>NW_026057582.1:55134711-55358750 GCF_023721935.1 Panthera uncia | reverse complement strand
TGTGTGTGTGTGTGTGTGTGTGTGTGTGTGTGTGTCAGTTTTCACGGCTCATACTAGGTCAGCTGATCTCTCCTTTTATCGATGTCTCATATAAGTTAATGTCTTCCCAAATAAGGGAATTATTTCGATCTGGGTTCTGTCTATAGCTAAGGGGTGCTGTATACATACTACAGAAGACAGAAAGAAAATGAGAAGGCAAGGAACAGGAAACTGTTTTCTGTAAATTACGGGATAAAAATATTGTTTTCTGTATGAACCTAGGTAAAATATATTCCTCTGAGATGACATTTAAATCTTTGACTAAACAAATTTAATATCCCCATTAGTATACACTAGATCTTCTCATGTCTTCCTTGAGTTCCTCATATCCCTCATGGTGAAAATATTGATAGTATGGTAAGATCATCTTGGTCCATAGTTTTGAAAAGGAAATTTCTGAGGCCCCTTGGAAGAGCTAACATATTTTTCCCTGTCTAATTCTTGAGTTGCTCTTTTCTTATTTTCCTTTATTGTGTTTTATTTTTTTTACCAGGATATTCAACTGTAGACTGTTTTCATTCATATATATACATATGAAATTTTAGAACTTGGTCTTCGTGACTTGATCCTTGATTTACAGGCCTATGTTTCATCTGGGAAATTTTCTTATTTTATTTCTAATCAAATTGTTTCTGTTCCTTCATTTGTTCACTGGTGCTTGTCAAACTAGGCCCTCACTCTTTACTTCTCACGTGTGTAATTTAAAAAAAAAATCAGCTTTTTATAGTGATTGATATTCCTATATATTTCTCAGATTTCCTCCAGATCAGTGACTAAGTACATAGCCTACCATTTAGTGCTCTCATCATGCTGCTATAAGGCAGCAGGAATCAACATATTTTCAGTCTGTTCTTCATCAGTCTGTTCACCATCAGGTGACAAAACTCAAGGGTTATAGCAGGTCTGCTATGTTTAAGGAGTTTCTAGGAATGCAGGTTGAATTATTCCTAAATATCAAAATGTTTGAATTATATATCAAAATACTACCTATCATCTCCTACTTTATAAAGACCTTTCCACGATGGGCAGCAAGTTGGAGTGAGCTCCCACATCACAAATGCCCTGGAGCAAAATGTATAAACATCTTTACTCTTTGGTCAAATCCCCCTTGCTCCTATGGATAAAGAAGTGCAAAATATATTTTTTTAATTTTTTTAATGTTTATATTTATTTTTGAGACAGAGCATGATCGGGGAGGGGCAGAGAGAGAGAGGAAGACACAGAATCCCAAGCAGGCTCCAGGCTCTGAACTGTCAGCACAGAGCCTGGTGCGGGGCTCAAACCCACAAACCGTGAGATCGTGACCTGAGCCGAAGTCAGACGCTCAACCGACTGAGCCACCCAGGCACCCCTACAAATTTTTTTTTTCAGTTTCCTAGGATGTTGTGTATTATCTAACTTTATAAAAGTCATACTGCGCTCTCATAAATTTATTTTATTTCTACTAAATGTGATCTATTCCCCTGTCCAGTATACTAGAAGCCCCTATGAAGAATACAGTATACTCAATTACATTTTGGCAATATTAAATTTATTTATTTTACAATATTGCACAGTTGGAAGTTAGTTGATTTTATTTTTTATTTACTACACTTTGTGTCTCTGCCATCTTCCCCATTTTTCATTATCACTTTCTGCTTATCTTTACAGATGTCACGTCCTCTTACATATTCTTGAAAACATCAATAAGATAGGTCTTCCAAATAGTTGATACATTTCGTTTGTAAAGTCATTTTCAGGGATTTGACATCCTTCTGTCAAGGACAAGTTTATAATCACCTTAAAATCTGGTAGTTTTTCAGAAATCTCATGTCATGTAATAAAAGCTAAAAAATATACATTTTTTTACAAGTGTGAATATGTAAACTAGGTCTAGAAGAATACCTAAGCTGGAAATACCGGTTTCTTCAGAGAAGGGGAATGGAAGTTAAGCGATAAGATTAATTATAAAGATTTTAGTTTTTAAACTAAACACTGTTTTTAGTTTTAAGTTTAGAGTGAAGTGCAACCATGCTTTTTTATGATTATTTCAAAATAAAATACACTTGTCATTGTCATAGTAGATAGGATAATAAGAAATGTCTGGTAAATTTGCCAAATGGCACCTATTGATGTTTTTGAAAATAAGAAAGAACACTATGAAAGCAGAAAGAAAATTGCAGTGATTGAGAATTAACTAGAAAACGAGGAAACATAAAACCAAAGAAGGGATTAAGTTCCAAGAAGCTTTATGGTGACGTAACCAGCAAGAGAGTTGTGGCTAGAAAAGGAAATGGAGTTACTGGAGTGTTTATCTTTTGTTTTTGTTTCAGCAAATTGAACCTTAAGGTTATTTGCTTGTTGGATGGTAAGTTCCAGAAGAGGGGTTTCTCATCAGTAGAGCAAGACAAATAGATGAGGAAGTCATGAGACCAAATGCTTCAGAAAGGAAAAATCATTAGGCAAGAAGAGGAGGGCTGACTGAACTCTCAGGCTGGATGGAAAAAGAAAGAATACCTTCTCTATTGATTATCAGCTGAGTAGCTGAAAGGTGAGAGTCCATAAGATTACCAGCTAAGAATGGAAGGAGTGATGTTAGAGGCAGTAGGGATAGGATAGGAGAGAGTTTAATACATTGAGAAGTGTGGCATATAACATTTATATAGAGAAAGCCCTCCGACGTGTGTGTGTGTGTGTGTGTGTGTGTGTAAAGACAGGAAGCTAAAAGGAAGAATGTATATAACTTGCAGTCTATTATTTGGATGAACATTTAGTCCAGCTGTGTTCCAGGCCCACTATTAGGGCTGAATATACAGTGTTGTTGGACAAGGACTTGATCCCCCAGCTCATAGTTTTCAGTTGAGGTAAAGATAATGCGTCTTTAGTATTGGAAAACTATTCTATATGTGCTATGTTTTCTCAACCTTATCAGAACACGTCTATGTTTTTAATTAAAGACATGGAAAAAAAATTTTAAGTATTATCTAGTAGGAGTTCCTCAGTCCATTCAGTTCTTAAGTCCTAATTAATATACCTTATACTTGAAAGCCTAACTAATTTCAAGGAATATTTTATATAATAGGACAGCATATTAATATATAACTGAAAGTTTGTAAACAAGTTTTTAAATGGTATTAGGAGGCACCTGGCTGGCTCAATCAGTAAGGGTCCGACTTGGGCTCAGGTCACGATCTTGGGATTCACGGGTTTGAGTCCCGCTTTGGGCTGTGTGCTGACAGCTCAGAGTCTGGAGCCTGCTTTGGATTCTGTGTCTCCCTCTCTTTCTATCCCTCCCACTCATGATTTACTCACTCGCTCTCCTTCAAAACTAAACATTAAACAATTAAAAATGGTATTATCTTTTCATTCATCATCACAAACAGAAACAGTGTCACTTATAATCTAAAATTAAGCATGGGATTTTTTCATGGCTCCTTCTGAATAGGATGGTAGGCAAAAAGATTCTAATAACCAGTACTGAAAAGAAAGCTGAATGTGGACTTGAAACTCTAAGAAAAAAAAACCTGAATAAAAATAACGTATAGTAAATAATACAAAAGGGGAGAGAAAATGTTAAACACTTTAAGATACAATAAAAATTAAGATTAAAAAGACTGGTGACAATAAACCATTTTCTAAATAGTAAATTGCAGCAACATGGAAAATTGATGTGAAAATATTTTCTAAGCTTTAGATATTAGAAATCTCAAGAGTTCCATAGGACTCTAATAATCTTTGTAAACACGAACTATATATAATGTAGCTTATAAAAATATTATTTTAGAAATGTCATATTTTAAAAATTAATTCATTGATTTCTATGAAAACAATTTTTCCAGATTATGTGTGAGCATAACTGCATGGTTTGAATTTTTGGAAAACTAACTTTATGTAATATATGAAGGAATTGCAAAATGGAACAAGAAGGAAGTTAGGACAGATTTAGCATATTTGACTGCATGAATGTTTATTGATAAACTCATCTTGTTTTTCAATATCTTTTAGGTTTTATTTGGAAAATAAAGGAATAGATTATAAAATTGACAACATATAAATCTTGAGTAAATTTCCTTCTGTTTTACTACACACTTGTCTGTGCTGGAAATGATTTTATTAAAAATTCAACAAAGGGTTATATGGAAAAATATGTATATAAGCATAACCTCTGTTGGTCTTTTTTTTTTTTTTGAAACAAAAATAGCCCCATAGCAATGAACAAGATGACAGTCATTTTATCTAGATTACGTGTTACAGAAACAACTCCTTGTCCCTCTTACAACTCATGTCCCAGATGCAAATGTATTAACTCAGCAGAGTAAAAGAAAATAATCCAAGAAAATTAAGAATTCTAAAAGTTAAAGATTTTTGGAAAAAACACAGAAATACCACCTCAGTCTATGCCTATGTTCTTCTTAGTGTTGGCTCTTGGGTTGCTAATTAATAACAAGCATAATCCAGCCAGGGGTGCCTCAGTTGCTCAGTCAGTGAAGTGACTGACTTTTGATTTTGGCTTAGGTCATGATCTCACAGTTTGTGGGTTTGAGCCCCATGTTGGGCTGTGTGCTGACAACATGGAGCCTGCTTTGGATTCTTTCTCCCTCTTTCTCTGCCCCCCCCCACTTGTTTTCTTTCTCTCTCTCTCAAAAATAAATAAACATTAAAAACAAAAGTATAATCCAGTAATCTTTAGAAACAATGTAATGTTGCTTCAGTTCACTCATTCGTAACATAACACCTTAACCCTGATTACATATTTTTTTTATAGAAAATCTATTTTGCAGTTTGATTTCGCTATATATTTTAAACAAATTGGTTAAGCACAGTGCTAATGAGGTAATTTGCTATAAGCCAAGTAAATATGTTCTGTTCTATGTCAATAAATCATGTCTCTTGCCCTAGATAAAACCTTTGATCTAAATGTGTCATTTATCATAATTGGAATCAAATGATAGATATAATTGGGTAAGTTCAAAATTTATTATTACAAAGAAAATGTTAACTTACATGAATATAGTTCACATGCATCAAAACACTCACAAAAACTACAATGCTTTCAAAGCAAGTTGAAAGAAAATTCATCTGGCTACTACTAGTTTTTACTTGACATCAGAGAGGTAATCTCTAATGAGGTATCTAAAATAGAACATATCACCTCTAGTCCTGTGACCAATTTTTCTTAGCACTTATGAACACCTGATGAATTATAGATCTATTTTCTCAACTCCTCACTGGAATGAAATCTCTTGTGGAACAGACCGTTGTTCTCTGTTAACTGTTATGTTTTCCTGGTCTTTAGTGTCTGACAGAACTGTTGCCCAGTAAGTATCTTTTGAATTAATAATTCAGCCTTTGAACTACAAATATAAAAGAATTTTTAAAATTACTGTTGTACAGAAAGACAAAGAAACTGATCCCATTCACAATTGCACCAAGAATCATCAAATACCTAGGAATAAACCTGGCCAAAGATGTAAAAGATCTGTATGCTGAAAACTATAGAAAGCTTATGAAGAAAATTGAAGAAGATACAAAGAAATGGAAAAACATTCCATGCTCATGGATTGGAAGAACAAATATTGTTAAAATGTCAATACCACCCAAAGCAATCTACACATTCAATGCAATCCCAATCAAAATTGCACCAGCATTCTTCTTGAAACTAGAACAAGCAATCCTAAAATTTGTGTGGAACCACAAAAGGCCCCAAATAGCCAAAGTAATTTTGAAGAAGAAGACCAAAGCAGGAGGCATCACAATCCCAGACTTTAGCCTCTACTACAAACCTGTCATCATCAAGACAGCATGGTATTGGCACAAAAACAGACACATAGACCAATGGAATAGAATAGAAACCCCAGAACTAGACCCACAAACGTATGGCCAACTCATCTTTGACAAAGCAGGAAAGAACATCCAATGGAAAAAAGACAGTCTCTTTAACAAATGGTGCTGGGAGAACTGGACAGCAACATGCAGAAGGTTGAAACTAGACCACTTTCTCACACCATTCACAAAAATAAACTCAAAATGGATAAAGGACCTGAATGTGAGACAGGAAACCATCAAAACCTTAGAGGAGAAAGCAGGAAAAGACCTCTCTGACCTCAGCCGTAGCAGTCTCTTACTCAACACATCCCCAAAGGCAAGGGAATTAAAAGCAAAAATGAACTACTGGGACCTTATGAAGATAAAAAGCTTCTGCACAGCAAAGGAAACAATCAACAAAACTAAAAGGCAACCGACGGAATGGGAAAAGATTTTTGCAAACGACATATCAGACAAAGGGCTGGTATTCAAAATGTATAAAGAACTCACCAAACTCCACACCCAAAAAACAAATAATCCAATGAAGAAATGGGTAGAAGACATGAATAGACACTTTTCCAAAGAAGACATCCAGACAGCCAACAGACACGTGAAAAGATGCTCAACATCATTCCTCATCAGGGAAATACTAATGAAAACCACACGGAGATACCACCTCACGCCAGTCAGAGTGGCCAAAATGAACAAATCAGGAGACTATAGATGCTGGAGAAGATGTGGTGAAACGGGAACTCTTGCACTGTTGGTGGGAATGCAAACTGGTGCAGCCGCTCTGGAAAACAGTGTGGAGGTTCTTCAAAAAATTAAAAATAGACCTACCCTATGACCCAGCAATAGCACTGCTAGGAATTTACCCAAGGGTTACAGGAGTGCTGATACACAGGGGCACCCGTACCCCAATGTTTATAGCAGCACTCTCAACAATAGCCAAATTATGGAAAGAGCCTAAATGTCCATCAACTGATGAATGGGTAAAGAAATTGTGGTTTATATACACAATGGAATACTACTTGGCAATGACAAAGAATGAAATCTGGCCTTTTGTAGCAATGTGGATGGAACTAGAGAGTGTTATGGTAAGTGAAATAAGTCATACAGAGAAAGACAGATACCATATGTTTTCAGTCTTATGTGGATCCTGAGAAACTTAACAGAAGACCATGGTGGAGGGGAAGGAAAAAAAAAAGTTAGAGAAGGAGGGAGCCAAACCATAAGAGACTCTTAAAAACTGAGAATAAACTGAGGATTGATGGGAGATGGGGGGAGGGGAAAGTGGGTGATGGGCATTGAGAAGGGCACCTGTTGCGATGAGCACTGGGTGTTGTATGGAAACCAATTTGACAATAAATTTCATATTAAAAATAAAACAAAATTACTGTTGTAAAATTTAATGGTATATACACACTTTAAAAATATTTCAATACATATGCTTAGAGTTTGGAGAGGTATAACTGAACAGACTCTTCAGTACAGCCTACTGAAAACTGTACAAGATTAATAAGTATCACAACACCAATAAGTCATATAGGCCATTGTGATAAAGCAAAATCTTAAAATACATATTTCACATCCATGTATTTTCACCAGTATTCCCTCTTCTACTACAATGAGTAATACACTAAACATAAGTAGATATAATCTTGAGTTCTTTATTTTCTCCATACACGAGTGTGCTATAAATATTATCTGCTTTAATGTACAGATTATTTAAGCACACATTGCTTTCACTTTCCCGGTTTCATAATGTGAATGGCATACTAAGATCTAGCCGTGAAGTTTTATTCACCAGCGTCTTAAATTAAGACTTGAAATTGCGGCTGTGGTTGCTGCTTTGAGCCGAGTCCCATTCTGGAACTCTAGGCACAGGTTGGCCTTTCCAAAACCTTCTGATTTGTCATCAACACAGAGTGCAGAATGTGTATGGCGCTAACTCCACTTTGTCTTTCAAGACTTAGGATATTTAAACCAGAATTTATCACAGTTTTCCAGAGGTACAAGTTTCCCCCAGTATCTGAAAGTAGAGTGTTCCTATGAAACTTTTAATAAGCCAGAATGGAGTAAAACAAAGAGTATTTCCACTTTCTGAAAGTTTGCATTAAACCATTTAACACTTATGAAAGACCTATGTTAGTACTTATTTCCACTAATGAATCTGAAGAGAGTCTTTGCTTGTATGAAAAAAGCCATTACCATAGGAATGTAGATCTTTGGTAAAAAAAAAAAAAAAAAAAAAAAAAAAAAAAAAAAAAGAGTGGCACAATGTGAATGTCCAAAAAGTGGGGACTATCTGTATCCCTGTGGGCATTTCTCAGAACTTAGTAATATTAGTAAGCCTGACATGGGGCTCCAACTCATGAACTGCGAGATCATGACCTGAGCAGAAATCAGATGCTTAACTGACTGAGCCATGCAGGCACCCCTCAAAGTCAATTTTAAAAAAGAAAAACCTATTCCAGGGATGCCTGGGTGGTTCAGTTGCTTAAGCGTCCAACATCGCTTCTGGTCATGATATCACTGTTGATGAGTTTGAGCCTTGCGTCAGGCTCTGTGCTGACATCTCAGAACCCGGAGCTTGCTTCGGATTCTGTGTCTCCCTCTTTCTCTGCCCCTCCCCCACTCACACTGTCTCTTTCTCAAAAATAAACATTAAAAAAAATTAGAAAACATATTCCAGAGCTAAAGGAAAGTAATGCAATACTCAGATCCCACAAATGAAGAAGAATCACAAGTGCAGCCAGTATGCTGTTGCTTATTTGGGGGAAAATCTGCTAGTATCTGATAGTGTAGCATATGAATTTTAAAACGGCTAGAGCTAAACTTAACAGGAAACCATAGGGGGAGGAAGGGGAAAAATAGTTTCAAACAGAGAAGGAGGCACACCATAAGAGACTCTTAAATACAGAAACAAACTGAGGGTTGATAGGGGGTGGGGAGAGGGGAAAATGGGTGATGGGGAACGAGGAGGGCACTTGTTGGGATGAGCACTGGGTGTTGTATGTAAACAATAAATCACGGGAATCTACTCCTGAAGCCAAGAACACACTGTATATGCTGTTAGCTAATTTGATAATAAATTATATTTAAAACAAAATGAAACATCTGGAGCTGAGAGGGAATGAGGAAAAGCCATGGTTCCAGGAAATAAAGTTGGATCAAACACCCCGCATTAAAAAAAAAATGACTTGCAAGGGCCAGAATACCAGTGAGTGAGCTGGAAACAGACCGTCTCTTTTGGTTTCAAATAAAAGGGAAGCAGGAAACCACTGGCTTCTTCTTCATATCTTTGAAGGTTTTTAAATTTTTTTCTTAGATCTGATAGAAGAGCAATCATATAGTATTTGTCTTTCTGACTTCAGCATGTTGTTGATGTCCATCCAAGTTGTCACAAATGACACTATGTCATTCTTTTGTCTAAACAGTGTGTGTGTGTGTGCGCGTGTGTGCGTGTGTGTGTACACATACCAAAATTTCTTTATCCATTCATCCATTAATGGACTCTTAGGCTGTTTCCATACCTTGGCTGTTGTAAATAATGCTGCAGTGATGATGGAGGTGCATATATCTTTTTGAGTTAGTACTGCATCCTCTTTGTATAAATACACATAAGTAGAATTGTTGGATAGCATGGAAGTTCTTTTTAATTTTCTGAGTAACCTTGATAATGTTTTCTGTAGTGGTTGCACCAGTTCACATTCCCACCAACAATTCATGAGAGTTCCCTTTCCTCAACATCTTTGTTAAGACTTGTTTCTTGTCTTTTGATATATATATCACCTCACACTTCTCAGAACAGCTATTCATTGTGGTTTTGATTTTCATTTTCCTGAATTAGGGATATGGAGCATCATTTATTATGCCTGTTGGCCATCTGTATGCCATCCTTGGGAAAATGTCCAAGTCGTCTGTTCACTTTTTAGATTTTGTTACTGAGCTGGAGTTCTTATATTTTAGATATTAACCCTTTATTGGACAATATCTGGATTTGCAATATTGGATTTGCAAATACCTTCTCTCACACAGTGGATCGCCATTTTGTTTTGTTCCCTGAGGGCAGCTTCATTGGCCACTAAATGTGTGACCAACTGAAGCTCTAGAACAAGCAAAGAAACCTCCTTCACAGAAAGACTGGCAGGCAAGTTAGCCTAAGTCCTCTATTAGTGCCATGGTGGTGTTAGCCTGCCAAGAACCATCTCTAGCTGTTACAGTTCTATGGGGCCCAGAAATGCAAACCCTCACTGTACCTTAGCCAGGTGATCAAGGGGCATTCCCTAGGCAGCAGCTCCAACAACCAGGGTATCAGACATAAACACCAAGGCACCAGATAACATGTAAATCTCCCCTCTAGGGAGACAGTGATGTTCTGGAATATAGTGGAGGGTGAGGAGGAAGATAGTGCCTGCCCTCTGAATTCTCTGGAAAGGATTACAGTTGGCTCCTGGATGTGTATTTCATTAGAAGTCTTCCTTCAGGCCACAATCCTAGTGGTTAGCTAACAGGCTCCTTCACAGAAAGACTGAGCTCTTGGGTCTCTTGTAGCTGTTTAAGAACTCTTTGTTGGTTACCGTCCTGTGGGGCCCAAGTGGCCACCAGAACCAGGCAATGGAGAGGTGTCTCCCTGGCAGTAGTCACAAAAATAAGGGCCCCAAACAAAGGTATGAGTTACTTTCTGGGTGACACCAGTTATTACAGTCCACTAGATCAGGAATGCCAAGTCTCCTGGCTTCTAGAGCCAGGTGATCAATAAGCATCCCCTAGGTGGCAGCCATTAAAAAATCAGGGCACCAGATGTATGTAAAAGCTCTCTTCTGGGAGATATTGGTCCTCTGGAGCACGGCTAAGGAAGAGTGTGAAGATGATGCCTGCCAGTTTCCATCCCCAGAGAACATTCCAGAGGGCTCTTAGATTTGTGTGTCAAATTAGATGCTTGCCCTTCAGGCTAAGCCTTTAATATAAACAGGTAAAACTCCTTCCCTTTACGCCCATGGCCATAAGCAGCTGCCTCTGAGCTGGGCTCTGGAGTGGGGTGAGTTTGAATATATGAGCCCTTTAAGAGCAGTTTCTCAGTTTCTTTTCTTAAAAAGACTCAGATGCTATAGTCTTGTGGGTCTTGCGATATGAGTCCTGTTGGTTTTTGGAGTTAAATGTGTTTAAGGCTTGTTTCTCAAGTGTGTATCTTAAAAGTTGAGATGCCTGATGTGGGGTTTGAACCCTAGGGTCCTCAGGGAGATGTTCCCAGTTTTGAGTTCACTGTAGGTTTTGGCTCTTTGTCAGGAGTAGGGTTTATGGTGAGATTCTGTCCTGGCTTCTCAAGCTACTTTGCAGTTTTCTTGCATTTGCCCAATGTGTACTTGTCACTTAGCCTTTGCATTTTTTTTTAAAGAGGGAATTTTTCCCTATATAGCTATAGACTCAGTGTGTCTGTGGGTGGAGGTCTATTCAGGATCTTCCTCTATCATCATTTTGAAACAGAACATTCTGGAATTTATATTTTCTCTGTACCCTGAGCTGTGCACTGCCAAAAACTGAAAGTGGCTTCAATTACCAAACAGAATCAAATCCTCAATGGAGTTACTTCACATTCAGGCTTTAAAGAACCCAACAAATAAAAGTTTAAGGATGATAAGCTCACAATAAAACCACAAACACGTGGGAAAACCAACCACCATGACTGAGTCTGGAGAAATAACCAACTGCACACTCAGGCACAAAAGATTGCATACATATTATTGCATCCATAGCATAGAATTCACTTATATTTTAATAAAATGTCATATTTTAATAATTAGGTATAGAATAAGTAGCAGCTCATAAATAGCCAAACATTTGAGAAAGAACTAACTTCCAGAACTAAAATATAATTAGAAAATAATCTAAATGGACTATGATTGCTGGTCAAGCAACAGAACATCAAAGGTAAAGAGAAGATCTTAAAAACGGCCTATGAAAATTAGACTAACATTTAATTTCTCAATAACAACAATAAACACAGGAAATAGTATCTACAATTTAGGATAAGAAAAAAAACTTGCTGAAACTATATATTGAGAAAACTATTTTAATATTGTAGTGGAAACTATTTTTAGGTCAACCAAATGCTCAATACAGTATCTTCTAAATGTAAGAAGAAATATTGCACGTGGAATTTGAGAAACAAAACAAATGAGCAGAAAGGAAAAGAAAAAAAAAAAGGAGGCAAACCAAGAAACAGACTCTTTAACATAGAGAACAAACTGATGGTTACCAGAGGGTAAGTGGGTGGGGGATGGGTGAGATAGGTATTGGGAATTAAGAAATGCACTTGTGGTGAGCCCAGGGTGCTCTATGAAAGTGTTGAACTGGTATATTGTACACCTGAAACTAATATTACACTGTATGTTAACTAACTGGAATGTGAATAAAAACTAAAAAAAATATTGCATTTGGAAGTTCTAAGACACAAGGAAAAAAATAGCAAAATATTAGCAATTACATGACTAAGGCAAATATTAACTTTATAAAATCATGATGATAATATGATAACGATGGCCAATTTGTGGTTTGCTAAAAGATAGAATATTAAACAATTATTAGTTTGTATGTCCCACATGCCTAGAGCAATGGTATTTTTAAAAAAAAATTGAGGGTGGCCTTTAAAAAACAAAATCATTCCAATGTATTTGAATAGTTCAGGAGAATGATAAATATATTGAAAAATGTAAAAATACCAATAAAGGTCTTTACTGCGAGAATATGAACAGCCCAAAGGTAGCCTCTTTGACAGTCTACATAGTATAGACCTGATGCATTGAATTTCTAGCTTTTCTATTGGCCCTGAAGTTTTCTTGCCTTGCTGACATGCTTCAGAAGCTCCTTCATTTGCCTCCCTCATCTCTCCTTTCATGTTACTCTAGAGTGTCTCTGTGATATTGCCTGTCCCTTTGGAATACTATTTGAACAGCTGTTTGTGCTGAGAATGACACTTACTGCAGTTTTAATCGACTGCATCTCTTGATATATACATACATATATATATATGTGTGTATATATATACATATATATATATATTTTTTTTTTGTTTACAAGCATTGAAGTGATTTTTAACAGTAGAGTTTGTGTGTAAGGAGAAGTTAGTTTTCTCACCATTATATGTATACATTTGTGTCGTGTATCCTATAACATCACAAGGGAGAAATGTAGTAAAATGCAAAAGCATAAAGCCAGAAGAATTTGTTTCTTGTCTCTGCACTAATTTGCTCTGTGATCTTCTCAATTCACCTAACCTCTCTGGATAATAACACTTGTACTTCCTACCTTGAGGATAAAAAAGAACTAATAGCTATTAAATTGCTCTGAAACAGTTCAAAGTGTTACTATTACAAAAGAACAGGCCACTTATCAAAGAAAAAAAAGAACACAGCTAAATCCTGCAGCCACTTCACCTATTTTTTGTCATGCCTTGGGGAATTATTCCATCAAATGTTGAGCTATCCACTTTAGAATCCTTCAAGCCCTCAAATGATCAATACTTTATTTGCCTCTCTTTCTATTTGTATCATGTAGCTTTGATATGCATACAAGGTTAAGAGGGAAAAAAATCAGAGTTTCATTGTGTTTTCCCCATGATGATAGGTCTGATACTGGCTACAATGGGTGTAAGTTTCAAATAAAATATTCCAATTATTCATAAATAGTATTTTGAATGGGAAAAGATTCCTCAGGTATATTGGAGAACTTTCTTTCTTGGAAGTGTTTATAAATTAGCCCGGACTAAATGTGTAGAACGTTATGAAGACAAATAGATGAGCTGTATTCTATATTAATGGTTTTTTTATTTTATACAAGGATTTCAGATAATTCTGTTGCTTCAACAGCTTCAAATTTCTTACTTAGAATGTTTATTTTCCTTATAAGACCTGAAGGTCTTTCCCAAAGCTTTTAACTTCTCTCTCCTTTGCACTGTGCTTTAGCTACTTATTTGCCCGGGCCAATTATTTTACCTATGCTGGAACATGTAGCTTTTCCTAAGAATAATTACTTGGCCATAGAGTTATTTAAAATGCTTAAATTAAGATCCTTCTCCTGACAGTGGTAGTTTCAAACAACTCTCCTCTTGAGAATAGCTAGGGAAGTTGGAAGAAGTTAATTTTTAAAGATTTTTCTTAAAGGTTTTGGAGGAGCTAACAAATCACTGAGAAATTGTGAAAACAAGGTAGCACAAAGAGGGAAAGAACTCTAGCACTTAGAATTACTTTCAGTTCAAGCCTTTTTCCAATTCCACAATCATGGCTGAAAGTTGAGGGACTGATTGAGATCTGTGGGGAAGAATTTGGAATTCAAGGCCCACCAAGGTGGAGCAGCCATTGCTAACCAGTAGGCTTAATGTGTTCTGTCATTGTTAACCTCCTACTCTAGCTGCTTGCCCCAAAATAGGAAGGTAACTTCATCCAAAAATTTCACATTATCTTTACATTAGAAAAATGTACAATAGGTGTATTCAGTAAAAAAATAATCAGGCATGTGTAGAAACATGAACTTCAGTTGGAAAATCAAGAGGCATTATAGACAGTAAAAAAGCAAACCAAAAACCCCAATGAATCCAGATGTTGACTTCAGGATAAAAATGCTTGTGATGATTAAAGAAGTAAGACAAAATTGATAATTTTTTTTTTTAATTTTTTTTTTTCAACGTTTTTTATTTATTTTTGGGACAGAGAGAGACAGAGCATGAACGGGGGAGGGGCAGAGAGAGAGGGAGACACAGAATCTGAAACAGGCTCCAGGCTCCGAGCCATCAGCCGAGAGCCTGACGCGGGGCTCGAACTCACAGACCGCAAGATCGTGACCTGGCTGAAGTCGGACGCTTAACCGACTGCGCCACCCAGGCGCCCCCAAAATTGATAATTTAAGTCAAGGGCTGAACACTATTGAAAAGGACCAGATGGAGAGGCTAGAACTGAAGACTAAAATAACTGAAATTTATAACTCAATGAACAGGTAATGCTGTAGAAGATTAACTATAGTTAGAAAGCAAGTGAGTACACTAAGGACACATCCGAAGAAAATATCCAGATTAAAAGTACAAAAAAAGCACAGGAAATTGTACAAAAGACATATGGGGAACAGGCAAAAAGTCCAATATATGTACCTGGAGGCCTAGAAGGAGAGGAGAAAGAAAACAGAGTGATATAAAGAGAAAATGGGAAGAAAGAATTGCAAACTATCAAATATCAACACTTATGAAAACCAAATGTGAGTAAATCTTAAAAGCACGAAAAACAAAAAAAATGATGTATTCTGAAGGTACAAAAATGAGATTGGACTGATGCATTAAACAGTGGAGATCAGACTAAGATTAATATGTTTGATGTACAGAAGGAGAATATTGGCAAGTTAAAGTTATATAACCCATTAATACATCCTTAAGAAAACCAAGCAACTAAATACAAACAGCTCAAAGGCTATTAAAAGATATTATGCATTATGAAGTGTAAATTGGTAAATTGGAAAATATTTTTTTAAAGTTAAGAGGCATATGGAATTCCATTGGTTGCTGTAAGACAAATTATCATAAACTTAGTGGCTTAAAACAACATGTGTTTATGATGTTGTGCAGTTGCCATAGGTCAGAGTATGAACATACCCTTTCTGGGTCCTCTGCATACGGTTTCACAAGGTTGTGTTCAAGTTGTTGGTCAAGCTATCTTCTTTCATGAAGCTTGGGGTCCTCATGAAGCTCATGTGGTGATTGGAAAAATTCCATTCCTTGTGTTTTTAGAACCCAGGTCCTTAATTTCTCATTGAACGTTGGCTAGGGACTGCTCTCGGGTTTTAAAGATCTTCTGTAATTCCTTACCATGGTCCTCTTCCTCAGAATGTGGGAGTTTAATTTGTGAAGGCCAGCAGGAGATTCTCTTGCTCTTGTCTGATAAGGTGGACTGTTACATTATGTCACATAATTTGGGAGTGACTATGCTTTCACCTTTGACACATTCTATTTCCACATCCATTCAAAAGGAAAGAATTACACAAAGGTGTGGATAAAGGGCAGTGAGAATCACAGGGCCATCTTAGAAGTCTGTTTACCACAGGAATATAATGAAAAAGCTAAAACAAGTATAATTGGAATCAGAGTATTAAAGACTATATAGCAAGACTGTGGACTAAGGATGTGTAACAACCAGAAGTCTCATGTGCTTCTGGTGGGAGAGTATATTGCTATAGACACTTTGAAACACTGTTTCTAAGAAGATCAATTAAATCTGAAAATAGAAAAAAAAATCTGAAAATTGATATACAATCCAGAAATTTCTTTTTTTAGGAACACATGAAACAAATACATATGATCACCAAAGTATGTAACAAAATGTTCATCACAGTACAGTTTGTAATTTTATAGACTAAAGTGTGTTCTCTCTCAAATTACTGTATTGAACTCTTAACCCCTAATGTAGCTGTATTTGGGAATAGGACCTTTGAAGAGGTAAAGTTAAATGGGGTCATAAGGGTATTGTCAAATCCAATATGACTGGTGTCCTTAAAAGATAAGTTAGAGACACAAGGGATGTGTGTGCTGAGAAAAGGCCATGTGAGGGCACAACTGGAAAATGACCATCTTCAAACCAAGGAGAGAGGCCTCAGGAGAAATGAAACCTGCTGGCACCTTGATTTTAGACTTCCAGCCTCCAGAACTATAGGAAATAAATCTGTTGTTGAAGTCACCATCCAATAATCTGTTACAAACCAACACAATATCTGCACTGAAAATTACTTGATCCCCATTATGAGTAGAATAGATTGTGCTATAGTTACCCAATGAAATACTGTATAACAATTAGAATCATGAGCTACAACTACATATATAATGAGTGAATTATACAAAGCAATTTAGAGTCAAAGCCGGTCATGAAGTAATAATAGATCTTGTATACCAATTTTATGAAGTTCAACAAAAGGCAAACTAAGGTATGAGAAATTAAGGCACGCATTACTCCCAAGGAGAGTAGCAACTGGAAAACAAAACAAAACAAAACGTGGGGTTTCTGTGTTGCTGGCAATGCTCTGTTTTAAATTTTATTTTGTGATTTGGGTGCTAGATATAAACGAAGTATGATAAGTTAAAATTCATCAAAATGTATATCTAAGAGATGTGGATTTTTTTAACTGCATATACATTAAAGTTTTAACAAGGTATAGTCAAATCATTTTTGGACAAATGAAACAATTATTATCCCCAGAAAATCCTCACTGAAGGAAATAATGAAGAATGTTCTTCAGCAGGAAAGAAACATTTCCTTGTTAGCAAATTTCCCAGTGGCCACTAAAGATGCAGACAGAAGAGTTGGTGTGTGTGTGTGTGTGTGTGTGTGTGTGTGTGTGTGTGTAAGATTTAAACAATTAGACTTGCAAATTTGTATATATATGAAATACTGTCCAGCAACTGACTAAAAATGGCCAAGAGTTCTGAAAGGACACACAGCAAATGAGATTTTTTAAACAGTGAAGAAACATGAAGAAGGTACTATATTCAGTAATCAGAAAAAATGCCATTTACAGCTACAATGAATAGACAAATAGCCAGTTTTAAGTATTGGCAATGAGATTGAGAAAATAGAATTATACATGGCTGAGGGATGTTAGATTGATACAATTATTAGGAATGGAGTTCCCTTGGAAGCCCACTCTGACATGGTTGGCTGTGTGCAAGAAGTCTCATCAGAATTGCTTTTATATTAACATTTGTGAGAGCACAAAGGAAACGTGCAAGGGCACAGGAGGAGAGGAACTACAATAGACTTGCAACAAAGCCCTCCACTTCACCACATGTAGAGCTCTGGTAATGTGCTGCCCTTCAAAGTTGTGCAGAATTTGACTTATATTGCCAGGCTTTTATAATCACGCATCATCCAATCATTGGATTCAGACTGCTGAAAAATGGGCCTGACCTCAGAGGAGACAGGTCAGGTCAATGAATGGCAAGTGTCAGAGAATTCACCTGATAGTTGTCCATTACCAATTCTTACAGCAATTGGCAGAATAAGCATGTCTGTCCTTGGAAGAGGGAACCTGGCCAGCCCACCATTGTAGCCACCATAATACCCAACAGACATTTGTGTACGTGTGTACCACAGCTGTGTGAGAGTGTTCATAGCAGTATGATTTATACTTCACAAAATTTACAATGAGTGTCAACCAATGAATAAATTTCTACATATTCCTGCTACTAAACAGTATTTAGCAATGAAAATAAACTATAGCTAACTCAACTGCGTATGGAATACTGAGACAAAGAAGCCAGACACAATAGAAAACATTGTGATTCTATGTATATAAAGTCCAAAAAAGGTAAAACCGTGGAGCCTTCTAGGGTTCTAGTAACATTCCATGACTCCACCTGACTATGCTCTCTGGGTTCTCTTCCTGTTGTAATTCACTGAGCTGTACTCATGATCTGGCCACTTTATTTTTGTCCACTTCAATAAAAATACATAAAACATTTCACACTTCTCTCTGAATTTTTAAAATAGCACATACATTGAACTTCTGATGATATTAAAACTAGGTGAATTTGACAATACATGAAAAAAAGTACAAAAACATAATCTTTAAAAAGTAACTTTGCATATTAAAATGTTTTATGTACTTCAGCTTTTATTTTTAATAATTATGTCTCATTTGTGGTGCCATACATCCTAGGGTAAATAGCATGGTCCCCTGTACATGACTATTATTCAGTCTTTGATTTCAGGAATTTTTTTTTTTAATTTAAGAATGTTTATAGCTGGGGGAAATTAAGGCATTAACTCTGAGGAGAGATGAAATGCATATTTTCTTGCCTTCATGGATGGTCAGGTCTAGGAAATCTATGATTTGTAAAAAAAATTACTGTATATATGTATATATTTACATTATGTCATACCGGTATACTTTTACAAACTGAAAATTTTTGTTTTACATTCTTCCCAGTAATAGTTAATTTTATAAGAAAAAAAAGTGTACCTCAAGTTTAAGGGAAAAATCTGACAATAGGCTGAAAACATCTCCTGTATAGTCTTTCAAAAATTATCTTTTTATTCACATTTAAAAAAATGCATTGATAGGTTGAAATTCAGTCATCTGAGTGATATCTCTCTGGCTATTAACTACATAGAAATTTGGGTGGGGGAATGCTTGGGTGGGGGGAACACCATAATTTCATAAATATTGGCATTGAGTCATAATTCAAATATCTGTTGATTGCATACTATGTGCCATGGAATGTGTGAGGGATATATCATTGAGCCTATAGATATTTCTGCCCTTAGGTAGCTTGTTTTCTAGCAAAGGATACTAAAACACCACCACTGTAGTAAGTACATTGCTTAGTATACTGGATGAGTGTTATGGGGGAAAGAAAAAAGTAGTAAAAGGGGAATCTGTTGTATTAGGGGGAATAAGTTGTGATTTTAATTGTATATTCAGGATGGACCTCAGAAGGAGGCATTTGAACCATTGTTTGAAGGATAAGAATAAGTGACTCTTGTATATATCTAGGGGAGGAGCATTCCAGACAGAGAAAAACTGGTAAAAAGGCCTTATGTTGGGAATGCTCCAGACAAGTTTGAAGAATATTGGAGTTCAGTAGGCCTGGAGCAGAGTGAATATGGGCAAATAAGAAAAACGACCAGGAAGTTTGGACGTGGGCAATAAGGTATGTGGGCTTTTAAGCAATTATAAACACTTGGGCTTTTGAAAGGAGACATTTGGAAGGGCAGTGATGTTATGATTTGCTTACTAAAAGGATTACTTTGCTGTGTGTTGGGAAGAGATTGTAGCAGGGCAAGGGCAAAAGCAGGGAAATTTGTGAGAATTTATGTGTTCTGATACTGTAACTGCTGTTCCAGTAATCCAGGGTAGAGATGATGATGGGTTAGAGAAGAGTGTTAGGTCGGGATGTGACAGAAAGTAGTTAGAATTTGGGTACATTTTGAAAACAGAGACTAAAGAATAATCTGACAGATGACCATATAGAATGAGAAATAAGGCAACAGAAAACTAATAGAGTTGCCATCAACTGTGATGAGAAAGCCTGGGTGTGGAATGTTTGGGTGAGAAGAACATGTCATGTTAAGATGTCTCTTAAGCATTCAAATGACAATGTGCCTTAGGCATCCAGATGAGGTTATCAATTGCCACATAAATAACATCCCCAATCATGCTAGTGTGCAATAATTATTATTTTTAATAATTCTTAGAAATGATGATATAAGACTATATGGTTTTGGACTGTCATGTTTGGAGCCTCATAAAGATGTAGGCAGATGTTGACCAGGGCTGAAATGTCCAATATGGCTTTATTCAAATGTCTAGCATTTTTGATATGGATGGTTGATAATCTAGGACACTGAGACCAGGTGGCTTCTCTGTCTTTATGAGGCTTTTTCATATGGTGTCTCTACTTAGTCTCTCTAGTACAGTAGTTGAACTGCTTGAATGATGGTATAGGGCACCAAAAGCTGAACTTGTTAGGCCTTCATAAGGCTTGGAACTTGAACCTGTACCACCTACTTCCTCAGCGTTTATTGGATTACACAAATCACACAACCCCACTCAATGTAGCAGTGGTGTCCAAAGGCAAGAATAATGGGCAAGAATATATAACATATATACAAAATATTTTTGTGTTGTTTTGTTCTATAAAATGTGTGTTAATTGACTTGGTTATCAGAAAGGCTTCCAGTGAAAAGTAGGCTATTAAGTTTTTCGAGAGCCATTTTGTAATTCACCAGAGCCATTTTGGAGGTTCGGAGGCTAAATAGCACGAGCACATTAGTTATGAGAGGTCTATTAGGCATACAAGTATAGACGTCAAGGAGATAGTGGGATATAAGAGTTGATATTTTAATAGGGTTGTCTGGTTTGGAGATAATAATTTCCAGAATTTTTGGCATATTAAATAGATAAAATCACCAAGAATGTGATCTACATGAGAATCAAAAAGTGAATTCCCATTGTGTATTTACAAAATGTTAGTGAACTTGAGACATTTCACATTTGATACAAGGTATGTAGGTAGACAGATTGTGTTTCAGTTATATGGCAATCTAGTGCTCATTGTGTTACCTTGTGAGTGTGTTATACTGCTTAGCTGATAGAATTTGAGATGAAAAACAAAAAGGTGTGTAACACTCAGTTGGCTGTAAAGTGTGGTCTTGAGGTAAACTAAATAGAAAAAATATCCTGCTCTGATCCATTTTAAAGGTCTCTGGGTAGGGGAAAACACTAAGACATTGTCAAAATACCTTGAGGAGCTAAATAGTTCATTTCATAAGCCTAAACTGGATTCAAGCATCCAGAGAGAGTAGCTCATAGAAAGGTTCACAGTATTTCTGTTTTTCTGTGGAGTGTTCTGTCCCCACAAGTTCCTGTTCTCTACTTAGAAATGAGCACAGCAACAACCCAGGTTGAATCTGATCTGCATGTTAACAGTTGCAGTTGAAACTTCCTATGCTTTCCCAAGCGTGCTCTATCTGGAAGATTTGGTAAAATCCAGGAACATTTATTGAGCTAGAGGGATAAAGTCTGCCTTGCACCCAATAGATAGGGGACTAGATGGGGAATACAATGGTAATGACCAAATTGGGGTGTGGAAGCAGAAAGAAAGGTGGCCCTGCCCTGCTTGTGAGAAGATGCTCTCTGCCAGCTTCTCTTGAGAAAATAAAGCAAAAGCTTAGCTCTCTAAGGAATGCCTGAAACAGATATGTCATCTCTGCTTTTCTTTGGATTTACAGTTGACCCTCGAGCAAAGAGTTTGAATTATGAGGGTTCACTTATGTGCAGATATTTTGATAAACACAGCACAGCACTATAAATGTATTTTCTCCTAGAATTTTCTTACCTTTTCTTTAGCTTGCTTTGTTGTAAGAATATATAATATATATACAAAATGGGTGGTTGTTTTGGTGTTGTTTTGTTTTATAAAATGTGTGTTAATTGACTTGGTTATCAGAAAGGCTTCCGGTGAAAAGTAGGCTATTAAGTTTTTGGAGAGCCAAGTTATATGTAGATTTGTGACAGTATAGAGGGTCAGTGGTCCTAACCCTACCATGATTGGGTACTTTCTTCTTCTATGAAAACACTGACTGACCCAGTTTGGGGATCTAGTTTAAGCGGGGAATGTCAGCCACCTTAAACTGTGCAGTGCTTTAGACTTTTGGCCAAAATTAGGTTAGGCACAAGGAGCCCCTAAAGTCCCGGGCACAGTTGATTCATCAGTAAACTAGGCTTAAGTTTTCTTTGATAAGAAAGAGCATATGTTTGCATGGGTGTTCCCTCTTCGTCTCTCCATGAGGAAACCAGTTTAAACAGTAGGTGGCTGTTTAAGAGTTAAGATCGTTCGTAATGTGAGTACTCCAAAATATGCTATTTTAGTATCCCTGACAACAGCTTCAAGCTGTGCTTAATATAGATCTTTATGAGTAGAACCAAACCATTTACATCACATCTTCTCTGTGCAATATAAACGCGGAGTAAATAGACTAGTCACTCTTAGGCTACTGTTAAAACCACACTGAGCAACTTTACTGGATGCTTATGAACTTGATACACACCACTGAGTTGGGAAGAATTGGACTCAAAGGGAATGCATGCTGATTTGGTTGAATTCCCTTTGTACTTCATAATCCTTACAGATTTACAGCAGAGTTTTTGAGGTAATCTGTGCCTGCCTCTTTTGTAGGATGCTGACTTTTTTGCTTTGGCTACAGGCATAATAGTTTATGGAACACTTTGTTTATTTTGTAATGAGAGGAGATCACCCCAAAACAGTGTTTGCGAGGTGTGTGTGTGTGTGTGTGTGTGCGCACGCGCGTCTCCGTTCTAGTTGTTGCTACTCATGTGTACTTGACGTATGAATTGATATACGTGGCTCCAGTTCAAATTTCCAACCATATTGATGAAATCTACCATTCTTAGTGAGGATTGATATAAAGATTTTTTCTCTATATCCACACACACAGTAATTTTATTCCAAAAATATAATAAAACCATTCCTTTTAGCTTTTTAACCCAGTTTTTGCTCCTGGAAATTGAACATTAGGAAGAAGAACTTAGGAAGTTAGGGAACAGTAGATGAGAATAGCATGCATATAACTTCACAAGAAGCTAATACACAACTGCTAATTTTGTTGATCTTCAGAAACCTTAGTGTAATATTCAGTGGTTGGGGGAAAGAAACAGGAATGGGAAGATTAAATGCATTTTTACCTTCATAGGTGAAATGAAGCATGAATATAACACTAGTTGTTTTCATAAACTATGCTACAATTCATACATAGGTGGGTTGGAAGTAAAAGGTTTTCATTTTAGCATCATTGAGATATTTTTCCTTTATATCTTTATACAGATTTTTGTAGAAATTTGGAGAAATGTTCTGTCCAGGGCTGTTCTTCCTCCAACTGTTTGAACTACAACTAGGCTTTTAGGCTCTTGATTTAGTCATTTTGGGTTTAATTCCTGGCCTCTATTCTGACTTACAGCACTTTGCAATTGAACCTGCTTCCTGTTTGGAGCTTCTTTACAGCACTCTTCTCTAAAAAATCTAACGCCTCATCTGTGACTAGGGAACAAATAATTGCAGTCTCAATGCTGGAATGTACAGCATTGAGCTTATATTTCATATGTATGGAGGCATTTAGCAATACGCTTGCTACTTCAAGCTCATAACCCCCCTGTGGATTCTGTAGGGGAATAAACCTTTCATGCGAGTGTAGAACCAAATACCTAGCAGAGATCAATGAGTAAGTAGTTGTTTCATTTTATTTAGAACTAAGGCTTTAGAACTATACTAGTATAAGTTATACTAGTATACTATATAGTATACTATATATACTATATATATATATTATAGAATACTATATACTATAGTATACTATATATACTATATATATAATATATATATATTATATATATATATATATAATAGAATACTATATAGTATACTAGTACTTAGTATAATAAGATATTATTCTTTCCCTAGTACTCGGCCCTTTATTTTTATTCTACTCTGCCTCTCCAGTGGTAATATCCAGATAATAATCACTGGGAATTAAAGGACAGACTCTAGCAAACTAGACTGAAACTGAGGAGTGGGGCTCAGGGATTAATTAACATGAGATCCATGTGGATTCCTGATTACAGAATCCCCAACTAGTCTCTTGTCTCTGAAATTCTTCAGTTTCCACTTTCCAAATGAAAGCATTTTTTTTCTTAGAACACCATCTTCAGAAAACTCCTGAATCCCTACACTCAAAACCATGCCTTAAGAACAACTTACCCTCGTTTCAACCCAGAGTACCCCCAATTCCCTAATTGATTCTCATTCCTTCTATTCATGTATCTGAAATTAGTTTTATCTTTTTTTGTTCTGTTTCTTGTGCTTTTGCTTAATTTTTTTTTAAATGTCAGAATAATTTGCAGTGTTCATTTTCAGGGTACAATATAGTGATTCAGCAATTCTATACATTACTCAGTGCTCCTCACAATAAGTGTACTCTTAATCCCCTCACCTATTTCATCCCTTCCCCACTCCCACCCCCACTTTCCCTTAGGTAACCATGAGTTGTCTATATTTAAGAGTCTATTTTTGTTTGTCCCTTAGAACCTAAGAAATGTAGGAGAAATCTCATTCCCTCAGGTTCAGGTTGAGGGAATAACTGGCACATCGGGTGTTAATTTTCTATAATTCTTGTGTTATGTATCTATTAGGAGTCCCATGTATGTAAAAGCTGAGGCACTGACTGATTCACGGTCTCTTATCACAAAAGGCACAAAATCTAGAGCCTACTTAGAATTTATTTTCCTAGTTATTCTCCCTTTCTTGGCCTTCCCACACTAAATTCTCCGAGTCCCTTTTTACCTTTCAGTGCAATTGGCTATGAACTAAAAAGGAAGTGAAACTGTTGGTTTTGTCATAAACACTTGTGTTGGGTCTGGCACGTGATCATGCCTCCATGGTAGAGACAGCATTGTTTGTAGCTTAGCCCCGAGAAGCAGCCGCTGTCATCCTTGTCCTTCACAATATACCTGCATTCTTTTTCAGGTGGGACATCCAAATTAGTCCAGAATGTGGGGCATACATTTGGGAAGAAGGAAAGACCTATGTCAGGATTCTGTAACTTACTGGACAGATACCAGCCTCTGATATAAAGCTTTATAATTTCATTTGTTTGTTTCCGGAGCACATCTCTAGTACTCGGGATCACCCAGGCTCCTGTCAGCTGGTTCTACTTTATCTGGCCATATGTGGTCTTGAGTTGATGTGGATTTGGCAGTTTATTTTTGGATGTGATTTTGGAGACCCTTGAAAAGCACTCTAATCATAGATGTTTGCCTCTTCTTCATATTCAAATGAAAAGCATTCTACCACTCTGAGCTAAGGTTATGACCTATATTAAAATAAAAGCTAGCCCCCATTAACTTGCATGTTATGGAGAATAAATTTATCACATTCTTAGCAGGAGGCCAGTAAAGAGTGAATGGGGACCACATAGCCTTTATAGAGAAGATTGCTCAAAAAAGGTAGTAGAGGGCATATGTAATCAATTTTTATGATTTTGCCTAAAATCAGGTTTTAGGACATTAGTTAACTTTTAGGATGTTAACGTTTCATTCATGGGGCATTAAAGAGATAAGTTAAATATGAAGGCTTTCCATATCTGAAGGTGTTCTCAGAGTTTGAGTCATTTTTATTCACATAAATACTTCCTACCTTTATGAAAAATTTTCTGCAACTAAAGTCTTGTGTTTCCCACCCTCCACTTCCATGGATTTATTGTCTTTGTTTTTGTTCTTTCAGAATGCCTTTGTGTGCTGTATTAGTTTCCTATGGTTGCTGTAACAGATTATTAGATTTAATGGCTTAGAACACATGTTTATTATCTTACAGTTTTGGAGGCCAGAGCCTTACAGTGCTAAAAGCAAGGCATTAAGGGGGTGGTTCTCTGGAGGCTTACAGGAAAGTCTGTTTTCTTGGCTCAGAGCTTCTGGAAGTAGCTGCATTTCTTTGCTCCTGACCCCTTTGTTGCATCTCATTTCCTCTTCCTCTCCAATCAAATCTCCTCCTGCCTTCCTTTTAAAAGGACACTTATGATATGACTGCATTTAGGTAATACAGGATAATCTCAACATCACCAGATTCTCAATTAAATCATGTCTGCAAAGACCTTGCTGGGCATTTAAGGTAACATTCAGAGGTTCTAGGAATTAGGATCTTGATACTTTGGAGGATCATTATTTGGCTTACCACATATGCTATCAGTAATTACATTTTAAAATTTGTATTTCAAATGTTTATTGGGTGTTACCCTATAGGTATTGTCACCCACCTATATTTATTTGATTGAATATTAGCTGAACTGTAAAAATTATCATGAGTCCATAAACAAACTCCATAAATTTATATTTTCATATACTTTTTATTTTATTTGTATTTTTCAGTATTTAAGAAAAATGTTTCAGGAAGAAAAATCAACTCTCTCAACCCAAAATTTGATTTGAGATAGACTGAAGTTATTTTTAGAAAGTTATTTATCATCTCCAAATGAACAAAAACATGTTTTTTCTAGTCTCTTGTATGTGTATTTGGAAATACATTTAACATGTAAATAGAGAAAAATAGTTTAAATATGCATTAAGGAACAAATTGAAAGGATAAGATCCTTTTTCAGAATAACAACCTTATGAAACTGGTTGAAAATCTTTCATGAAAAATAAACATCTAATTTTTGAGCTCTCCAAAGGTCATGTCTGTGTATTTGTAGGTTATTGATATTTGCTTTGAGGTTTCAGAAGGTTAGGAACATATTTGAAAAGGAAGAATTTTTGACAACCAGTGAATGTATCTTTTAGTGCTTTTGAAAAAGGACTGGAATCAGTAGCCACCATGATGAATAGCACTCCAGGAAGTCTGCTGCTATTATATCAAATGTTAAACTAAAAAAAAAAAAAATGGTAAAATCTTGATCTCCTAAGGAAGAGTTACTTATGCTATGCTTCTGACATAGTAACCAAAATAGGTCCCAGCCAGTATAAACTCTGTAACCATAAATCTCTTTGGAAAGTAGAAGGAAAACTGTTGAGATGCCTGCAACTGTTGGCAAAAGGAGCAAAGAAACTTGGTAAAGATAAATTCAGGTATCATTTTAACCTGGGATTCCAAGGCAAACACAGGCAACTGGTGACCCTCATATCAGCATGTATGCTTCAGATTAGATTCCACACTTCTGTACTGATGTAGCTACCCTGAAAATCTAATAGAGAAATGGACTGGAAATGGTGGTCTCTAATTCTAGATGGACTCAGGACCTGTCCAGGTGGAATCTGGAATTTCAAGAAAATTAAAGCCAAAAAGATATTTGCATTCATGAGCAGTATATCAGTTAATTATTACCTATGTGTTGGCTGTGGGTCGGAGGAAGAAAAATCACCATGGGAAGGAAGTGGTTACACTGGTGGGTTTTAGGAAGCAATATTACTGGCTATAGCAAACCTGGTCAGTGTCCTTCCCTCATATTTGAACATTTCCTTGCACACTGGCCTACCTTCTAACTTCCAGCACAAACTTCCATTTACCTGAAAAAAAATTTTTTTTTCTAGAATTTAGATGTCTCCCCCCCCCCCCCCCCGCCCCAAGCTTAGTCTGCTCAGGGTGTCAGAGAATTAATGATGTCTTCAGCAGACTTCAAGCGGTTGCCCCTCAGTGGGATAACCTGCGTCATATGTTCTATATAGGCTCTCAGAGTCTCTCACTTGGATAATGCAACCTGCCCATGGAGGTAACCTGTTTGTCATTGCATTCTTTAGTAGCTGCCTTCCTTTCTCTTCCCCATTTCTCCTCCCCATCTCACTTCCAGACTATTACACTGCATGTTTCCAGGGATCACTTCTCAAATAAACAACTTGCCTCTGGGTGTCTGTCACAGGATCTGCTTCTGGAGAACCCAAACTAAGATCATTTTTATTGGAACTGGATATAGAAAACAGAATCTCAGGATGGAATTCTGGAATTGGATCACATCACTCCCTGACTGGCCAGAGGCTGTAAGAAAATGATTGTATGCCATGCCCTGCCATACTGTTAGAACAAAATTAAAATGACTCTCACTTCTGGATATTAATAAGATATGTCAGTTTATGTAATATGTCTAGCACTTTAGAGATATGAGAGCAATAGTGAATGTAAGGACTGAGTAATTTGTTGTTCAATGTCACTGATGCATGCATGGATAGAAGGAATTGACAACCTAGGGTCTGAGGTAAAAGCCAGAAGGTCTTGATGACCATGTATGGAGAAACTTTCTTCCCTTGCAGTAGAAAACAGACTGTATTGGAAATCACTAGTTACTCACTTGACACTGGGCTTCCCATCCCTCTGTATTTCAGCTCTGCTCAGCCAGAGGTCTGGTTGTTGGAAAAGAGGAAGGGTTGCTTCTATCATGTAGCACAGCAAGAATCTCACTAATCCTAATCCCGTCTTTTGCTAGGTCATTTTGGACACTTTAGGACTGTAGATTAGCATGCAAAGGATTTCTTAACACTACCTTGGATAAATAACCCTGATTTTCATGAGGAGTTAAAATTGCTGACCCCTAATGGGATTAAGAATGACTATATCTGGAGCTCAGAGGATTCACCAGGAGTACTTTGGGTACTTTCATGCCTGGTTATAACTATAAATGGAAATTGTAGCAGTCATGGCCAGACAGTGACAGAGTAAACAGAAGTTCAAATTCCTTAGGGATGTAGACCTGGGTTTCCCTACCAGAAGAGCAATCTAGAGTAGCCAGAAGTGCTGATCAAGGGTAAAAACAACCCAGAACGGATACTGCAGGAGACAGATGATATCATCTGTGACCTTGGTAACAACAGCAGAACTGAGAATATAATTTGTCACATGAAACCTCCCAAGTCTTTTTTTTTTTTCTTAAAGAAATTGTGGCTAGCCGCTACCTTGAATAATCAATGACAGGATAGAGTAAAGTTAATGTTGGGTATGAGTGGATCTAAATGCTGTGTGTACCTTCATTATTTTAATATATAGTGGGCCATTTTCCAAAGTCAGCCCTTGCCTTACTTTGTCTCAGGGCTTTTTCTGACCTTGAAAATCTAGTTTGTAAACCACAGGTCAGTCTACAGGGGGATACTTGCCACACTGTCACCTGCCCCAGGAACCATCCTCAAGCAAAGATTTCTGGAAGTCGGTCGACAAATATCCTGGCACCTATCACTCTTACTCGGGTGGGAGAATGCTAATATACATGTTCTGTCTTGGCTCTAGAATGCTAAGTGGAAATGAGGGCCAGTTGGCTATTGTGGCAACCAGCCTGCTAATTTTAATGTGCTCAATATAGGACACATTACTGTATTAGTTTCCCATTACTGCTAGAACAGATCACCACAAATTCAATACTTTAAAACACAAATCTACTGTATTGTTCTAGAGGTCTGAAGTCTGAAATGGAGCTCAGAGGGCTCCAATCCAGGTGTCAGCGAACCTGCATTTCCTCTGCAGGCTCTAGGGGAAAGTCCATCCCCTTGCTCTTTGCAGCTTCTACAGACTCCCTGTATTCCTTGGCTCATGGCCCTCCATCACATCCCTCCAACTTCTTACCTATTAGGTTTGTCATCCAGTGCTGCTTTTGGCTCTCATTTTTATGGCTATTTGGCAATAGAACCAGTTTTTCACTTTAAATAAAATCAGTGAATTTATACTGTCCTTTTCTGAGCTATCATTCTCTTGGCAGATGGCTTAAATGACTTGATACACACTTGAGAAATTAAGGTAAATTTGTTCCACATTAGTGGCTTTGTTGGCATTATATGCCACATAGCCCAGTAGCTAGGCAGAGAGTTAAGAAAATCTTCTGTGACGCCTTAAAACAAATGAAAATTATGGCTTTTAAACACATTTAGTCAAGATGAAATAGAGCTTTCAAAAAAAAGTCAGATGTAATCCTCTAAATTTATGACTTCTACCTCTTATTTACCAAGTGGTAAGGATATGTAAAGACTTTTTACAGTTAAACAGGTAACCTACATTTATTTCTATAATGCTAGCAAGGCTAGAATTTGTCTCTGAGAATGACAACTCAGAGTTGTGGTGAGGCAATCACAAGAGGAGAGAGCACAAACTTTTCTACCTAGGGTAGGATGAAGTTGAATAATTTGTGTGACATTATTTTGTGGGGAAAAATAAATCTATATTACTTAGAAAACCTTGTATGACTTTCCATTTCATTACTTCCCCACATTGTAAAGCTCACCTGGAGAGTTACCAGTATGTGGAATTTTACTGCCATATCCCATGGAAGAATGGACCTAGCCTAAGTATGTCCACCCACTGGTTACTGTCACCATGAGCATTAGATGTTAAGTGTTGGAAATTGGGGAGCTCATGTGTGAAAAACAGGCATAAAAGAGGAAGGAAAGTGACGAATTAAAAAGGAATGGTTTGCTCTAGGCATATTACTTCTTCCATGGTTGAGAAATCTGTTTCCAGAAGCAATCATGGTGAATGGAAACACATTGGAGTAGGGATCAAGGCCTATCTTCAAAAATGTCATTTTTATACTCCAGTTCTTAGTCCTTTTATCCATAAAGGATTAATTTGCGCCATATAATTGGTCATTTTTCTCTCAGCTGTAAGAATATACTTTCCCTAGTAAGAAGAAATACAAATTAAGAGGATTAATTCTCTCTCCCTGTTTAAAATAAGTAAATGGTCTACAAAGAGAGCTTTCTAAGAAAACTTCTAAGTTCTTCCCCAGTCTTATGAAATGTATGCAAATCTTACTAAAAGCTAAAGATGCCTCTGCCTTACGACTCAGATATATCTTAATGACCTAGAAACCTTTTTTTTTTTTTTTTTTGAAATGTAATCATCAAGGAAGGTAGTGCGTCTAACTCCCATCTCTATGGTTGTGTAGGAGGCTAACTTTGGCTGACCCCTTACTCCAAGTTGCATAATGACTTCCTGTCATAAAAATGTAAGGTTTGTTAACTAACTGGCTTTAACCAAATGGAGGAATAAAAGATGGCCACCTCAACTACCAAGTGAATTTGGGATGAACTGTATGTGAAAATGGTGCTGTGAAGCTAGCTTGAGAACCACCTGCTTATCTTGAAAATATATATAGCATACATGTAATGACTGTTACCTGCATGGCTATATAAAAGGGTAAGATTTCTTTCTGGCTTTGCAATCTTTGTAGTGGCTTATCTTTGGTGGGCCTCACATTCTGGGCTTATTCAATAATGAATCCGTCTTCTATCTTCATGGAGATGTTTTCTGGGTTGTAAGATTTTTAAAATTTGATTCCCCTCAACAATCTGGATATATTCTCTAATCATTAAAAGTTGTGATCAAATTATACTGCCTTGGTAGACAATTTTGAAATGTGTCATATAAAATCTATAAAGAATCTTATGTATCCTTGAAATGCTGAACTCTGAACAGAAGGAAGTCAGAAGTGTCAGAACTTTACCAGAACCTTTTTGTCCATGTTGCCTTTCAGCTTCCCTAGAAAAGGCTCCATGGCCTCAATTCTGCTGTCTTTTTTACCACCCAAAGAGCCATTTTACAAGGTAAAGGCATATGAACTTTAAAAGTAAAACTTATTTTACCAGTAAAGATGGCTTTCATTCAGGACTGTAATTCAGAACTCATAAGCTATGGCAAAACCATAGGCAAGTCCAACAAGGGAGAGGAAAGTTGCTTTATAGAGAGGGAGGAAGCTGGGAAGAGTCGTTTTGAATACAAGTGCACTGGAGAAAAGTAGGAGTTCAGGGTAATGCTAGTTGTCCATTGGCTGACTTGTAGGGGCAGCTATTTCTTGTAGGAGATGCAATGCACATCTTTCCCTTTTGGAGCCTATAATTGATTCTTTGCAGTAAGCGATTATCTTGTTGGGGTCTGTAACTGACATGTCTGTTGCTGTCTTTAACTGGCAATTCCTCCTTTTTATTTATTTTTAATGCTGAGGGGTATGGCTTCCTCTTCTGTCTTCCTGATGCCACTTCAGTGAGGTTTCCCTTTAATTCTCACAAGCATTATGTGTAAATTGTTCCTTGAGAAATTACTCCTTGGTTCCCATGTCCTTCCTGGTCCATAGAGTATAGACCTTCATGTTACAAGGTCTTATTTAAAGGGAAGAAGCATTTACAATATTTAAGCTATTTTATTAATAACTATTTTCATTTGAAAATGATGAAAAATTAAGCCAATCGTGAAGTTTAGAACTACTTTTTTCATACAGATTATGAGGTACACAGAAGTCAGAAGGTCAAGTCCTAGTCCCAGACTGCCCAGCAAGGTTTAGAATGCAGCGCTATTGAGCACAGAAAGGTTTCTAGTCCTGAAAACTCCATTTTTTAAAATGTTTTTATTTCAGGGAGAGAAGGAGACAGAGCATGAGTGGGGGAGGGGAAGAGAGAGAGGGAGACACAGAATTGGAAGCAGACTCCAGGCTCTGATCTGCCAGCACAGAGCCTGATGTGGAGCTTGAACCCAGGAACCGTTAGATCATGACCTGAGCTGAAGTCAGACACTGGACTGACTGAGCTACCCATGCGCCTCTGAAAACTCTATTTAAAAAATAACTTCATGGGGTGTGTGGGTGACTCAGTCAGCTGAGCCACTGATTCTTGATTTCAACACAGATCATGATCTCCTGGTTTCGTGGGATAGAGCCCCATGTTGGGCTCTGTGTGCTGACTGGATGCAGCCTGCTTGGGATTCTCCCTATCTCCCTTGCTCTCTGCCCCTCCCCTGCTTGAGCTCTCTCTCAAAATAGATAAATAAATAAAACTTAAAAATAACTATGGTTCAAGAGGTAATGAGGAATATGCTAGTCAGGTAATTACCTCAACTTGCCAAATGTAAGAGATGTACAAAAGGAGGCAATACTAGAAAAATTTAAGTTTCTTGGGAGGGAGCACTTAAGAGAGGCATTTCTAGAAATTTTTTGATGGGATTGGGAGTTTTTGATAGTTTCCAGGACTTGAAGAATAAATATTTTATAGTAATTTGTGAAATGATTTATTAACATACCTGAGATAACATAACCTCCTCAGAGTCTGGGTCACCTTGACAGATATATTGGTTTTGGCTGAGTAAACCTATGAGAACCGCAGATGCTACAGTTACATTAGCTGTGTTTCTTCACTTCAATTTGCTTTTTAAATCCACAAAAGGCTTTCAGCTGGTAGTGGCAACCATACTCTCTATAATTAGAATGTTATTAGCCTTAAAAGGCAGATCTGGAGGGAGCTTATTTTCTCCTGTAACTTTAGGCACAGCAGCCCTGAAAAAATTTCCTCTGAGCTTTTTCTCCAGAGACTTAGAATCTGTGTCTTCTTAAAGATTTAAATTAGTCATAGGGCACCAATGGCAGTAGCATTGCAAGATTTTGCTTATTCTCAGTCTTTAATTGCCCCATTTAAATGGCAGCCAACTTAAAAAAAAATCAATAGCTGCTTTGCTCAGATGTTGGTGGAATTATAAAAAAAAAAAAAGCCACTTTGTAAACCATTTTGCCATTCAACAAAGGATAATATTGTTCTTTTAATCATTTGTTTCCAAACTCTGGTTGTACAGTCTGCCAAGTCCCGTGTTATTTGGTCTCAAACAAATATTATATTTAATCTTCTGTAATCAGTTTAATGTTGGGAAGAAACAAAACAGCTGCCTTGCAGGACTTCTAAATGCCAAGCATGCATGTCTCACTGTCAATAACACATTATTGCTTTGAATGGAAGTGAAATTCAAGACAATTGATGCCTCAGCTGCTGAGGAAGCAGAGGAAGCATCAGGTGATACAAAGTTGCTTGCTCAGTAAAATTGCTGCATGCGGAGGAGTTCAACCATCTCTTGATCTCACTAGGAAGATCCTGCTTCAGGAAATTGAACAATGCTGTTTAGTGACTTGATTCAAATGAAGCAATTCTTGAAGTATGGATTGTGGATTGCCACAAACTCACATTTTCATTATACTGGCTATCTAATCCTGTAATGCTGATTTGTATCTCAGAAGTAGTTTAAAAACATGTCTGCAAATTCTTTGACATCCTTCCATCAAAAGACAGAAACAGAATCCTTTACCCTTGAAAAGTGAGCCTTTCTGACAGTGTCAGCAAATAGAATACAGTGGAAGTGATGCTAGGTGACTTCCAAGAGCAGGGAGGATAGGGTCCTGTAGGAGATTTCTGTTGGTCTCTCGTGGGACAATTGCTCTGGGAGCCTCACTACCACTTAGGCAGTTCAGCTACCCTGAAGCTGCATGGAGACACCACAGGCTAAGACCAAATAGAGAGAGAAGTGCTAGAGAAGCCCTACCAGTACTTCCAGGTCTTTGGTCTTCCCAAGTCAGATGCCGGAAATGGGTGTGGAAAAGTTTTCAAGATGTCCCCCAACTCCAGCCACCTTCAGATGGCAATTGCGTGAGCCATCCAGAGGGAGAAATGCCTGCCTAAGTCTAGTCAATCCACAGAATCATAAACAAAATAAGTGAATGCTATTGTTTTAAGCCATTGTTTTGGAGTACATTTTTACACAGCAATAGATAACTGGGAATGTGGCATTATACACTTTATAGCAGATTTATAGGCTAAAAATATATAGTTGCCTGAACATATTTAATTCATTCCTCTTTAATAAGGGAGTTTCTCACATTATATGAAAACATTACCATACATGATTTCTGATTCTACTTCTCTTTTATATAACTTTATATATTGTGTTAAACCCAAATAGAATAATGAATTGAAAATGCCTAGGAAGCATAATTATGATCTGCAATATCTTTAAACTAATGAATAGAAAACAGATAAAATGCAGTTTGGCAGGTGCTTTGCTAATCTTTTCTCCCTTGTTGAATGTTACACATCAACATTCATTCATTTCCTTAGAACAAATACAGATTTCTTTGGGTTCTGGTAAGTCCTTTTTAATGTAGCTAAAACTCAAAAGAATAGGGCCTTGTCCATCTAAGACTCATCTTTTCTAAAGATTGAATGTATAATTTAAGATTTCTAATATCTGAAAGATCTTTTATAAACGTTTGGGGATCAGTTAAGAGGGCTCTGAAATTTGTTTTTATTTTAATTATTTAAGAAAAGAAATAACCTAAAGTTCATGATAGTAGATAAATCAGTCTTAGCATCATTACCTTAACACATCTATTGTCATTTTTATATATTATCTTCTAATATACACACATATCTGAATTTTTAAAGTATTTCTATCCAATGTTTATTTTTGAAAATACATAATTTGATAATGCATATCTGTATTTTATGCTTAGATAATTGTTCAAAGTCACATCTAAAAAACACTAAGGTCTCCAAGTCATTTTGCCATTCAACAAAGGATAATATCATTCTTTTAAGTAAACATGTGGCCTTCATACTTCAACAACTGAATACTTCAACAAGTATTCAAGTACTTAGGATTCTGTATGTATAGACCTTTTCCTAAATCCATATTTGTCCTCCATATCATTCTTTGGGGAAAAATTAGCATAAGTCATATTTATTTTTTTAAAAATTCCATCTGAAAGGATAGAGGATTGTTTCAGAATACAGGACAGTCTAAAAGGAGAAAATCTAAAAATAGCACCTTAATACAAAGTATTTTTCTCTCTACCATGGCATGGTCACACACAGTGTCAGCAGGAGCTCTGTTTTTTTTATTTTTTATTTTATTTATTTTTTTAAATTTGTTTTATTCTTTATTTTTTAAAACTTATATGCAAATTAGTTAGCATATAGTGAAACAATGATTTCAGGAGTAGATTCCTTAGTTCCCCTTACCCATTTAGCCCATCTCCCCTCCCATAACCCCTCCTGTAACCCTCAGTTTGTTCTCAATATTTATGAGTCTCTTATGTTTTGTCCCTCTCCCTGTTTTTATATTATTTTGTTTGCCTTCCCTTATGTTCATCTGTTTTGTCTCTTAAAGTCCTCATATGAGGACTTAGCATAATAGCCTCCAGTTCCATACATGTAGTTGCAAATGGCAAGATTTCTTTCATTTGATTGCCAAGTAATACTCCATTATATATATATATATATATATATGTATATATACATATGTATATATGTGTATATATATGTATATGTATGTATATATATGTGTATACATATGTATATATATGTATATATGTATGTATATATGTATATATGTATATGTATGTATATGTATGTATATGTATATATGTATATATATATGTATATGTATATGTATATACATATACACATATACATATATGTGTATATATACATATACATATGTGTATATACATATATACATATATACATACATATGTATACATATACATATATACACATATATGTATATGTGTATATATGTATGTATGTGTATATATATACATACATATACATGTGTATATATATATACACATACATATATATATGTATATATATATATCTCACATATATTTTTTTTTTGAGACAGAGACAGAGCATGAGCGGGGGAGAGGCAGAGAGAGAGGGAGACACAGAATCCAAAGCAAGCTCCAGGATCTGAGCTGTCAGCACAGAGCCCAACGCAGGGCTTGAACTCATGGACTGTGAGATCATGACCTGAGCTGAAGTTGGATGCTTAACCAACTGAGCTGCCCAGGAGCCCCTATATACCACATCTTCTTTATCCATCCATCGATGGACATTTGGGCTCTTTCCATACTTTGGCTATTGTTAATAGTGCTGCTATAAACATGGGGGTGCGTGTGTCCCTTCGAAACAGAACACCTGTATCCTGTGGATAAATGTCTAGTAGTGCAATTGCTGGGTTGTAGGGTAGTTCTATTTTTAGTTTTTTGAGGAACCTCCATACTGTTTTCCAGAGTGGCTGCACCAGCTTGCATTCCCACCAACAATGCAAAAGAGATCCTCTGTCTCCACATCCTCGCCAACATCTGTTGTTGCCTGAGTTGTTAATGTTAGCCATTCTGACAGGAGTAAGGTGGTATCTCATTGTGGTTTTGATTTGTATATCCCTGATGATGAGTGACGTTGAGCATTTTTTCATGCGTCAGTTGACCATGTGGATGTCTTCTTTGGAGAAGTGTCTATTCATGTCTTTTGCCCATTTCTTCACTGGATTATTTGTTTTTTGGGTGTTGAGTTTGAAAAGTTCTTTATAGATTTTGGATACTAACCCTTTATCTGGTATGTCATTTGCAAATAGCTTCTCCCATTCTGTTGGTTGCCTTTTAGTCTTGCTGATTGTTTGCTTCACTGTGCAGAAGCCTTTTATTTTGATGAGCTCCCAGTAGTTCCTTTTTGCTTTTGTTTCCCTTGCCTCCAGAGACATGTTGAGTAAGAAGTTGCTGTGACCAAGATCAAGGAGGATTTTGCCTCCATTCTCCTCGAGGATTTTGATGGCTTCCTGTTTTACATTGAGGTCTTTCATCCATTTTGAGTTTATTTTTCTGTTATGGTGTAAGAAAGTGGTCCAGGTTCATTCTTCTGCATGTCGCTGTCCAGTTTTCCCAGCATCACTTGCTGAAGAGACTGTCTTTATTCCATTGGATATTCTTTCCTGCTTTGTCAAAGATTAGTTGGCCATATGTTTGTGGGTCCATTTCTGGGTTCTCTATTCTGTTCCATTGATCTGAGTTTCTGTTCTTGTGCCAGTACCATACTGTCCTGATGATTACAGCTTTGTAGTATAGCTTGAAGTCTGGGATTGTGATGCCTCCTGCTTTTTCTTTTTTCAAGATTTCTTTGGCTATTCAGGGTCTTTTCTGGTTCCATACAAATTTCCGGATTGTTTGTTCTAGCTCTGTGAAGAATGCTGATGTTACTTTGATAGGGATTGCATTGAATATGTAGATTGCTTTGGATAGTGTTGATATTTTAACAATATTTGTTCTTCCTATCCAGGAGCATGGAGTCTTTTTCCATTTTTTTGTGTCTTCTCCAATTTCTTTCATAAGCTTTCTATAGTTTTCAGTCTATAGATTTTTCACGTCTTTGGTTAGATTTATTCCTAGGTATTTTGTGGTTTTTTGTGCAACTGTAAATGGGATCGATTCCTTGATTTCTCTTTCTGTTGCTTCATTGTTGGTGTATAGGAATGCAACCGATTTCTGTGAATTGATTTTATATCCTGCAACTTTGCTGAATTCATGAATCAGTTCTAGCAGTTTTTTGGTGGAATCTTTTGGGTTTTCCATGTAGAGCATCATCTCATCTGTGAAGAGTGAAAGTTTGACCTCCTCCTGGCCAATTTGGATTCTTTTTATGTCTTTGTGTTGTCTGATTGCAGAGGCTAAGACTTCCAATACTATGTTGAGTAATAGTGGTGAGAGTGGACATCCCTGTCTTGTTCCTGACCTTAGGGGGAAATCTCAGTTTTTCCCCATTGAGGATAATATTAGTGTTGGGTCATTCATATATGGCTTTTATGATCTCGAGGTATGCTCCTTCTATCTGTACCTTCTTGAGGGTTTTTATCAAGAAAAGATGCTGTATTTTGTCAAATGCTTTTTCTGCATCTATTGAGAAGATCATATTTTTCTTGTCCTTTATTCTATTGATGTGATGAATCACGTTAATTGTTTTGTAGTTATTGAACCAGCCCTACATCCCAGGTATAAATCCCACTTGGTCATGGTGAATAACTTTTTTAATGTATTGTTGGAGCTGGTTGGCTAATATCTTGTGGAGAACTTTTGCATCCATGTTCATCAGGGAAATTGGTCTATAGTTCTCCTTTTTAGTGGGGTCTCTGGTTTTGGAATCAAGGTAATGCTGGCTTCAAAGAATGAGTTTGGAAGTTTTCCTTCCATTTCTATGTTTTGGAATAGCTTCAAGAGAATAGGTGTTAACTCTTCCTTAAATCTTTGGTAGAATTCCCCTGGAAAGCCATCTGGTGCTGGACTGTTGTTTTTTGGGAAATTTTTGACTACTAATTCGACTTCTTTACTGGTTATGGGTGTATTCAAATTTTCTATTTCTTCCTGTTTAAGTTATGGTAGTGTATATGTTTCCAGGAATTTGTGCATTTCTTCCAGATTGCCCATTTTATTGGTGTATAATTACTCATAATATTCTCTTATAATTGTGTTTATTTCTGCTGTGTTGGTTGTGATCTCTTTCATTCTGGATTTTATTTATTTTGGTCTTTCCCTTTTTCTTTTTGATCAAACTGGCTAGTGGTTTATCAATTTTGTTAATTCTTTCAAAGAACCAGCTTCTAATTCCATTGATCTGTTCTACTGTGTTTTTGTTTTTTTTGGTTTTTTTTTTGGTTTCTTCAGCATTAATTTCTGCTCTAATCTTTATATTTCCTGTCTTCTTCTGGTTTTGGGTTTTATTTGCTGTTCTTTTTCCAGCTCCTTAAGGCGTAAGGTTAGGTTGTGTATCTGAGATCTTTCTTCTTCTTTAGGAAGGTTTGGATTGCTATATGCTTTCCTCTTAGGACCACCTTTGCTCCATCCCAGAGGTTTTGGGTTGTGGTGTTATCATTTTAATTGGCTTCCATATATATTTAATTTCCTCTTTCACTCCTTGGTTAGCCCATTCATTCTTTAGTAGGAGGTTCTTCAGTCTCCAAGTATTTGTTACCTTTCCAAATTTTTTCTTATGGTTGATTTCAAGTTGCATAGCATTGTGTTCAGAAAATATGCATGGTATGATCTCGAACTTTTTGTACTTACTTAGGGCTGATTTGTGTACCAGTATATAGTCTATTCTGGAGGATATTCCATGTGCACTGGAGAAGAATGTATATTCTGCTTTTGGATGAAATGTTCTGAATATATCTGTTAAGTCCATCTGGTCCAGTGTGTCATTCAAAGCCATTGTTTCCTTGTTGATTTTTTGATTAGATGATCTGTCCATTGCTATGAATGGGGTGTTGAAGTCTCCTACTCCTATGGTATTACTATCGATGAGTTTCTTTATGTTTGTGATTAATTGATGTATATACTTTGGTGCTCTCACATTTGGCGCATAAATGTTTACAATTGTTAGGTCTTCTTGGTCTATAGACCCCTTGTTTTTGATATAATGCCCTTCTGCTTCTCTTGTTACAGTCTTTATTTTAAAGTCCAGATTGTCTGATATAAGTATGGCTACTCTGGCTTTCTTTTGTTGACCATTAGCATGATAGATGGTTATCCATCCCCTTATTTTCAATCTGAAGGTGTCTTTAGGTCTAAATGAGTCTCTTGTAAACAGCATATAGATGGATCTTGTTTTCTTATCCATTCTGTTACCCTATGTCTTTTGATTGGAGCATTGAGTCCATTGACATTTAGAGTGAGTACGGAAAGATATGAATTTATTGCCATTATGATGCTTGCAGAGTTGGAGTTCTAGTGGTATTCTCTGGTCTTTCTCATCTTTGTTGCTTTATAAATATATCTATATCTATATATCTATATATCTATATATCTATATCTATATATATATATACACACACACACATACATACACACACATATACATACATACATATACATATACATATATATATATATATACATACATATACATAAGTATATATAATTTTTTTTCATCTTTTCTCCCCTCAGAGAGTCCCCCTTTAAAGTTTCTTGCAGGGCTGGTTTAGTGGTCAGAAACTCCTTTAATTTTTGTTTGTCTGGGAAATTTTTTAGCTGTCCTTCTATTTTGAATGATAGCCTTGCTGGATAAAGAATTCTTGGCTGTGTATTTTTCTGATTCAGCACATTGAATATATCCTGCCACTCCTTTCTGGCCTGCCAAGTTTCTGTGGATAGGTCTGCTGCAAACCTGATCTGTCTTTCCTTATGTTAGGGACTTTTTTTTCCCCTTGCTGCTTTCATGATTCTTTTCTTGCCTGAGTATTTTGTGAATTTGACTATGATATCCATTGTTGATAGTCAGTTTTTGTTGAATCTACTGGGGGTCCTCTGTGCTTCCTGGATTTTGATGTTTGTGACTTTTCCCAGGTTAGGAAAGTTTTCTGCTATGATTTGTTCACATAACCCTTCTACCCCTATTTCTCTCTCTTCCTCTTCTGGGACTCCTATGATTCTGATGTTGTTCCTTTTTAATGAGTTGCTGATTTCTCTAATTCTTAAATCATGCTCTTTTGCCTTAATCTCCCTCTTTTTTTCTGCTTCATTATTCTCTGTAAGTTTGTCCTCTATATCATTGATTCTCTGTTCTGCCTCATCCATTCTTGCCGTTGCTGCATCCATCCATGATTGTAGCTCAGTTATAGCATTTTTAATTTCATTCTGGTTATCTTTTACTTCTTTTAACTCTGCAGAAAGGGATTCTAATCTATTTTCAACTCCAGCTAGTATTCTTATTATCATGATTCTAAATTCTGGTTCAGACATCTTGCTTGTATCTGTGTTGGTTAAATCCCTGGCTGTTGTTTCTTCATGCTCTTTCTTTTGGGGTGAATTCCTTAGTTTTGTTATTTTGATGGGGGAAAAGGAATTAATGAGGTAGAAAAATTAAAATTAAAAAAAAATAAAATTAAAAAAATTAAAATTAAAAAAATAAACACACACACACAAATCTAATAAATGATGCTAGATCCTAGGCATGTTTTGGTCTGGGTGTTGAAAGTGGTTTGACAGATTAGAGAAAAAAAGGGAGGGAAGGAAATCATTTGAGAATTTGAAAAAAATGAATACACTGAAGTAGACTAAAATGAGATGATGGGAGTAAAATAGAATTTGAAAAAATTACACAAAGGTAAAGAATACAGTAGAAAAAATCAAAGAAAAATATTTTTAATAAAAATTAAAAATTTTTTCTCTTTCTGTATTGAAGAAAAAGAAAGGAAATGAAGAAGGAAAAAAGAAGAAAAAGGAATCATTAGAAAATTTGAAAAAGTGAATACACTTTAGTAGACTAAAATGAGATGATGGGAGTAAAATAGAATTTGAAAAAATTTACACAAAATTCAAGACTATAGTAGAAAAAATTAAAAATATTTTAATAAAAATTAAAAATAAAAACGAATTTTTTCTCTTTCTGTATTCAAGAAAAAGAAAAGAAACAAAAAAGAAAAAAAAAGGAAATCGTTTGAAAATTTGAAAAAGTGAATACTCTGTAGTAGACTAAAATAAAGGATCTCTGTTCATTGCAGGTCTTCGGGGTCTCAAGCAGAGCAGTACTGTACACAATATTGCTGATTGCCATGACAAAAACATATTCTATTGACAACCAAAACCTTAGCATAGACCTATATCATGTCTTCTTATCACTAAAAGGATCACCCCAGGCACCAGAGAGACAGCAATCACAAACCTGCCGTGTGTCTTAAAGTGTTTGGCTAAACACATATTAACAATGGCCATAGGAGTAGAGCAGCAACATGACAATTGTCATTTTTCAATTTCTAATGTCATGAATCCAAACCATTTCGTTTGTACCACAAAACTGATCGAACATCTATAATATTGAAGGTAACATTGAATGTGGGCTAATACAAATAAGACCTTTTCCCTTAGATTATTCACAATGTGCTAAAATCCGTAAACTGAAAACTGTACTTAAAAAGTGATAAACCTTGTGCTAAAGCATGTGATAAAAGTGTGCAAAATGCATGATGGAAGTGAAGAGGAAGGGGATACTAATTCTACCTAGGAACATGTTCTATAAATGTTCTTTTATTTCCAAACTCAGCCGTACTAAACTTAAAGTGTCTTATTAAAAATCCTCACGATCAACAAAATGGAAATCTTGTAAATTTAAGTTATCATTTGTAGTTTCAATTTTAATGGAATACTAAGAATCTTCTATCCAAATTATTAAATAAAAATGCAATATATAAACTTTATAGTTTAATGGTTAAAAACATAAACTTAAAACCTGCTCTCGAACACAAAACTCCTACATTTTAAAAGAGCTTAAAAATAACACTTGATGATAGTTAACAATTGTCAAATGGTAGGCACTGTGGTCAACTTCTTGCCATCTCCAGTGATCACAGGCATCATTCTTATTATTTATTTATTTATTTATCTTATATTTTTGAGAGAGACAGAGTGTGAGCAGGGGAGAGGCAGAGAGAGACAGGGAGACACAGAATCTGAAACAGGCTCCGGGCTTGAGCTGTCAGCACAGAGCCCAATGCGGGGCTCAAACTCCAGAATGGAGAGATCATGACCTAGGTCAGAGTCAGACACTTAACCAACTGGGCCATCCAGGCACCCACACAGGGATCATTCTTAAAACAACCTTTGGTAGTGAACATTTTCCCCTTTACACGATCTCTACAGATAAGAGAACTGAAACTCAGAGTTTAAGTGATATGTCTGAGTTTTCCCAATTATTAAATAAAATGACTGTTTGAAATAACCTCTGACATCACACAAAGATTCTTAACTCAGTTTAGTATACTTCAAAAATATTAGCAGACCTCATAAAACTAAGTTAGAATGAATAAATGTATATTAATAGAGGGTATGTATTTTTAATGAGTGCCTCTTAAAAATAATTATCTCACATTATCTAAATTGATTTTTCTTAACAGGATTGAATTATATTAAATGGGAAAATCAGTTGACTCATTATCTAAATGCCAATAGATTAAAACCCAAGATTTAACAATGCTGTAATGTGTATATACTGGTTCAAATGCATTCTAGTTAGTACAGGATTTTATTTACAAAAGCATAATGAGATTTGTGGGTAATTAACTCATGAAGGAAAGTTATTGAATTAAAATTAGAGCATATTGTAACCATTGTTATCCTAAAAGACATGATAGACATATATTAAAACCATATAAAGTTAATGGAAAATATTTCCTACATGGTTTAGGGGACATAAATTGTATTTTTGATGCTTTTATATAAAATAAAATGACACCAACTACAGATCAATAAGAGTAAACATGACTTACCAAAGTCTTTAGGGTAAGACTCCATTTCCTTGCTTTCCTAGTTGAGAAAATGTAATTAATCTATCATAGAACTCCAGGCTGAATTAAAAATATCCAATGGTCTATGCCATTGTTTGCAGACTATACCAGACTTGAAAGCTATAAATCTGATGAAATCACACATTGATAACTCTTTTCTTTATCCTTTCACCTGTCTAGATAGGATGTAAAGAGGGCTAAAGATCATTTATTTCCAAGAAGTTAATTTTAAACTCCAGCGATGTTGTTTTCTCTGCCAAAAGGATAAATACTGAATGATTCATAAATGATTAAGGAAGGCCTAGTAATCTTTCAAAAGAAGATAGAATAACAAAAGTCTGTTACTTTTTTCTTTTATTGATACACTCTCATTCATTTGTATCTTTTATGGATACACTCTCATTCAATATGAGGCATTATTTTAAAAAAAATCAGGCCTTGAACTTTACAACATGGTAGGTGGTAAAAAAGAAATACATAATTGAGCTTATGCAGAAACAATTTTGTCTTAAAAGTATTTTCAGTTTATCCCAGGATTTTCCCCTCCACTTTGATCCATTTATCCTGTTCTCCAGAAGGTTGGCCATACTGGACAATGCCCTCCATGGTTTTAAAATTCCTTATATATCAAAATTGACCACTGTGACCTTTATTATCAACTTAATTGGCAAGAACCCACTAAGAGACGGTGCTTTATCACATTATGTTACATAAATGTTTCTTTTCCAAAATATCATGTTTAAATTATCCCTTTTTATCCACTGCACACTGCAAATGTATTTGTTAACAGTCTATTAATTTTGAAGTCACTGAAACCAAAAAGAACTATAGGTGAATTGGGGGTGACATACCAGGTTGTTGGAAGAAGCAATTTGAATATCCAGGGCACTGAATAGATTGGTTTTCTATTAAGACAATAGCCAGTATTCACCTCCCAGGTCTTCCTTTGGGAACAATAACTTTGCACATGATTCCACAACATCTGTTGTACCTTCTCCAGGTAAGTCTTTTAGATAAGAGGAATTCCTATTCCTGCTTTTGATGAACGGATTACATTGATTTGTTATACATGTGTGTTGCCCATTTTCTATAAATGAGCAAAATATGTATAATGGATAAAAATAGATATGCAAAGCACTGAATTGTGACAGGGCAGAAAGTATTTTGGAGGAAATAAAAATAAAATGGTGATTAAACTCCAGAGAAGCAGGAATATACGAAAGAAAGTAATGGAGAGAAGAAGAAATGAGGAGAAAACAACAATGAATTAAATGAGAAAAACTTTGATTCTATCAAATTGGTATCATCTGGCCATTGGGTCAAAGTAGATGGAGAAATGAGCTTGTCATATCTAAGAGCTGTCAAGTGAGCATTTTCAACATCAGTCTAAGAGCTCTACCCCTACGAACCAGAAGAAGGTCCTTCTGAAGACAACAGCCTTAGGGAAAGCCCTTAGCTAAGAGAAATCTAACTTAATTTTTAAACTCTGGACCAGAGAAGATCTCACTTGGGGTGGTGCAGTCTGTAATACACCAACCTCTGTGCAGTCTGCATCCACTGATTTTCTCCACTTGGGATAGAAAAAGATATTTACCTTATTTGAATAGTTGATGTAATGAATAAAGATGTAATGAATAATGTAATGATGTTGGGGTTCTGAAAGAGTGTGTTTGTAGGAATGACTTGGGGAGCTTGGCAATAATTCAAATTCCCAGGGTTTAGTCCCGGGGAGTCTGATTAGTGGGTATGGAATGGAGGGGTATATCCAGTTAACTCTTTTGAACCAATTCACTTACTCTCTTAACTCCATGTCGAGGGGCTGATATTTTATCTTACTTGCAAGCTAATGAGTGAACCTGCCACAGTTTCATGGATACCGGCAAAAGATGAGATTCCTGGGTCAGAGACTAGGGACTTGGTTACTCATGGCATCGGAAGCAGAATGATGATCACATTGCAGCAGCTTTTTTCACCCCAAGTCCCCCAGGGTGATGCTGATGGGTTTAGATGGATGTCTGCAAATGCCTTGGGCTGTGTCACGGGAGAGGAACTCTGAAATTAGGGTATCTTCATGAAAACCAAACTCCGGTACAGTTTAAAGAGTCCTATGACTCTGTCATTTATTTTAACTGCAGTCTCTAGAGGCCTGAATATAGATAAATAAATTCCTTCTTAATTAGAAGTAAGCCAATGTGATTTTGAGTACCATTCCCTTAACCATTACACTTTTTGCCATCAAAGCAAACCCTAAGAATCTATCTTTACTCCTAGTTATGGTTATTTCTGTAACTGTTTTAACACGAAAATATTTCCTTACCACTTTTTTTTTTCTTTCCACATGTGATATCTTTTCTCATCATGACTATATCTAGGGGACAGAAGAACATGATTAGAGAATGTATTTTTTTTTTTTTTAAGTTTACCATGTGTTGATTTTCGACAGAGACAGAGTGCAAGCAGGGGAGGGGCAGAGAGAGAGACACACACAGAATCTGAAGCAGGATCCAGACTCTGAGCTGTCAGCACAGAGCCTGATGTGGCCCAAACCCACAAACCATGAGATCACGACCTGAGCCGAAGTAGGACGCTCTACTGACTGAGCCACCCAGGCACCCCGAGAATGTATTTTTATTCACTTAGAGACTACATGAGAAATCTAGTTTCTGCTTTTGTCACATTTAATTCTGAGTAAAGAAGTTCTAAGCTAGAATTGGTTTTGCCTCAAACTGGTCACTTCTAAAAAATAAAATCAATGTTCAACAATACAGGCTTGTTACTACTGATGATGCTCTAGATTTTATTTTCCATATCCATATTTCTGTTCATATGGCTTTTTCCACCTTAAATTTCCTGATTACATCCACATATTCTCCAGTATGTGTCCTCCCAATGCCATGGCCTCCCTAAAAATTTTCCAGTCCTCAGGATGAAAATTATCTTACCCCATATATCTCTTCTGAGGCTAGTTTACCTTCCCACATCATCTAAGCATATCTACCTTGGACAACTAATTGAATATATGGATTTTAGGGCCATATGGATCATTTCATGAGCCATATGGATCAAGTATTATTCAAGGTGTGTTCTTTCTGGTGCCAAGCACAGTTTACTCTCTGATGCCATAGATTCTTCCAAGGTCACCTAAATCGTCAATCTAGCACTCTGGCACTAAACATTCAATCATCAAAATTGTTTTTTCAGATGACCTCTCACTACCTGTTTACATATTTTCTCTATATATTTTCAGACTCACATAATTAATTCCACGATGGCAAATACATATTAATTTTGTTTACTCTATTTCCAGCACCTAAAGCCGTGCCTGAGAGCAACATAGATGTTGAATAAACTAAAAAAAAAAAAAAAACCCCATAACTTTAAAAGACTCCACTTAGAATGACAAATATCTCTATACGAAAATAATGTGTTTATTGTAAATTATTTGTATAAATTCATTAAACAATTCTTAAAATGACTGCTTATAGAATGACTAATACCAAGAAGTATCTGTTCCATTCTTCTGACTTAGATAATGTCATTATCTGCCTTTTATAGACAACTAAAAATGATGTACCTATTGCTTAAAAATTAACAGATTTATGTGGCTATGTAGAGAGAGTTATATCAAATTGGTTAACCCCATGGGCAATGCACAATAACACTCTCTATTTCAAAATCATAAATTGCATTTACAAATCTTTCTCCACTTTTTTTTTTAATTCAGACTTTTAAATTCTCTACCAAACCCAAGTTAGTGCTATTCATATATTCATTAAAGAAAATATGTGTATCCTACAAAAGTCATTTCTAGCACACTGTTCAGTAGCTTGCTCTTTTATTTAAGAACTAGTTTTATTCCTTGAAATATCAAATGTGGACTCTCAGAAAAGTTACTTGTCTATATGGAATTTCTCAAAATCTGACATCAGAGGAACATAAATCTAATTGAGTAACAGCTTAACCTTCTTGCATTTGACTTTTCTAATAAATATTAGACTTTTTATGTGTTCTATAAAATTCTATCCACATAAATGTACACCAAGAACGCTTTTTGTATCTTTTATATATTTTGGACTTTTGTATATTTTACATTCTGTATTTGCTTGTTGTATTCTTGCAATGACAAAGATCTGGGGGAAAGTTTTATTTTGAGGGATGAAATTTCACGTCTGAACATTTGATCGGGGAGACTAAGGACCCCATTTGTGAAAGTATTGGTGCAAAAACAAATACAAAACAAACAAAAAGAGATACATAGTTATTTTCCAACTTGGGTTATGTTTTTTCCTCAGAGAAGAGACTCTGAAGATTTTTGTCTGGCATAGGAAATGAACTTTCAGGTGGCAGAGAGACTGGCAAATACTATTACATTATTTGGTCAAAAATTAGAATTCTGGCATGTAGGTGATTACTGAGATGGACAAATACTGACCTGAATATATGGACAAGGATAAAAGAAGTCCGTGACTACATGTTGAAGCACACAGGAATCATGTAGTTCCTTAGATTTGGACCTTTCCCTTAAACATCTGTATTACTTCTAAAGTTTATTAATTATCAGGTAAGCACAGAGAGAAAACTCAAATAAGATTCAAAGTGTGGTGTGCTACGATCTCTATGTTATATTTTCCAAAACAGGCATCAAATCTTAAGAAGGATTTTCATTTACCAGTGCCTTTTTGGTTTGGTGTCCACTGCCTATTTTCCTATGTGTGAAAGAAATTCTCTTCCTCTGCAATAACTCAGTTGCAGCAAACAGGATGAATTCAAATAAGTATTAGGAATTTAGTCTGTAAACATCTGGACATAGAGTCAGAGAATACTATACTGTGAGAGTTCAAAGCTGATGACTGATTACAAATTCAGACCTATTTTTCAATAGGATTCTATGTTAAATGTCTTCAGGCAGTGGTTTAGACAATGTAGAGAAATACTGGTTTGAAAACACTTTGCACTCTAGGTAACTAATGATGATTTCATTTTTGGAGATCTTTTATTTTTTAAATCCTAGTCAAGATGTCAACCTATGCTTTCAAATACAATTACTTCCTCTTCCTATCTCCTTTAGTTGTAGATTTCATTCTGTCCACCTATTGCGCCTACATGTGATATTGAAATCTTGCCTTTAAATACAACTTTTCTTTATTTGCTTCATTGGCCTATTATGTATTGCAAATCTAATCTCCCTTAAAATCATTCTCTTTCCTGCTCACATAACTAATGCCTTTCCCTTCTCTCGTTATTTTCCACTGCTATTTAATTTTACTGCTGTATTTTCATATTACTCTGAAATGAAATTTAGAATAAAAAAAAACTTTGAGAATTGCAATATTGTGATAACTAAGCAGATACTCTGTCATGTGTATTATTATTGTGGTATTTATGTGTGATGGAGGTGATGAAAAGCTGTTGGCAAATTTTATGCTCAGTTTCCTGTAATGTAGTGTTGATTTCTAATCACTTTTTGAAGCTGCTTTTCAATTTTTCATCCTAATACTGTTGAATACAAACTCTACAATATTAGAAAATGAACCATAATTTCATAACGCTGGATTTGGCACATATTTTGCAGAGGTAAAGCTTTAATCCAGCTGATACCTCTTGGTATATATCACCTGAATTGTAAACATCTTGCACACAAATCTAACTGCCCAGGTGGGTGAAAACCCAGCTTTTACTGGTCCTACACCAAGGCCATCTCTGGTCACGCTAGAGATGGCTCTTCCTACTTCCACCTTTTTGATCTTCCTTCCCTTTTTCTGAATTGGCAGTTGGTGCTGCTGCTTGCTAAAGCCGGTGATATGTCTGGGAATCTGCTTCTCCTCATTCTCCCTCCACATTAAGTTTGGGATGCTTTATCAGGCAGTGGAAACACTAGCTAATGCTCATATTGCTGGGAAAAGACTTGGAGTTGTTCCGTGCCTCCCTAGAATATCAGATTTCAATCGTGGGTCTCCATATACAAGTACATGTTATATACAAATATCGCAAAGCTTTCCTAATACTTAAATAGCAAAGGTTTATAATGTTCTTTACAAACCTTACATATTTGGGAAACTTAGGGTAATCCCTAATTCAATATCTCAGTTGTTTTCCAGTATGCTTTCTGAAGGAGTGGAGTCATTGTGCTATGAACAGAGTAGAACTCTCAGGTAATGTTGGCTTTGTAGAGTGGATGTGAATATTTCCAGTGTGATAAATCCTGTCTTTTGGAGAACAACTACCCCCCTCCCCCATTCCATGAAATCTCAGATCTAGTGGTTTTGTTAGAGTTTATTTCCTATCCCTGTCTTTAACATAGACTTGTTAGCCCATGACCTATGAGCCATGCCTTAATTATCACATGTCCCTCCCACTCCGTCACAGTGCTGGTTTCCGAAACAAGTGGGAAAGCTTACTTGAATTTATCAGCATCTTCTTGAGAACTTTTTACAGAGCTATAAAGATCTTTTAAAGGTCAGCCCAAAAGTGTGATTTGCAGGGAAGGTGAAGCCACACAATGGAAGGGAGAGATCAGGTGACCCAGTTCTGAGTTCTTGTAGCACATCTCTGCCTTGTGTCCTTCCAGCCTGGGCATGGTGGCAGAGGCTCATTGCAGTAGCTGTTCCCTGCATTGCTTCCCTGAAACTGGCTTGAGTTCTCAGGCTCTTCCATCACTGGTGTAATAGCTATTCTGTTTTAAATACTCAGTTTTGTTTCTTATTTTTTTTCTTCTATTTTTTCTGATTGAACGTGGATAGATTCATTTTTAGATCTTATTTTCTACTTGTTCCCTCATTTTGGCAACCACCGTATCTCATTCCCCAAAGGCCTAGCACGAAACCTAATAGAAAAAAAATGAATAAAACTGGAGGTACTAGAAAAGCTGTTGAAGGCTACATAATTGTATATAACCTAACCCGCTTGATTTTTCTAGTTCTCTGCCTTCCCAGATCCCTAAGCACGACTTAATACAACTAAAAATACACTGCTGTATTCTTTTCAGTTGAGGATATCTAGTTATACTGTAAACATATAGATGCCTTAAAAATAGAAGAATCTTAGAAATTTTGATATGCTTCATCATATAGGGAATGGTGAGGTCCCTGTTTCATTCATATAAAGATTTGTGAATATACTTTCTCATATCTGCTAATCACTCCAAAAGTTTAGTTCAGTCTTACTTTTACAATTTAATTCTACATCTTTTCCCAATACTGTCCTTCACTGGAGATTTTACCTTTACTGCATTGTCACACCATTATAAGACTTCTCAATTCTTGGGGCTATTTGTGGCTAATTCCACCACTCATCTTCAAAACCCATTACTGCTTTACTGTTGCTGTATGCACTGCCCCATCCCGGTGCTTATTTGTAAGTGTTCTCTCTCTCTCTCTCTCTCTCTCTCTCTCTCTCTCTCTCTCTCACACACACACACACACACACACACACACACACACACACACACACATACACACACACACACACACAGCAGCAGCAGCAATGCATTTAAATCAGACATAAAACTTTTAGACAATTTATTTTTGTTCTCTTGGACTCTTACCAATGAATTTTGACCATCATAGACCCAGATCTACAAGGATCAAATCCCATTTTGTAAACTGCACCAAATTGTAGACGTGGTATTTTGAAAGAGTTCTATTAGAGCTGAAGTAAAATGTGAGATGGCTAGATTGAATGAGGTAATATACGTATAAGACAATATTGATTAAGTGGGAAATGCTGAAGCAATTAGATAGGAGTTAGGACTGCCCTAAGCAACAATTTGCAGTGTCAGACATCCTTTCTAGACAAAACCTGCCAGGGGGCAGCTTACATCCCTCCACAGTAAATCATCTTTCTTGAGACACAGTAATTCATTCAGTGATTATTTATTTAATACCTGTTCCTTCCCAGTCAATGTATTAAGAACTGGGAGCACCAGGATTGCAGGTGTGGATCATATTTTCAAGTACCTTGCATTTTAATATAAAGACAGGAATGTAAATGATTACGATGTGAAGTTGTATAGTTATAAAGAAATAATGGAAGGGTACCTGGGCGGATCAGTTAGTTAAGGGTCCAACTCTTGGTATCAGCTCAGGTCATGATCTCATGGTGAGTTTGAACTCTGTGTCAGGTTCTGCAGTGACAGTGTGGAGCCTGCTTGGAATTCTCTCTCTCCCTCTCTCAAAATAACTGAATAAACATTTAGAAAAAGATTGGATAAGGTACTGCTGAAGTTGAGAAAATTTGGATGTAAGGCTGCCTGAGGTGGCTTTGCAGAGTAGCACGCAAGGTTAGACTCTGAAGTTACTCCATTGTACTTGATGTATAGTGAGTGGGAAGAGTATGGTGGGAGCTGAAGCCCTGACATGGGGATCCAGCCAGCTTCCCAAAGCTAGAGTATTTATTTTTATTAACAGGGGACAGACACATCGCTTTAATGAACACAACAGATGGTTTGTATAAATGGAGAGAGGTCATGTGTCCTGGTGAAGTGGCAGGCCTTGAAAACAGGCAGATTCGGAGCCAACCACCTCCGTAAGCCTTCGCTCTGAATGTATTTAAAATTCTAATCGGTGTTGCAAGATACATCAGAGGCAATGTGTGTTAAGCACTTATCACAGCTTCCGTCACACTCGCGGTGCCCCGAAAGTGTAGGTTATTTACAAGAGCCTGAGGATTAGTGAAAGCAGTCAAGGTGGCTGTGCTGGCAGAAAGATTTGGTGTGGGCTCTTGGAATTACTTCATTACCCTGTCCTTCTATGTCTGTCTGATACTAGAAGGAAAGATAAACTCAGGATATGCAAAATATATTCTTTTCTGGTGCTTGGAATATTGAAGAGTAATGGTGAAAGTTCCTGTGTACTAGAGAGCGTGCTTAATTTAATTTTAAAACCTCTATTTACACAAAACAAATTCACAGCCTGGATTACCCTAGGATTATCCTTCTACAAAGAGCTGGGAGAAGTGGCTGAAAATCATAGCCAGTACCCTCACCTTTTAATGGTGAAATGTCATTTGCAGGTTTCATTAGTAATTGAATCAGGAATATTTTAACATCACAGTTCATTGGTATTGTTATGTACCTTAATTTTACTCTGAAGTAGCCTACCATGAAGTACATTGATATTTGAAGTATCAATATTAGGAGTTGAAGTATTTTTCCATGAGAGATTTTAGAACTCTATATTTTAAAATCTCTTATGTGGATAGATAAATGATCTATAAAAATAGACTAATCTTAATCACATTCTTTGTATTGTTAAATCCAATCTAAAATTTGAGTACTTATGGCTCTTGTGTGATTTTTTTTTTATTTTTAAAATTTTTTAAATGTTTATTCATTTTTTGACAGACAGAGCTTGAGTGGGGGAGGGGCAGAAAGCGAGAGGGGGACACAGAATCCGAAGCAGGCTCCAGGCTCCAGGCTCCAAGCTGTCAGTACAGAGCCAGATGTGGGGCTTGAACTCACAAACCGTGAGATTATGACCTGACCCATAGTCGGCCGCTTGACTGAGTCACCCAGGCACCCCTCTTGTGTGATTTTTCTGAAAAATTAGTATTAGTCTAAAAAAAGTATGTCAAATCCTTGTATTTTTAAGGGAAAAGATGATGAATCTAGTATGTGTCAATTAGGTTTAATCATAAAAACTTACATACACTCTTGGGTTTTTTTGTGTGAAGATTATTTTCACTATATAAAATGAGACATTAGGGTCATCACAGTGTTTACTTATGGGTCCAAATTGCTTCGTGGTTATAAGGCAACCAGGCAACAAAGAATTCACTTGAAGAGTATTTTCAGGGATGCCTGGGTGGCTCAGCCTGTTATGCATTCCACTCTTGATTTCAGCTCAGGTCAGGGTCTCATGGTTTATGAGATAGAGCCCTGCATTGGGCTCTGTACTGACAGCACAGACTGTTTGGGATTCTTTCTCTCCCTCTTTCTGTCCCTCCCCTGCTCACACTCTGGTGCATTCTCTCTCTCTCTCTCTCTCTCTCAAAATAAATTATTGTTGTGTTTTTTTGTGTGTGTGTGTGTTTTTTTTTTTTTTTTTTTTTTTTTTTTTTGTAAAAGAGTATTTTCACTTGTTGATTCTCTTTTATGGATTTTCATTGCCCCAAACCTTCCAACATTAAATAGTGACAACAGTATAAATATTTAATGATGTAAAGCTTTTTATCATAGGATATATTTCATTCCTAACTACTGCTGAGAATAATTCTACTGTTTAGTACTCCAAAAATATTTTCATGGAAAATAACCTGTTTTGTTAATTACAGGACACATTTTTTTTCATGGTATTTTTCACTAGTTGAGGAAACTGTAGTGGAAGTAAAGGGAAAAATATAGAATATTTTATAGTCGATTTTAGAAAAACCTTGTGAATACAATGAGAAACAATGAAAAATCATGTCTTAATAACTTTTTCTAAACTGATAGTTATCAATTATATTTCTAGGCCTAACATGTTAAAAACAGGACTTTAAAGACTCTTTCCACGATCTATATTTAATGCAAAGATATTACCCATTGCAATGAAATTTCAAGATACTGGTAATGCTACAATACACTTGGACAGAAAGTAGTGATAAGTATCATGGAACTGCATTACTGCAAGGATGGTGGAGAAACATTTTAGAGAAATTTACAGTTCCATGGCTAAATTCACTAAATTGTAAATAAAATTGGCTTAGCTAAATGCATTATGGTGTGCATTACAACAGAATAGTATGTAGCCATTAGACAAGATGGTATTTAATGATAGGGGGAAATGTCCATAAACATTTTGTTCAAAACACATTGTTAAATTTTTAAAAAGTTGAATAAACTTTAGAACCTACTTTCAATTTTTTTCTTAAAAGTGCAGATACATTCATGAGCAAAATGTCCATAGAAACAATTCAAAATAGTAGCATTTATTAATAAGATGTTTTGTTTATTGCTAGAGTAATAGATTCCTATTTTATTTTTACTTATGTACATTTCCTAAGCTGTCTATGCTGAATACATATTGCTTTGGAAATCAGATAAATCAATGTTATAAATGTTTGCATTTAAAATACTCTTCTCATAGGGGCAGCTGGATGGCTCAGTTGGTTGAGCACCCAACTCTTAATTTTAGTGCAGATCATGATCCCAGGGTTGTGGGATCGAGTCCTGTGTCAGACTCTGCACTGAGTGCAGAGCCTGCTTAAGATTCTATCTCTTTCTCCCTGTATTTGTATTCTCTCCCTCTCTCTAAAAATAGTCTTCTCACATCTTAAACACATGAATATGACTGGGACCATGTGGTCCTTGATGCCTCTTAATACAATGTATACCATATAAGAGTTCCTAAATAGTGAATAAATGGAAAAATGTTTGGTAAAAGAACAGGTATTTTTGTTCATTTGATTGTTTTTCTGAAAAGGAGTACATGATTGGAAAATTTAACACATAACATCTACCCAGTGGTGCTCAGAATGCTGTCCTGTTTGGGTGCATATACCATGTCTTTACCTTTATGAAACAGAAGATTATGAATTTAAATCCTGACTTTAGTGAGGTTAGTTTCAAAGTTATTAATGTTATTGGGTGTATATTACTTTCTCTTGATTTCCTGGTTTCAGTTCATCATCTCTAAATTGGTCAAGGATCCCATACTGGAGTTCAACTTAGAGTTCCAACATATTGTAACACAACACAGAAGATCGTCTACATTGAATGACTTTGGTTATTTTGTGTAGTTGTCAGTGAAAACCTTGGGATAAGGGATTCCTGTTTTATATGCACTCTTGGATTATCAATGAAAATACGAATTTTATGGTTTCTACTCTATCAGACATCTTTGTCTCCCCTTCAGAGCCTCCTCACTTTCTTCTGCTTTTCAAAGTTGTCTGTTATTTTAACAGACAATCCATCTTTTACTGTGATTCTTTGTGTCCTAGTATCTTTCAGCCTTTCTCTTGCAGTTGGTGCAGCAAACATGATCAGTCTCTGACCCATAATTGTTATGTTGGGGCATTGTTTCTTTTGTCTTCAAGTTCTCTTTTCTCTGTTTTTTTTGTTGCTGTAATTACTTAGCAGAAAGTAATAGTTTAATTCATTAAATGCCAGCTGGTATTGTATATGGTTGTAGAGATAAAAAATAGATCCTCTGGTCCATTTCTTCCTTCATTCTCTGTTTTCAGTCCACAAGTATTAAACTGTGGTTGTTAGAGGCTGAGACTCTGAAGCTAACTTGCCTATGTTCAAATCCAAACTCTGCTACCAGTTAACTATATGATGTTGGACAAATTCTTCAACTTCTGAGTTTGTTTCCTCATATGTAAAATGAGGATAATTATAGTAGGTGTTGTTGCCAAATGATGGCCTCTTAAGGATGTACATTTCCTTGAATATGTTGCCTTCCATGGTTACTTCCCCTGCGAATGGGATTTTGCAGATGAGCTTGGGTATCTTGAGATGGAGAAACAATCCTTAAAAATGACATAGGCAGGAATTCAGAGTAGGAAGTGCAAAGAAAACAGAGAACCAGGGTAATGGAACATGATAAAGCCATGACTGGTCACTGATGGCTTTGCATGTGGTGGAATTGAGCCATGAACCAAGGATGTGGGTGGCCTTTCTAAGCTTGAAAAGGCAAGGAAATGGATTTTCCTTTTGAGCCTCCAGAGGAAGCACAGTCTTGTTGACAAATTGATTTTAACCCAGGGCGATCCATTTTTGAATTCTCATTTCTAGAACTATGATAATAAATTTGTACTTTTTTTTTAAGCCACTAAATTTATGGTAACTTGTTAAAGCAGCAATGGGATGTAGTAGGGCTTCCAGGAGAATTTTAAAAATTAGTATGTGTGGGTCACCTGGGTGGCTCTTGGTTTTGACTCAGGTCATGGTGACCCAGTTTGTGATTTTGAGCACCATGTTGGGCTCTGCACTAACAGTGTGGAGCCTGCTTGGGATATTCTCTCTCCTTCTTTCTCTGCCCCTCCCCTCCTCTCTCTCTCTCTCTCTCTCTCCCTCTCCCTCAAAATAAATGAACTTATAAAAAGTTAATATGTGTGAATCAGAAGAGTATCTTGCTTATAATCACTATATATATGCTTTTGTATAATATCTACATATATACTTAAATAAGTACTGAGAAGAATTCAGTGCCTCCTACAAATACTTCACATGCATGTAGATAGAAAATAAATTTAAAGAATTGTCCCTATTCTTCAGTTGTAATATACCTGAAAGGAGCCTACACAAACATATTAAAAATGGTACAAACCTGTAGTATATATAATATACACTATAATGGAAAGCGACTGAGGCTTTGGCATAACCACGTAGTGACAAAACGATAAGTATATGGAGTAGATGGTATGTGTAGCTGCCTTCACGGTCGGCCAGTGCTCTTAGATATAATGCTGTGAATGTAATGCTTGCCTCTGAGTGGTTAAATGGTGACAGGAAAAACACCTTCCCTCAAATAGTGCTTTCAGTTCAGATGACAGAACTTTAGCTTGGAGACACCCAATTTAGTTTTAGAGAAAGCCCGAGAAGTATTGGCATGCACAGCGGTGCTTGCACAGCAAAGGGCCTTGACTTGGACCCAAGGGGAGTAAAAACTGCACTTGAGAAGCCTGGATAAACACCAGTCCTCTCAGAAGATGCTGCAGTGGGAACCTGATGCAGCTGGTCTACAAAGGATTAACTTTTCAGGTGTGCTTGTTCAGTGAAGAGGTTGCAGCTGTCAGTGTAATTGCAACAGATGGCCGTCCATGACTCCTTGGCTGCCACTTGGGCGGAATCAGTACTTTTGGGACTCCAATTACAGTAAAACCTTCGATTGCGAGTAACTTGTTCTGTGAGTGTTCTGCAAGGTGAGCAAACATTTCTAATAAATTTTAACTTGATAAACGAACAATGTCTTCCAGTACAAGTGGTACATGATGGCAAATGTCACATAACCACAACTGAGCCAATGGTTCTGGAAATTCGCTTTGATATACAAGTGCTTTGGATTACAAGCATGTTTCTGGAACGAATTAGGCCTGCAAACCAAGGTTTTGCTGTACTAAAGCTTTGCAACACAAACCACATGCTTGAAACCTGGAAGAGGGGCTCTTTTCTTCCCTCGCCTCCTTGAATGATCACCTAGAGATGAAGTTCTGAAAGATCTCCCAATCTAAGATTTTAAGAGTATTTCTATCTCCCACAGGTTAGGTCAAATTGAAATACTAGGGGTGGGAGGCATTCCCTTTTGAGAGATGATCAAGGAGATGATCAGTATTTTATCAGAATAAATAGTATATTCTAGGCCATCAATAACTTGGAGTAACTGAAACCTGCTGGATGACATGTTGTGCAAAAACATCTATCTATATATTTCACTATGGGTGCAGGGTGATTTTCAGATAATAGAAGAGAGACATCTGCAGTTTTATAGTATTAAAACCAAAGAAAACTAAAAAGTTTTTATTTGCATTCTAAAGCATTTGTGTATCAATAACTTATTAAGTGCTTCATATATACTAAGTGCTTTTCTGTACATGCATTGCCTTTGAAACTGCATAATTCTCTTAAATACATGTGGATTCAATTCTTTGTACCTCCTAGATGAGATCACCAATGTATACATAATTACTACAGTATATACACAGTCTATATTCATCTGACTCAAAGACTGTCCATAGCACCTCAATTATACCTTTTATAATAAACCTCTTCTGGGCAACTCTATGATTACCCCCACGAAATATAGGGCACAATTTTCAAATATGAAGCAAACACACACAAATATATGTGTTAAATCCCAAGAGTTTGGCATTTAAGATTTTCTCTGTGGCCTTACCTCTACATCTCTGGATATTGAACTTGACTGTGCACAGCTGCTATACTAAATATTAAAAACCCACAGGAAGCACAGAGAAGCTTGCTCCACAGAAGGCCTGGCAGTGCCTTTATCAGAAGGCCATAGCACTAAATCAATGTAGCTGAAATGTACTTTCATCCCAAAGTGCTCCAATCTTAGAAGTTACCTGAAAGATGCAACACATTTATCTTCCAGACAACGGATTCCTAGTGGGTCACTCCTCAATTTTCGTAATCGGCCTGATTTTTCTCCACCAGGGGGCGCCAGAGCAACAATGACAGCCCTGTGATTCCTAAGCAAAAAGATAGAATTTTCTCCTGAATCATGACTCATCCATGGAGATGGGGCAATAGATGGCACCTAATGGCACAATTTCTGATCAACTAAAGCTTCACAAGAGTCCATGGTGTTAACTTGACTTTAAAGAAGGATAAAGTAATTTATACAGAGAATTTTTGAAACCTGAGTCTATTAGAATATTCCTCCTGCCAAACATGTCTGAGTCATTATCAAGAAATTATTTGTTTTTAATTTTTTTTTATTTTTAAAGTTTTTTTTATTTTGAGAGAGAAGCAGAGCACATGAGTGGGGGAGGTTCAGAGGGAGAAGAATAGAAACAGAATCCCAAGCAGGGCTTTGTGCTGTCAGCCCAGAGCCAGATGTGGGGCTGAAACTCACTAACTGCAAGATCATGACCTAAGCCAGACACTTAACCGACTGAACCATCCAGGTGCCCAAGATTATTTTATCTTCTGCCTACTACTTTATTTTTTCTGATGGAGATGGTCCCTACAGGACAGGCTAAAAGACCTGTTTAAAAGGTAAGAGGCAAATAGTTAAATTAGGTACGTAACAATGGAAATGTGACATTTGGGTAAAGAAAGCATTTTTTTTTAACTAGAAAATTCTTGCGACTCCACACAGTGAATATCAGTTCCAATACCATTACTACGAAATTTTAAGAAGGAAAGATCCCATACCAAGTATCTCATTGCAGCACTCAGAATAAACCACTAAGGTTTTTTGTACATTTTCTACTCCCATACCTGTTTGTGTGTATGTTATGTGGGTATCATATATATCATAAAACATATGGCACATATACTTTATGTACAATTGATACATGCTGTTCATTGGTTTACTTTTTTTTCACTTCATATATCATAAACATCTTTCCACATTAGAACATAAATATCTACAATCCCTGACTTATGATGGTTTGACTTACAATTGTTTTTTTGACTTTACTATGTTGTAAAAGCAATGTGCATTCAGTAGAAACAATACTTCACATTGTGAGTTGTGCTCATTTCTTGAGATGGTAGGATACTATGCTGTATGGTACTCTCTTGCAATGCTGGGCAGTGGCAGTCAGAGCTGGCTGTCAACCACATGATCGTGGGGGTAAACAACTTCTGTAGAACCACTCTGTACCCAGACAACTATGGTGCTTTTAACTTTCAGTGCAGAATTTGATATGTCCTATGAGATAGCATTTTATTATAAAATAGGCTTTGTGTTAAATGATTTTTGTCCAAAAGTAGGTTAATGTAAGCATTCCGAGCATGTTTAAGGTATGCTAGGCTGAGTTATGATATTCAATAGGTTGTGTGTGTCAGCTGCACTTTTCACTTAAACCCATCATAAGTTGAATTATTGGCATATAACCCAATTGTATGTCGAGGAAGATCTGTGATTCCTTGTTAATAACATAGATGGCTAGAAGTCTACATTACTGAAATAATAATAGAAATACATTAAGCCGTATCATTTCTTTTCAAAATAATCATATGCTTTTACCGGTTTAGGCCTAGTATATAGTTGGCATGCGATAATTCACTTGAGTGGCTTGATATTTCTACATTCTTTTTTTTGTTTTTATCATTTTTTATTTATTTCTGAGATAGAGCATGTGTGACAGTGAGAGCAGGGGAGGATGGGGGGGGGGAGGAGACAGAATTCAAAACAGGCTCTGCACTGTCAGCGCAGAGCCCTATGTGGGGCTTGAACACACAAATTGAGATCTTGAGCAGAAATCAAGAATCAGATGTTTAACTATCCTAGGCACACCTGGATATTTCTACATTCTTTAAGGAAAAAAAATCCCTGCATACGCTGTACCTCTCTAGGAGAATGACAATACACATGAACTCACTGTAGACTGTCAGTCTAGCAATAGGGACAGCTGTTTATTTCATTTAGTCTAACATTTCACAAACCTACTGAAACATACATCACTTAAGAAATACTAACCTGCTGGGCATCTGGGTGGCTCAGTTGGTTTTATATCTGACTTCAGCTCAGGTCATGATCTCAGGGTTTGGGGATTCTGTTCATGGGTTCAAGCCCCACATAAGGGCTCTGTCAGTGCAGAGCCTGCTTCGGATCCTCTCCCTTCCTCTCTCTCTGCCCCTTCTCCACTCACACTGTTTTTCAAAAATACATAAACATTAAAAGAAAATACCAACCTGAATCTCTGCAGACACAGATTGATATCACGGATTGTGATACCTCATTCTTAGTTAATTCTTCAATGTTACTTTGACCCTAAAGAGTACTCCTCAAATTTTAATCTGAATGTTGATCATTTGGGGAGCTCATTGAATTGTTGATTCCGATTCACTAGATCTGGAGTGGAGCCTGAGAATCTGCATTTCTGGTTAGCTCCCAGGTTATGGTAGCCTGTCTGTGAATAGCCAGCCAGTGGGATCTTCTATTAGAAGACAGGATGTAATGCACAGAGTTGTTTTAATCATGGGAAATGGCAGGAAGCAGTAGTTTGAATGACCTTTTAAATTCATAAAAGGAACTTTTGCCCCTTTTTAGTGATTCATTTGTTTCGTGCTTTAGATTTAAGTGAATTTTTAATACTGTCTTTGAACATGGGTTAAGAAAACTCTCTAAGCAAAGTAGCATGGTTACTACTTTATGTGAGATATTATTTTAACAGCAATATATTAGCCAGATTTTGGAATAAATAAAAGAAATAAGATAGGAAACACATGTTGTTGTTTTATTCACCCTGCCAAGTACCACTCTTTCTGCCTGATATGTGTGGAGTTGCATGGCAGTCTTTTTTACCGTGGGTAAGCTGTTCGACATACATAACAGATGGGGTCATAACTTCCCAATTCCATAAACATGTTCTCCACTCCTGGAGGCAGTAATGTATTAAGATGCTTTTTCAATGTGTTTATAGTAGGTGCATTGCTGGCATTTTACAAGTTATTGAAGCTCAGGGCAGCAATAACTTGTAATGTCGTTTTCAACATAGCTTCAATGTGTTTTTAGGGGTGAGGTACAATAGATAAGAAATACCTTAGTAAATTATTCTTTTATTCTGTCAGTTGGTTCAAGAGTGTTCTGCCTGGCATTTCCATGTGAATGTGCAGTTGCTTGGGCATCATTATTTTGGTATTTTGTCCTTTGTAGGACCATCTTGTCAGTGAGGTTTTCACATTTACCTCTGGTAAATGGTATCCCTCTGTAGCACACTCAAAATATTGCTCCCAAGATTGATAGTAGCGTGCTACTCTCTAAAATTCAGTTAACCTCACTGGAGACATAGCATCCTTAATAGACAAGAAAAAAAAATATGACTCCAGTGGAACATACCGAAAATACACTTCAGGAAGCAAATTTGTACTTTAAGGTTTTTCTGTGAGTATTATCTTGATCCAGTGAGCAAACACATATGTAAGATATCTAGCCAGTGAATCAGGTAGTTGATACACATCAATTTCAATGACTTCATTCTTCCAGCTTCTGAAGCTTAATTTCAGGAAACAATGGTATAGTGATGGGAAAATAATTACTGCTATCCAGGGGTTCAAAATCTAGTGAGGGAAAGCCTCAGAGTAAAGAATGGGAATATATTAATAAGCACGTTATAGAAAATCCATAGGTATAAGGTGACATACAAAAGAGAATACCCAGTTGTTTGAAATGGACCTGTTGATGGGGGAAGTGAATGGGTAGAGAAGCAAAGATATTAGTGCTATCATTATTATTAACTGAAAATTGAGTTCTGAAAACTCTCCATGCCACCCCCACTCCTTCCTATTTCCCATATAAATACTATTATACATTCCCTAGACAAGTAGATTATATTTCATTCTCCATAATATTTGATGCATTTTTGCTTTTTATTGCAGTCTTATAAATGGTCTTATGTACTAGATTTGAGCCTCTCAATGAGAAAGATGAGAGTTTGCTTAATTACCATTATATTCTTGTCCCAATAATTTACTTCCACCTGAGGAACTATTAATGGTCATTATAACTGCCCGCAGTTAAACATAAGTCTTATTTTTGGTTTTATATGTTGTGACAAAACACGTGAAGAAATGGCTATAGAAAACAGACGTTTGATATTTCTTGTTTGCAAGCTTTAGTCCTAACAGGGATAGCACTTCTCTTTATTGTACTTGAAGAGAATTGATGGATTGAAGAGAATAGTGGATTGAAATTAACATTTTATTTATTTTTGCAAGACAGAGAGAGAGTGTGTGAGCAAAGAAGAGGCAGAGAGAGAGGGAGACACAGATTCCGAAGCAGGCTCCAGGCTCTGAGCTGCCAGCACAGAGCCCGATGAGGGGCTCCAACCCATGAACCGTGAGATCATGACCTGAGCCAAAGTCAGATGCTTAACTGACTAGCCATCCAGGAACCCCTGGATTGAAATTAAAGTTACTTTTCAATGTCTCGTGATCTTTACTGGTTTTGCTTCTCTGGAGAACCCGGACTAATACAGCAAATATATGCTAAAATCTATATAGAAATGCTAAAGGCAATGGGTAGATAGGTTTGGGGAAAATGGGGGTCAATTTTGGACATGTTGAATTTGAGATGTTTATTAGACAAATGAAGTTATCAAAGAGGAATGAATATTTTGGAGAGTCTTACTGGAGATAGAAATGTAAATGTGGAATTAGCCATGTATTTATAGTAAAGAAGACAACAAAGGATTGGTGCACTCTAACCTTAAAAAGTCGGGGTGAAAAAAAACAGTGGAGTAGGAAGAATATACCAAGAATATACCAAGAATATACCAAGAATATACCAATATACCAATATACCAAAAAAAACAGTGGAGTAGGAAGAAGTATACCAAGAAATTGTAAGGTCCTGAAGCCAGGTTAAAAACAAAAAGTTACCAAAGAAGTGATATTGATCATCTGTGTTGAATGTGGATTATTGGTCAAATGGGATGTGTAATATGAAAGAGGAACATTGAATTTCACAACATGAAGTTCATTGATATTAACGATACGAGTTTTAATTATATAATGAAGACAAAAGCCTAATTAGAGTTTGACTAAGTGAGAAAAGGGAGAATGTTTGCTATGCTGCCACACAAAATGCAGTCTGGTTGGCTAGAGAAACAGAAATTCATTTCTTCACAGTTCTGGAGGCTGTACATCCAAGAGCAAAGTATCAGCAGGGTTGACTTCATTCTTAGGCGTCTTTCCTTAGTTGGTGGATGAACACCTTTTCTCTTTGCCTTCATGTGGTCTTTCCTCCCTGTGTCTATTTCCTAATACCTTCCTCTTATGAGGACACCAGTGATACTGGATTAGGGCCAACTGTGCCTAACTCAATTTAACTTTATTACCTCTTTGAAGATCCTCTCTTCAAATATGGTCATAATTTGAGATACCTGCAATTAGGACTTCGACATGAATTTTGGAAAGAGATAATTCAGCCTATAACACTCTGCCCTCTGATCCCCCAAAATTCATGGCCTTGATGCAGAATATATTCACCCTATCCCAACAGCCCTAAAAGTCTCCCCCTATTCCAACATAAACTCTAAATTCAATATCTCATCTAAATATCCTTTAAATCAGCTATGGTTAAGAATCAAGGTATGATTCATCCTGAAGCAAGTTTATCATTAGCTGTGAACCTGTGAAGCCAGACGAGTTATCTGCTTCCAAAATACAGCTGTGGCGCAGGTATAAGACAGACCCTTCCATTCCCCAATAAAATTAGGGGAGAGGATGAAGTATCACAGGTCCCAAGCAAGTATGAAAACTAGCAGGGAAAATTCTTTATGATTTGAAGGCTTAAAAATAATTCTCTTGGGCTCTGTGCTCTGTCCTTTGGGTCCACCAGGGTGGTAGCCCTAATTTATATGCCCACCAGTGTGACAGCTCTGTGTCTTAATTTTAACTTGTTTACTGTTTCAGTGCTCAGAATACCCTATCTTCAATTCCAGTAACATCGTTAGGTACTGGAGGTTGAGGAGAGGGGGGAGACCTAAGACAGCTCACAACAGAGATTCCAGGAAATACTTCTGAGGAATATTATTTTCAAAAATCAACAAAGATATGAAACTATAACTGATGGAAAAATATGAGTGAAATAATATGGTTTTACAATAATATGAATAATCCAATAGAGGGACATGTTGATATTGTAGAAGAAAAAGGGAGAAATTTCTGCAATAATGTCCATAAGTATGTTAGAGGGGATGGAGACAAGTGTAGAAAATGAGGGATTGCTAGACCTTAGGTGGAAATATAAATGTGGGAGACAGGTAGATACAGATACTACTAGGTATTCTAATGTGGGATAAAAGTATGAGGAAGTTCTTTTGTGAGCTTAACTTTTTTTCAGCAAAGTAGAAGAGAAGGTCATAAGCTTTAAGTGAGTCTGGTGAAGAGAGAGTAAAAGAAAATATGCCATAGTAATTTAGGGTAATGTTGTCAGAAATTTACCATGGCAGGAGACTTTCTGGTTTTAAGTTTTGTTTTCATTTTTTTTTGACACTTTTTTAAATGTTTATTTTTGAAGGAGAGGTTGGGGGAGGGCAGAGAGAGAGAATCCCAGAAAGGCTCCATACTCCATGCAGAGTCTGACACAGGGCTTGATCTCATGAACGTGAGATCATGATCTGAGCTGAAATCAAGAGTTGGCCCAGATACTGCTTTTCTAGACACTTTTGATGAGTCAAACAAAAAACTGGGAAGGAGTTTTTTTTTTTCTAGCTTTCAGGTTTTCCTCCTACTGTATGGCAAAGCTAGAAAGGGACAAGTGAGACCAGGATATTTGTGAGGGAGTGACTTTTATATTTAGCCTTATGTTTTAAGCTGTGTAAGAGAAAAAGAAAGATGTAAAGGTGACAAAGGATAATGAAATGAAATAGAAGTCCTGAAAAGGTCAAAAGGAGGTTGGAGTCTAGGTTCTCTAAAGAAGGGGTCTGTGAATAGAGGAAGTGGTGATCAATGAGAGGCACCATTTGGAAAATTAGATCACAATACTAACTTGTGACAATTTAGTGAATGGTATGTCTCCACTTGTAGCTGCTACATTTAATGAATAGTTAGAATCCTTTGAATAATTACGTTTAGTTTAATTAGTGTTCTATGCTGCCTTATAAATTACCACGAACTAAATGACTTAAAACAGCAATCATTTTATGTAACCATTTCTGTAGGTCAGAAGGCTGGGAACTGAATATCTGAGCTCTGTACTTAAAGTCTCACGAGACTGAAATCATGGTATTGGTTGGCTGCATTCTTATCTGAAGGCTCAATAGGCAAGGATCCACCTGGCAACTGCTCTCAGGTTGTTGACTGGTTTCATTTCAATGTGGTAAAGACTTCTTTGCAGCATTTTAAATTCACTTTTTAAGATCAACAAGAGTTTCTACTCCAAATCTCTGACTTCTAGGCCATCTTTTAAATGACTTACCTGAATAGATTAGGGCCATCAGAATAATCTCTTTTTATTGACCTAAGGTAAATTCATTAGGGTAGTGCATGAAAAGTCCTTGTGCCACATTCTTTTATTAGAAGCAAATTACAGATTTTGCTTGCAGTCAAGATGGTATTATAAAAGGTTGTGATTCATGACTGGGGTGGTGGTCAGCTTAGGCTAACACAAAAATAAGTACACTGAATTGTGTATTTAAAGGTGCTTTCTCAGTTTTGTGTTCACCCCTAGAGGGTTAACTGCAATGAGAATCATCCTGCTACAACTGTAAACTACTAGAAAATCAAGGGGGTAGGGAAAGAAATAACTGTTTTCAAACATCAAAAATGTAGGTAGCATAGGTCTGTGATCCATGAGAGAAGGGAAATAACAATATTATATCTATGATTTCTAGCATATTACCTAGAGAATGTTTCTTTCCATGTCACAGAAAATGTCAGTGGGGACCCAAACATAACTCAATTGAGTTGGGAAAGTAGACTGTTACTTGCAGAAACCAAAGTGACTATAACTTTCAGCGAAAAATACTGGAAATCTAGGAGATTGAGGATTGGTAGGTAGGTGGGTGGGTGGGTAGATCAATAGAAGAGGAAAAAGTAGGGAGGAGACAAGAGGGTGTGCTATGGAGACCTGCAGAAAGGGATCCCCTCAAGTATTTGGCTGAGAATTGACCAGCTTTCCAAGGAAGCCAGGGATGGAATTGCTGGGAAGCAATAGGCAAAACAATTCATAGAGATCACATAGGGTGGAAAACAAGAGGCAATTTCGTCTTCCCAAATAAAAATAATACCTATTAATACACAGGGCATAATGTAGGGGCCAAAAGTGGGACTAAGGTCCCACTTTAGTTATTAGACTAAATGAACCCTGAGACAAATGGACTCTGAACTTGTCCAAACTGAAATCAAGCATCAAAAGGAATAAAGTGAAGGGATGTAAATAAATTGTGAGATAGAACAAATTTCAATAATCTTCTTAAAAAAGTAGAAGGAAATCCAACATTAAACCAAATGATTTGCAACAAATACTATACAATCAAGATTACTAGGCATACAAAGTAGAAAATAGAACCTATTATCAGAAGACAAATCCATCATTAAAAACAGATGCAGAAGAATCAAAACTGGAATCATCAGACAAGGAGTTTAAAGGAACAATTTTATGTCTAATGTGATCAGAGTTTTAACATAAAGCATGAACATGCAGTGAAGAATAATTGAGGGTGTGGAAGACCCATATGAAACTACTTGAAATAAATTCAATATCCATAATGTAAAAACAAACAAACAAAAAAACAAAACACTGAATGGGAGTAATAACAGACATGGAAGAAAGACCCATGAACTTAATGGAGCAATAAAAACAATAAAGGAAAAATCCTGGATAAAAAGACTACACAAGCTGATCATCATGTCCAGTGAGACAATATTAATTAGGCTAATATTTAATTGGGGAAGCATACAGAAAAGTCTAGATAGTATTTGAAGAGATAATGGCCAGTTGGTTAATTTGTGAGAAAATATAAAACAAATCAGCAAAACCATCCTGAATAAATCAGCCACACTAGAAAACATTTTAATAATAAAAAAAAAAAACTTTGAGGAAAAAAAAATCTAAATGGTATCCAGGGGAATAAAAAAGACACTTATACATGGAAAAGCAGACATAATAATGATTGTAGGCTGGTCAGAAGTTAAACTTGCCAGAAGACAATAAGGCACAACTTCATTAAAGTACTCAAAGAAGAAAAAAATGTTAACCTAAAATCAAATATCAAGCAAAAAATATGCTAGAAATGAAGATAGACTTGTCAGGCAAACAAAAGTTGACAAATTTCATTATCAGACTTTTGTGACAAATATGAAAACAAGCACATGGGAAAATGACACTTGATGAAATTTTGCATCTAAATGTGGGTTTGGTAAAATTAAGCCTGCAGCCATATTTGACCTAGGATGTGTCCGTCTCTCTCTCTCTCTTTAACAGCCTGAGAGGTCAGAATGTTTTATGTTATTAAAATGCTATTTTAAAAAAAGCATATTTAACAGAAAGTATGTATATATATATATATATATATATATATATATATATATATATATATAGCCAGTAAAGCCTAAACAATTTACCATCTGGCTTTTCAGATAAAATATAAAAACTTTTTTTTTTAATTTTTAAAAAATCTTTATTCACTTTTGAGAGAGAGACAAAGCATGAGCGGGGGAGAAGGAGACAGAGAAGGAGACAAAGAATCCAAAGCAGGCTCCAGGCCCTGAGCTGGCAGCACAGAGCGAGCCCAACGCGGGGCTTGAACTCATGAACCATGAGATCATGACCTGAGCCAAAGTCGGCGCTCAACCGACTGAGCCACCCAAGTACCCCAAAATATAAAAACTCTGAATCTAAATGAGTATCACAAATGACAAACATGGGATAGATAGAAGTGTGATATACATAAGTTTTTCAAAATATTATGAAAAATAATGAAAAGAATGGCTGTTTACTAAATAGGTAGAAATAAAAAGTATGACGATACACACACACTCCAACACCCAAACCACACTGTTGAAGAGTCTTAAACTATATGAAAAGTATTTGATAGTATCTGGTGACAAGTTAATGATGCAGATTATAAACTCTAGAATCAACATCACATTCAGTAAAAAGGTATAGCTAATAAGCCAATAGTGAAGATAAAAAAAGATTATCTGTATTATTTTGGATTAACTGAGTATAAATAAAGAACAGAAAAAACAGGAGTGGGCAAAATGGGTGCAGGGCAGTGGAAGATTCATGGTTCCAGTTATGGAATGAGTAAGTCACTGGGATAAAAGGTACAGCATAGGGATTAGAGTCAGTAATATTGTAATAGTGTTGTGTGGTGACAGACGGCAGCTACACTTGTGGTGAGCATAGCCTAATGTATAGAGAAGTTGAATCACTATTTTGTACCCCTGAAGTAAATGTAATAATGTGTTTTGTGTGTCAAATATATTAAAAAAAAAAAAGAAAAAACCAAGAACAACTGACACAAATAAGAAACAAGCAAGATTTTAACAACTGTATTAATAATCTTATTAAATATATGGTCCAAAAGTTGCAATTAAAATGTAGAGATTGTCAGACTATAATAAAATACAAATTCCCATTCTCTTTAAAAGAAATTCACTTTAAATGTAAAGATTAAAGTGAAATAATGAAAACAGTTTTATTCAAACACTAAGTAAAAGAAAACTGGAAGTGTCTTTTGCCCCCAGGTATGACTGACTAACAGGAAACAGACTTCCTGTCCTTCTGTAATAAGGAAATAAGGAAAAACTAGACAAAATATAGGAAATAATAGTTTTTGAACACTGGAAGACAGGCAAGGTAGGGCAACAGTCTCCAAGAGAAGGGAAAGAAATGAGGTAAATTTTATGATTTTCCCTACCCTGCAGTTTTCAGGCTGTAGCACAGGGAATAGGGACATGTACAAAGCTGTCTGATATCACCGCATTGAGGAGACATGCTTCAGACTTCAGGGATGCCAAGGCAGATTCAATTTGTCAGGGCAAGCACTGGAGAGGAGGGTGTTGAGGAAGGAAGATCCAGAGACTCACAGGACGGTGTGGAGTTTCCCAAGTCTTTGATTGAATATACAGGTAATAAAACACTGGGTAGTCAGGGGAATAAAGTATGAAAAGGGGAAGTAAAACAATTTTTAGAGATCGTATAAAGTTTGAATAGTCCACTTTTTTAAGAACCACAGCAAACAGACCGATTTATACACAGGGAATTGAATAGAATCTGCCAAAGGGTATTGACTCAAATACCCTTAATAAATAATACTAAAGCCAAATTAGTTCTAATCAAGACTGTTTAGAACCTACACTAACAGATTAAAAAGTAAGTCTTAAAATGATCAAACACATTCCAAGCAACTATACTGCATCCCTGAGAAGTTTTATTCTATATACGGGTATGGATGTGGAGAATGCATGTATATACATATGTATGTGTATATATATTCCAAAATTGAAAAGCACAAAATTCATGAGTATATTTAATAAAACCTATCTAGGGGTGAAAAGGAAAAAAAAAAAAACAGGAAGAAGAAATCTATAACCAGAACAACTCAAGAGAAGTAGACAGAATAGGGATGCTTTTGGAGACTGGAAGGCGGGCGAAGATGGAAGAAATGCTTTTTCATGTTTCCCTCCTTTACCTAACAATATTCTCCAACCAATGTTCATCTCTCCAGACTTGATGTATTTCAGCAGCAGCCGCTGATTCCAGTATAGAATTTGCTGTAACACTCTATAGTACGTGTTCTACCTCTGAGGCAACTCTATCAGCCAGCCAAATGAACTTAGTGACGAATCAAGTTGTATATGTACACAGAAACAGGTTTGTCAGATGACCATCTATAGGACAATATTTACTTTGCCAGAAAATGAATGCCATGGAAAATAAAAATTTAAGGCTGTAAAACAAAAGAAATTTGAGCTATAACTCAAAGGACTGGTGGATAATCAACTGAAAAAAGAATAGGGTGATAATGAGGGAAACGCGAGTATTGACTACTTAGGTAGTATTAAGAGATTTTTAACTAAAAAAATTTTAGATGTGAAAACTCTATGGTTTATATACAAAATGTCAACATGATACATCAAGTATCTAAGGGTGAAATGGCATGGTATGTTAGATTTGCTGAGAGGATTCAACCTTAAAGGGTCATGGAATAAATTATACAATATACAAAAATTGTTAATAACTGTTAAATCTGGCTAATAGGTACCTGGGTTCATTATTTAACTTTCTACTTTGTATATGCTGATAAATTTCCCAAACAAAACATGATAAAGAGGGTTGTTGAAATAACATACATTTTTTTCTAAAATTTAAATCTAACTTTTGTTAAAGTTTTGATTCAAAGGGTCTTTGGAGTTTAAATCCTCTTGATAGCATCTTATTGCTAAAATTATCAAATTTTCCTCACAAGTATTATAAGCACACCCTATTGTTTTAGACAGAACTTTGCAAATTGCTGTTTGAGCCTGGCCAGACTAATTCCTATATGCCAAAGTCTCAATAGCTAAAGACACACAGTTTTACCTCTTGTTTGAAACATGGTCTAAAGCAAGTTGGTGTCAATGATGGGGGAATCTACGTGGTTATTAACATACTTAGACTGTTTTCTTCCATTTGGCATAGAGGCAAGTGCCAAGAGGTCGTGAAAGATCAGAAGGGAACTTTTGGAGGCCAGGCTGGCATGGCACAGGGCATCTGTCACCCCTGCCCACATTCCATTCACTGCAAGTCAGTCTTCTGGTCCCACCCAACTGTGAAGCAGGCTGGAAAATTTAATTTCCTGTGTGTAAGAATCAACTAAGAGATTTACTGAATCCAAAATATTTTTGTTACCACAATAGGCATTTGGTTTAATAAACTTTAATATGTTTACAGTTATGAACAAACCATGTAGTTTAATTTAAGCTATCAAAAGATAAATTGTCATAACAGGAGTATGAATGGAAAGCTTAATTCATGAATTTGATTGGCAGTAAGTGCTTTTGAGCCATATGCCAGAATTAATATACACCATCCATTCATCCAAGATGTTGAGTGCCTACCTAAGGTACTATACCAGGCACCGGGGATGACGATCAGAAATCCTGAAATCCAGGATCTGTTATGTGGAGAATAAGAAAGAAAGTAGGTAATCACAGTAGAGTGGGCTCTAAGTACAGGTAGAAAGAATACCTACTTTAGTGTTGGTGCGTCAAGGAAGATTCTGCAAAGAAAATGCCATCTCTAAATCAAACTAGTAAGAAATGAGAGGGTAAAGCTGTTAGCCAAATGAAACAGGTTTTGACGTATGCCCCAAGCCTCAGGCTAAGGGAATGGCACATGTAAAGAGATCCAGATTCTGGCAGATGATCTGAACGTTTGAAAAATTATGAGGGATCAATGTTTCTTTTTTTTTTTCAATATATGAAATTTATTGTCAAATTGGTTTCCATACAACACCCAGTGTTCATCCCAAAAGGTGCCCTCCTCAATACCCATCACCCACCCTCCCCTCCCTCCCAACCCCCATCAACCCTCAGTTTGTTCTCAGTTTTTAAGAGTCTCTTATGCTTTGGCTCTCTCCCACTCTAACCTCTTTTTTTTTTTTCCTTCCCCTCCCCCATGGGTTTCTGTTAAGTTTCTCAGGATCCACATAAGAGTGAAAACATATGGTATCTGTCTTTCTCTGTATGGCTTATTTCACTTAGCATCATACTCTCCAGTTCCATCCACGTTGCAACAAAGGGCCATATTTCATTCTTTCTCATTGCCACGTAGTACTCCATTGTGTATATAAACCACAATTTCTTTATCCATTCATCAGTTGATGGACATTTAGGCTCTTTCCACAATTTGGCTATTGTTGAGAGTGCTGCTATAAACATTGGGGTACAAGTGCCCCTATGCATCAGTACTCCTGTATGAGGGATCAATGTTTCTAGTCTAGAGTAGGAAGAAGAAAAGAAATGGTAGGAGATGAAAGAAAGTAAATCCAGTTGGTTAACTATTTTATTAGGTGAAGGAGTTTGGATTTCAAACTGATATCAATGAAGAGCAAACTTAATTCAGTTATGGGTAACATTAACTGCTTTACAAAATTTAAGTTTATTTCATAGAATCTCTAGTTTTGTTGAAGCTATACCAAAAAGTGCTACATTTTAAACTCTTTTGATAGCATTCTACTAAATACCATGTTTTCCTTACAAGTTAGACCTTATTTTCTTAGAGAAAATATAGATAGGATAGAAAGTTTACCTATTTCCAAACAGTTTATAAAGATTAGGACTCTATTCTTTAAGGGCAGTGCAATATTTTCAAGGGAAAGTGATTCTAAAAATATCATTTTGACTTCTCTGACATAAGTAAATGCTAATATTTTTTAAGTTTATTATTTTGAGAAAGAGGTGAGAGAGAGGAGAGAGCGATTAGGGGAAAGGAGCAGAGAGAAGGGGGAGAGACAATCACAAGCAAGCTTCATGCTCAGTGCAGAACCCATTGCAAGACTCAATCCTAGGACACTGAGATCATGACCTGAGCCAGTATTGACAGTCAGATGCTTAACTGACTGAACCACCCAGGCGCCCCAATGATAATCTTTTATTAGTATTTTTCTCCCAGACTTTTCTGTTAAGACTAAGAATGTGAAACTAACATTGTACAAAGAAAATAAAATTTTATATGAAGTAATTTTTTGTAATTCAGATAATGTATGTAATGAATTTTTATTAGATTAAGAAATTCTATTTTATGAGCCTTTTGGATTTTTAACATAGCCTTGTAATGATGACATATTTACACTTTTCCTGTATTTTTTACATGCAAATAAATCTCATGTATGAATAGATATTTGACATTTACAAATAGTAATACAAGATTAATATAACTAGAAATTAGTATTTATAATATGCAGTAAAATGTTTAATTTTGACTTAAACATATTATCACAGCTTTATTCTCAAGCATCAGCAGTCTTAAATACACAGAAAATATTGGCAAAGTTTAGTATCTTACAGTAGAGACCTAAGTAGGTTTTCTTTTGAATCATACTAAATCTTTTGTTCTAATAAAGCCTTCAAAACATTTGAAAATAAGATGTGAGTGCTAAAATGTGCGAATATCAATTTATATTGTTTATTTTGCAGCTGCTAATAGCTTTTAGAAAGTATGTTTCATAAAAAGCATGGTAATTATGCAAATCAAATAAGCCAAGATTAGACCTGGTTTATATCTTTTAAGACATTTATAATATTGCATAGAATATATACATAGAAAATGCACAATATGCTTGCAAACACATACGTATATTTTTAACAAAGGGCTAACTGTACATTACTGTTCTGTAACCAATTTCTTGAAACCTTTAGCAGTATATCACAAAAATACTTTCAAGAAAATAAATATTGGTCTACAACTCCATTTATCGACAGCATGGAATTCTATTTTAAGAGGATGACTGGGGGCACCTGGGTGGCTCAGTTGGTTGAGCGGCCTATTCGCTCAATCAGGTCATGATCTCGCAGTCCGTGAGTTCGAGCCCCGCGTCGGGCTCTGTGCTGACAGCTCAGAGCCTGGAGCCTGTTTTGGATTCTGTGTCTCCCTCTCTCTGACCCTCCCCTGTTCATGCTCTGTCTCTCTCTGTCTCAAAAATAAATAAACGTTAAAAAAATTAAAAAAAAAAAGAGGATGGCTAATAAATACCATTACCTATATTTATATAGTAATCGAGTGGTCAAGCCTCCCTCTCTTCCCCCACAACCTCTTTTCCAAAATTAACACATTCAAATACAAGTTTTACATAGTTTTTCCATTGCCTACTAAATAAAACAGACTTGATCTCATGCCATTGGATAACAAAAAGGACAAACGATACATTTTTAAATTGTAACTCCATTTCATTTTACTGTGTGCTTAGTATGTGCTGAGACAGATACTTTTACGCACTTTATTTGAATCCTCAAAATTGTGTTGAATTCACTCTACCAAATAACCAATCTGTAGTAAAATCATGACTTCTTTAAATTGGAATTTGGAATTAAATAAATAAATTGGAATTTTATGTAAGTGATTAGAGCAAGACTACTTGTTGTAGTTCTTTGAGGCCTTGTTCTGAAATAAGAACTATTTGACATCCACATGCATTCTAAATATTGTTCCCACGGTACATACTGAGTTCAATCCCAGTATCCAGTTTCTCAGCACTTCAAGGAATCCCTGGTAATGTTTTTATTGGTGGGAATAATAGAGTAATCTTTACACTGCTCAAATCCCTTTTTTGGGATCTATAAAATCGGCTTGGATGCTCATGTATTACTTGCCCTTGATTACTGAACTCTTAACGTCTTTTACATCTGGAAATGATTAAAATGATTGAAAATGTACCTTCTGAGGTGCCTGGGTGGCTCAGTCGGTGAAGCATCCTACTCTTGATTTCATCTCTGGTCATGATCTCACGGTTTATGTGTTGGGGTCCCGCGTTGGGTCTTCCCTGACCTCAGGGAGCCTCCTTCAGATGCTGGCTCCCTCTTTCTCTGTTCCTCCCCCATTTGCTCTCTCTCAAAAATAAACATTTAAAAAAAGTGCTCATCCTATATAGGCTCTGTTTCGATTCAACGTACTCTGGAATGTTTAGATTTTTGTAACATTGCTTTAGCACATGTGGTAAAAGTTGGCTTGGCCTAATTCTAAGGTAGGCAGACAAAGTTCAAGTTCCTCAAATAGTTTCTATGACTTTGACATGAGAACACATAAAAAAAAAAAAAGTAAAGAAAATCTAATTTCTGGTAATAGGATTTACTTGATCACATCGGAGATTGGTTTCTCTCCTTCTAACCTAAATATGTCCTGTCCTCATGAGTGTGCTTCTGCCAATTCCATTCTCTGCTTCAATTAGCGTTCCGTGTGCTAGGGCAACAAGAGCGGCATTTCAAACTCTCCCTTGTAGAGATGAATCATTTCTTGTTTGGAATCTGAGTTAAAATCAGATCACCTGTTTTCGGGCGCTGTCTCCTTTCTTGGCATTAAACTTCTCTTTGGCAGTAACAGATCAAGGTGTAAGTTTTAACCACTTCCTGTCCACTTTAATGAAAATTAAAGTCATTTTAACTCCTGCTTTGCAGGTAAATAAACTGATATTCATGACAATCAAATAACCTTTTCCCCCTAAGGTAAAACAGCAAGGAAATGATAGATTATAACCCAAGAATTCTATTCGAAGTCCAGTTCTTTTTCTGCTACCAAAAAATATGACTGTCTAGCATCCACTTTTCATTATTGAACACTGGGGACAAAACAGATCCTCCTTCTTAAAGACTTAATGTCAACCGAATTTCAGGGATTAATGTTTCTCTTATTCAGAGGAAATTAAAGAGGCCCTTGGCTTCAGGCTCAGTGATTTCTTCAGATTTGCTTTCAAAAATGATTCTCATTTTAGCAGTTGGACTAAGGCCTCATTTCTTGGGAACAAACCTCTGAGCCTTATCCCAGTTCTAGTAATAAAACCATAATACTTATGTTTATTAATTATTTTTACATTTAATACATGTGCTGGGATAAATATTATGCAACTAATTATAATACATAAGATCTAAAACAAAGGTGAGGTATACAAATGCTACCGATTTCAAATATGTAAACTGTCTCATACTCTCTAGGTCCCCAGATTCCTTAATTCTTAATAAACTGCTTTGCTGATCTGCTCTTACCATTCATGCATTCACTGAATGAACATTAATGGGTTACTTGGAATCCTGACATTGAAAGCCAGACCCTACTGCATAGGAAATGGAAGGAGTCTCAATACTTAAACTCTTCAAGCACCCATGTTCTACCTACTCCTCAAAAATGCTACCCCTAAAAGTGAGGCTTCCTCACTTTTACATTCCTGCCTGATATCTCCTGAGACATAAGTGATTTTTTTTTTTTTCTGTTGGGCTCCTCTGGAATGGCATATTCTGCAATTTTGAAACTTGGTCCCACTGAGAAGAGGTTTGCTTTTTTAAGGACAGACTAACCTATATGTCTAACCTATATGAGTCTGGTTTTTTGGCATGTGTTCAATTACATGAGTATGTTATACAAATTTACTAGTGTCTTTCAACCCAGTTCAAGCAGCAGAGATCAGTCATTTTTAATTTCAAGCAATAACCTTCTTAATGAAAGGGAAAATACCCAATATTGTGCTAACGTGTTTGCAGACTTCCCCCAGATCTCATGGTGACTAGAATAATCAACCTATTTGATTAGGTTATTTAAAATATTTTAGACTGCTGAAACCACAAACACAATAAGACATTAAAGTTAGGACATGGTTTAAGTCTAATATCTATAGTCACATTGCAACAGCTTCATTAAAAGGGATCTTAGGACTTTCTCTATCCATGATCTTCTCTATCCAAGACAAAAACACATATTTACATTTAGAATATATCAGTGACCTCATTTCCATTCCTGGATTTTCTGCTGGTTCTGTGTCCTCTCTTAACCTCTTAGGCTGCTTCTTCCACCTGTGAAACGACAATAGACCCCTCTGACATCACAAAGAGCATTACTGAGATATCTAAGAAATATTTTAGCTAGTTAGAAAATGTGCCAAGACATTCTGCATTCCTTACCATGACCTTTGCCTGGCACCCGTGAATCCTTTCATATCCGGATTGAGAATTAATACCCAGTAAAAGATGACTGAGGGGAAAAAAGTACTAAGAAAAGGTACTTCTTGTAAAACCATCTTTAAAAAGTGGCATTTTTTATGGAATCCTTGAAAGTCTCCTTCAGTGAAAATATAAAGCTTTTGAGGAAATGCTTAAGACAAAGCTATGAGAGTACCTTAACATGTTTATATTTTATTTGAAATATTGTTATTGACATTAATAAGCTCAAAGTTTTAAATACAATTGTTTTTATTTCAGTATTACACAAAATCATTTAAAAGGAGAAAATATCTGAATGAAGGCTTGTATGAGTGAATGAATAAAGAATGAGCTAGATTGAGTAGTAGTGTCTAAGAGCTGGTAGAAGAGTGTGATGATTGCTACTTAAAATAACGAGTCCCATACGACTCACCATGATGAGGGTGTTCTCTAGAAAACAAAGACGTATATGGACCATGAAAATGGCCTTTATGAGTGAAGGCAGATCTCATGTGGGATCTTATGATGAAGGAGGGGGCATTCAACACCTCAAAAATAATTGCTGACCATTCATTACATGTGAATATTGAAAACCTACAGCTTACTTACCAGAGACCATAGCCACTAAGGGCTCCAAAGAAGGAAGTGAGACCTCAGCATTGGGTGTAGAGATTCTTAAGCCTTTGAGGTGAAGAGGTCCTAGAAGAAAGAGCTGAGGTTCTGTAAATTCAAAGAGATCATGTGATAGAGCCCCTCCCTAAGGAATGTGGTGAAAACCTCAAGACAAGGGAAGGCAACCTGGTTATGTGCCCGTGCGTGACCCTGTAACATAGACCACCCATTCAGACTGTACGTTAGCATATATGGGAGACAAAGGAGCAAAAATTGTACAAAAGGCAACACCCTCCCCTCCAGCTGCATTCAGGGCTCAGCCTTTTGGGGATCTTAGCATGCTGAGCTTGTGCTGGTGCGAATATAGTTGTTTCCTAGAAAGAAAAGCCTCTGGGGGCGCCTGGGTGGCTCAGTCGGTTGAGCGTCCGACTTCAGCTCAGGTCACGATCTCACGGTTCGTGAGTTCGAGCCCCGCGTCAGGCTCTGGGCTGATGGCTCAGAGCCTGGAGCCTGCTTCCGATTCTGTGTCTCCCTCTCTCTCTGCCCCTCCCCCATTCATGCTCTGTCTCTCTCTGTCTCAAAGATAAACAAACATTAAAAAAAAATTTAAAAAAAAGAAAAGAAAAGAAAAACCTCTGTGTCCTGACTCTCTGTGTCTAACTCACTGCTACAGTCAAATGTAACAAAGAGAAAATATGCTTTAATACATGTGGTGGTGAATTCCTGGGATATTTGGGATCTGTTTTTAGTTTAGTTTTGTTTTAACTATAACATTACTAGTGGAAGATTGTTGTAGTGTGGAGACGGTTGAAAAAATGTAAGTAACCATAGTGCATAATTGATACATAAAAAATAAATGACCAAATAAAAACCTTTATATTGGATATTTGATGAGCAGAACTATGGATTTAATATTCATTTATTTGGGAAACATTTATGTAGCTCTATGTATCAGGCATTGAGCTAGTCTGTGAGAGTCCTCGATGAGTTCATAATTTTAGAGGAAAAGGCCAATTGAAAGCTAAGAACTATAAGACCATGTGTTAATTACCATAACAGTTGTATGTAATCAGTGTAATAGAAGAGGGAAAAGTTGCCAAGAGACTTCAGGAACTATGAAAAACCTTAAAGATTAATGCAAAGTTTGGTATTTTTAGATGATAAGGAACAGGGACCCCAAGGAAGAGACCAGAGAGGCAGAATGAAATACTGTCTTGGTTGCTCCTGTGCATTTTCCTTGCTAGGTACTTGGGAACCATTCAATGATTAGATTGGCATTTTAGAGTGACTCTAAATTCAGAATCAAGACAAGAAACTTGTTTTCCTTTGCCATTACTGCTGTAATATATTATTAGCAATGTATACACTGTAATACATTATTGAATTTAGTGGTTTAAAACAACATAAATGTATTTTCTAACAGTTCTGTAGGTCTTCAGTCCAATATCTGTTTCATTGGTCCAAAGGTGCCTTGTAGGCACCTTCTGCCATCTCTGGACAGGGGGAGGGACTCCATTTCCTTCCTTCTTTCTAGCTTTAGGCGGCCACTTACATTGTTTGGCTTGTGTCCCCTTCCTCTGTCTTTAAAGGACGTTGCTCCGATCTCTGCCCATATCGCGTTCTCCTGTTCTCTGTTAAATCTCTCACTGCCATCACCTTATATGGAAGCTTGTGATTAAAATTATGATACATCCACATATTCTTGGATTATTTCTTAGTGTCACAATCCTTAAATTAATCATCTCTGCAAAGTTGATTTTACTTATAAGGTAACACCCATAGGGTTCAGGGATTAGGACTTGCATATCTTTTGGGGCTATTAATCAGCCAACTGCAGAACCTATGTTCAATTATGACAAAACTCCTCCAAATACCCTACTACACACAAACACACACACACACACACACACACACACACACACACACTCTCTCTCTCTCTCTCTCTCTCTCTCTCTCTCTCTCTCCACACACACAAAACATGCAACAAAAACAAATACACCCAAAACCCACCAGTACATGTGCCTGCATAAATCAATGGTCACGGTGGATTTGCTAAGTGGTTGGTTGTACAGAGTATAGAAAACAGAAAACTAGAGTTAAAATCTAGGTTTATGGTTTATGTAATAAAATTCATGATAATGTGATTAACCAAAATGAGGAATTTCACTCATAAATGGACCTAAAGTGTTTATAAAAAAAGCCATAGTATAGCTAGGCATTCAAACTCTGTTTTGCAGATCTATAGCCATTTCTTTTAAAATCAGTTCTCACAAATGTGTGTATATTGAATGATCACACCCACCGTGACCACTCCATTTTATACTAGTAATGATAGAGGAAATACTTCTCGCTCTGTCTGCATGGAATACATTTCTGTGTTGTAAAAAGGGTAGTGATTAATTTCAAATCAATGTATTTCAACTATGTGAATGTTCTCAATGTAGTACAAATTTTGAACCATAAAATACCTGAAGATTTTCACTGTGATGTTTTAATTATTACTGTATTAAATTTTATATGCTCATATTTTTTGAAAGATGAAGGTGTAGGGTGCCTGGGTGGCTCAGTCAGTTAGGCGTCTGACTTGAGCTCAGGTCATGATCTCACAGCTCATGAGTTTGAGCCCCGTATCGAGCTCTTTGCTGACAGCTCAGAGCCTGGAGCCTACCTCAGATTCTGTCTCTGGCTCTCTCTGCCCCTCCCATGCTCATGCTCTGTCTCTCTCAAAAATGAACATTAAAAAAAATAAAAATAAAAGACCAAGGCACAAGATGAATACGGACATTTCAAAACAAATCTAATCATTCCACTACAGAAAACTAATATCAAATTTAATGTACATTTTCTTGAATTCAGTCTTCCACACACATAACTTTAATTTATATTTATTTTTTTTAATATTTACTAAATTTTGAGAGACAGAGCATGAGTGTGGAGGGGCAGAGAGAAGAGTGAGAGAGACACAGAATCTGAAGCAGGCTCCAGGCTCTGAGCTATCAGCACAGAGCCTGACGCAGGGATTGAACCCACAAGACATGACGTCATGACCTGAGCTGAAGTCAGATGCCCAACCAACTGAGCCACTAGGCGCCCCTAATTTATATTTTAGTCTGGTAAAAATATCAGAGTTAGAGGATAAGTTTATAAATAATTAGATATTAGAGTTTTAGTTCTTTCAAAAGTAATCACTTTAAAAGGAGAAACAATATTAGATTTGGTGTAATTTCTAAAAATAGAAACCAAATTTTCCTCTTATGTGCAGTTTAATATGAATCATTTATAGATAATTGTCTTTTTTAATAATTACAGAGATTCATTTGGGTTTTTTTCTAATCTTAGTTTTTTTATAGGAAATGGTTGTCTAAGAAAGAAAATAATCTTGATAATCTCAAATTTCAAATACACTAGACAACAAATCCAAATGCAAAATATAGAAATGAGAAACTCCGTATCTTTATTTGCCCCTTAAAATAGCCCTATTTCCTACCTATATGATCGTGCTCAACTAAAATCTAAGTTGAATTATAAGTATCCAAGAATTCTACATAGCTGTTACCATATTTTATGAACTCTGTATTAAGGCATGTGGTTCAACTCTCTATTGGCAGTAGAAGAGAACACTTCAAACCAGTAGATAGTGGAAATAGAATAGTTTACATACCACTACTTTTTTTGACAGAAATATCGTAAGCTGTAACTTGGCCTCCTTCTCGATAGTTTTATCTGTCAAAGGAATGATCAGAGGAATGTATTGGCTTCTATGAGTTTGACTGTTACAGATACATCATATAAGTCACATCACACTACATTCATCCTTCTGCATTTGGTTTATTTCACTTGAAATGGATGAAATTTGAGGACACACTGCTATCACATCTGTCATTTTTTCCATCTTTTTTGAAGCTGAATAACAGTCTATTGTATTTGTATATACCATTTTTATATCCATTTCCCTATCCATGGACATTTAGGTTGTTTCCATATTGACTACTTTGAATAACACTGCAGGAGTATGGGGATGCAAATATCTTTTTTGAGATGGTGATTTCAATTCTTTTGGATAAACACTCAGAAGTGGGATTTCTGAGTCATATGGTAGTTACATTTTTAAATTTTTGAGGAACCTCAAAATAGTGTTTTTGATAGTGGTCACACTAATTTACATTCCCACCAATACTGTACAAGTGTTCCTTTTACTCCTATCCACACCAACATTAGTTACCTCTTGTATTTTGATGACAGCCATTGTAACACATTTGAGGTGATACCTCGTTGTGGTTTTGATCATCATTTCCATGATGATCGTGAGCATCCATTCATATATTTTTGGACATTTTGCATGTTGTCTTTGGAGAGCTATTTAACTTTTATCCAGTTTTTAATCAAGTGCTTTCCTCTATTTGTAGAAGTTACTTATAATACTTTAGATATTAACCCTTTATCAAAAATAAGGTTTGCAAGTATTTTCTCAGACTTGACTGGTTGACTTTTTACTCTTTGAAATGTTTCCTTTGGTGTATTTTTCATTTTTTTCATTTTTTAAGTTTCTGTTTAGTGTAAAAATGGTTTCAGGAGTAGAATTTAGTGATTGATCACTTACATATAATACCCAGTGATCCTCATAATAAATATACCCCTTAATACCCATCACCCATTTAGCCCATCCCCCACATCCGCCCATCAATCCTTAGTGTGTTCTCTGTAGTTAAGAGTCTCTTATGATTTGCTTCTCTCTTTTTCCTTCCCATATGTCATCTGTTTTGTTCCTTAAATTCCACATATGAGTGTGAAATCATGTGGTATTTGTCTTTCTCTGACTTATTTCGCTTAGCATAACACACTGTAGCTCCATCTATGTCATTGCAAATGTAAGATTTCATTCTTTTTTGATGGCTGAGTAATATTCTATTGTGTTTACATCTCACTTTTTTTTTTTAATCCATTCATCAGTCAATGGATATTTAGGCCCTTTCCATAATTTGGCTATTGTCAATAGTGCTGCTATAGATATCAGGGTATATGTGCCCCCTTTGAATCCCGTTTTTTGTATCCTTTCAGTAAATACCTAGTAGTGAAATTACTGAGTCAGAGGGTGGTTCTGTTTTTCACTTTTTGAGGAACTTCCATACTGTTTTCCACAGTGGCTGCATCCATTTGCATTCCCACCAACAGTGCAAGGAGGTTCTTGTGCAGGAGCGTTTTTTGTTTTTTTGTTTGTTGAGGGTTTTTGTTTTTTTTTTTTTTTTTTTTGGTCTGTTTTCTTCTAGTATTTTAGTTTTAGCTGTTAAATTTAAGTCTTTAATCTATGTTGAGTTGATTTTTGTGTATAGCATCACATTAAGGCTGAATCTCTGTTTTGAATGAGAATATCTAGTTTTCCCAAAACCATTTGTTGAAGAAATTATCTTTTTACTATTGTATATTTTTGACATCCTTGCAAAAATAAATTGACCATATTGTGTGGGTTTATTTCTTGCCTATCCTTTTCCATTCCTGTATGTCTGTTTTTATACCAGTACTATACTGTTTTAATTACCATAGCTTGGTAATATATTCTGATATCAGGAAGCGTCTTGTCTCCAGCTTTTTTTCTTTATCAAAATTTATTTATTACAGTTATTTGTGGTATGATATAAAGTTTTGAATTTTTTAAAATTTCTATGAAAAAAAGTTCTTGAGATTTTAACAGGGGTTGTGCTGAATCTGTAGATCGAACTGGGTAGTATGGACATTTTAACATTTATTGGGTCTTCCAATTCATGAATATGGGATTTCTTCCCATTGGTGTCTTTAATTTTTTTCATCAATGTATCACACTTTTCAGAGTTCAAGTTTTTCACCTTTTTAAGTTATCCCAAAGTATTTTATGGTTTATGATTATCTTGCAAATGGGATTATTTTCTTAATTTCCTATTCAGATGATCAATTGTATAGATATGGTTTTTGTAAGATAATTTATTATCCTACAACTTTGAGTTTATTTATTAATTTTAACATTTTTAATTTTTTAATTTTTATTTAAAAGTTTTAAAATCTTTATTTTTGAGAGAGAAAGAGAGAGAACACAAATGGGGGAGGAACAGAGAGAGAGGGAGACACAGAATCCAAAGCACACTCCAGACTGTGAGCTGTCAGCACACAGCCCAATGTGGGGCTCGAACCCACTAAATGTGAGATCATGACCTGAGTTGAAATCATACGCTTAACCTACTGAGTCACCCAGGTGCCCCAATTTTAACATTTTTAAAAAAGATCTTTGATTTTCTACATGTAAGATCATGTCATGTGCAAGCATATAATTTTGCTTTTACCTTTCTGTTTTGGATGCCATTTACTTTTTCCCTGATTGCTCTGACTAGAAGTTGCAGTACTATATTGAATAAAAGTGGCAAGGGTGGTCTCTTTGCATTGTTCTTGATCTCAGAGAAAAAGTGTTTAGCTTTTTCACCACTGAGTCTGATGTTAACTATGGGCTTGGGGTATGGGGCTTTGTAATCTTAGTTTGTTGAGAGTCTTATCCTGAAATGGTGTTAAATTTTGTGAAATGCTTCTTCTGCATCGATTGAGATGATCATGCAATTTTTACCCTTCATTGGATTAACACAGTACATCGCATTGATCTCTCATATGCAGAACCATCCTTGCATCCCAGGGATAAATCATCAAAACATAGTCATGGTGTATGATCCTTTTAATATGCTATTTGAGTCAGTTTGCCAGTGTTTGTTTGAGAACTTTTGAATTTATTATGTTCATCAGGGTTATTGGTCTGTACTTTGTTTGTAATGTCTTTCCCTGGGTTTGATATCAGGGTAATGTCCTCATAAAATTAATTTGAGAGTATTCCCTCTTCAAATTTTTAGAAGGGTTTGAAGAAAACTGATGTTAATTCTTCTTACTTTTTTTGTTTAGTATTCAACAGTGAAGCCATCTGATTCTGGACTTTGGGATGTTTTTTGATTATTGATTCAAACGTATTGGTTATAGTTTTGTTCAGATTTGCTGTTTCTTCATGGTTCAGTCTGAGTAGTTTGTATATTTCTAGGAATTTATTTTTTCTAGTGCCGGAGTCCAGCTCCACCAGGTCCAGGGGTTCCCAAAGGATGAACGGAGTCGGCGAAAAAGTGAAAATAAAAGAAAATAAAACAAAAATAAAAATGGATACAGACAACAGCAGTGTGTTGAACTGGCTGCTTTATTGTGGCAAACGTGGCATTATATTTGTTAGTAATTTCCTTGTAGCGTGCATCATCTATGTTTTCTGGCATTACCTAATTCTAAAAATGTTCCTATGTGTAATCACCCTTTAAGGAATAACATGGTTATTTTCTTATAATGTTTCCTCCTGCCCTTTGCTTATTGTTTAATTTCTTACATTATTTTCATTATGTATCTACATTAATCTATAAAACATTTGCTTTGCTGTTTTCATGAAAGGTCATCTATCTCTCAACATCTCAAATGGAACAGTTACAGGGACATGACCTCTTAGTTGTTTACCCGAACCATTTGTGGTTTGAGGAACAAAAGTGTTCGCCTCAGTCCGAGGTGTCATGAGGGGGCCAAGAGGGCCTTAGGAACCCACGCCTTATGCATTCTCAGAGAGACAATGCACCTAGGAACTAATGAATCATTCTGTGCTTTAACCGACTAGGTTCAATCATCATCTGGAATGCCTCTTGGGGGCCAAGTGGGCCTAGGAGTTGGAGTAACTGGTGCCCAAAGATGCACTCCTTTGTTGCCGGAGTGGGGCTTTTGAATCCATTTATTCCTTCCGTGGATGAGAAATATATGAAGCTATCCTTCCTTTAGGTAGAGGAGTCTTTATAAGGGGTGGCAAGGGCTAAATGTAGGGCTGCACAATTTCCTTGTGGAACCTTATTTCTTTCCCCAATGGTTCTTTTCCCAGGGGGCCTGTCAAGGGCAATTCCCCAACAGAAAATTCCCCAGGTACTTTTATTAAGGCCAAATTACATAAAAGCGGGAGTATAAGAAGCTTCACTGTCGATGGACTGCCCTGCAGTCCTGATCCGTCCACCACCCTCAGGCTGGTTGGATAGCTCGGCTTCCGGCATTCTAGATTGTCCAATTTGTTAGAGTATAATTTGTTTATACTAGTCTCTTATGATCCTTTTATTCTCCCTGTGTCTTCAGTTGTAATGCCTCTTCTTTTGTTTCTAAATTTTTACCTTGTTCTTTTCTCTTAGTCTAAGAATTTGTCAATTTTGTTTTCAAAACTAACTTTTAGATTCACTGATAATTTTTTTAATGTTTGTTTATTTTTGACAGAGAGAAAGAGTGCAAGTGGGGGAGGGGGAGGAGAGAGGGAGATACAGAATCTGAAGCAGGCTCCAGGCTCTGAGCTGTCAGTACAGAGCCTGATGTGGGGCTTGAACTCATGAACCATGAGATGATGCCCATGAGATCATGAGCTGAAGTTGGATGCTTAACCAACTGAGCCACTGAGTCACCCCTAGATTCATTGGTTTTTTAATTGCTTTTCTGTATTTCACTTATTTTTACTATATTATTCCTTTTCTCCCAACTTTGGGCTTAGTCTGTTCTTCTTTTTCTAGTTCCTTGAGGAGTAAAATTAGATGCTTTGAGATATATCTTCTTTTTTAATGTAGGCATTATGGCTATAAAATTCCTTTTTAGTACTGCTTTTGCTGTATCCCATATGTTTTGGTGTTTTATATGTTTTGTTGCTTTCATTTGTATGATATTTATTAATTGACTTTTTAATTTAATCTTTGTCCTAGTGTTCAAAAATGTTAAAAATCACAAATATGTGGAAATTGCCAATTTTACTTTTGGTATTGATTTCTAGTTTCATTCCATTGTGATCAGAAAAGATACTGATCATGGTATGATTATAATCATCTTGAATTTGTTAAAACTTGTTTTGCAACCTAACATATAAGTTGTTCTGGATAATGTTTCCTGTGAGTTTGAAAGAAAGAAGTGTTCATTCTGTTGTTGGGTGGAGTGCTCTGAACGTCCCTGGGGCCCATTTGTTCTGTAGTGTTGTTCAGGTCCATTGTTTCCTTATTGACTTTTTTGTCTGAGTGCTCTATTCATTATTGAAAGTAGGGTTTTATTTCTGCCTCTTCTTCCTTTAGTTTAATCTGTAGTTGCTCTATATATAGATTGTATATATATTTAATCTGTAATTGCCCTCTCTCTCTCTCTCTATATATATATATATATATGATGTTTATATAGATTTATATAACTATAGTTGTAATGTAATATAACATAAATATATATATATTTAAAATTGTTACGTCTTCCAGGTAAATTGACCCATTATGTAATGTTCTTCTTTGTCTCTGTGATAGTTTTTGACTTAAAGTCTATCTTCTCTGATATAAATACAGCTATCTCTGCTCTTTTGGTTACCATTCCCATGGAATATCCTTTTTCCATCCCTATACTTGGAGGCTACATGTGTCCTTACATCTGAACTAAGTCTCTTGTAGAAGACATACAATTGGGACTTTTCCTTTTTTAATCCATGTAATCATTGTGTTTTTGGAGAAGATTATCCCATTTTCATCTGAAGTAATTATTGATGGGAAGAATTTACTATTGCCATATTGTTAATTGTTTTCTGTCTTCTAATTCTTTTGTCTCTCTTTGATGTCTCTCTTCATGTTGCATTGTTGTGTGTGTGTGTGTGTGTGTTTCGGTATTGATCTGCTTTATTTGCTCTTTTTCTATTATTTATTTTCTATATGTATATTCTTTGTGGTTAAAAAGCTTTCATAAAACATCTTATAGTTATGGCTTAAAATACACTATTGTAATAACTTTAACAGCATACAGTAACTACACTTTTACTTGTCTCCCCCCACCCCCAACTTCATATTCCACTTCATGTTTCTGATGTTACAATTTGAAAAAGTTTTTTTTTTCTATTTTTGAAGGATAGGTTTGATCAGAATAGTATCCATGGTTGAAAGGCTTTTGTTTTGTTTATTTTTCTTTTACCACTTTGAGTACATCAACCTTCAAAGATTCTGCTGAAAAACGTGCTGGTAGTCTTATAGGAGTTCTCTCGAAGTTTTTAAAATTCTCTTTGCCTTTGCCTTTTAATAATTGAACTATAGCATAGCTTGGTGAGGATTTCTTTGAATTCATCTTATTTAACATCCATTTGGCTTCCTGGATTTGACTGTCCTTTTCCTTCCTCAGATTTAGGGAGTTTTTTGGCGATTGTTATTTTAAATGATTTTTTTGCCCCCTTTTTCCTCCTTATGGGACTCCATTATGTGTATATTGTCCTCTTGATGGTGTCTCATACTTTTTTAAAGCTTTCTTCACTCGTTTACATTTTTTCATTTTATTTTTTGTTCCTGTGACAACATAATTTTCATTGACCTATCCTCAAGTTCACTGATTCTTGCTTATGATTGATCTAGTCTGCTGTTGAATATCTCTAGTGAGTTTTTCAGTTAATGTTGTATTCAGTTTCAGGACTTCTATTTGGTATTCTTAAAATATTTTCTGTTTTTGTTGAAATTCTCCTGTTGCTCATGCATTGTTCTCCTGACTTCACTGAGCATCTTTACAATAGTTATTTTTTTCTATCAGGTAGAACACATACAGTAAAACCTTGGATTGTGAGTAATTTGTTCTGTGAGTGTTCTGCAAGACAAGCAAACATTTCTAATACATTTTAAATTGATAAACGATAGATGTCTTGCAACATGAGTAGTATGTGACGCTGAACATTACATGATCACAACTGAGCCAATGGTTCTTGAAATTCACTTTGACATACAAGTGCTTTGGGTTACAAGCATTTTCTGGAATAGATTATGCTTGCAAACCAAGGTTTTACTCTATATTTCATTAGTGTTGGTTTATGAAGACTTACTTTGTTCCTTCATTTTGGACATATTTTTCTGCGTCTTCATATTTCTTGACTTTTTGTGTTGGTATCTGTGCATTAGAAAAAAACAACTTTGTTTCCTTAGTCTTAACATGTTCTGGTTCAGAAGACCTTCATCAATCAGCCATTCAGATACTCAGGGAGCTTCTCAAGCTTTTGTGCTAATCCAGATCATTGCCTTTATTCTTAACAGCAACTGGGGGTCCAGGTATGCTAGGTTTCACCAGTGCTCAGAGTTCAGCAAGATAGAAGCCAGTTGCTTGGGCAGCTTCTGGGAAAGTAGGAATATTAGATGTAATATTCCAATTCTTTACCTTGCCAGAAAGAATCTGAGCTGTGATCTGGGATATTTTACTCTGACTCTCCACTGGGTGGGTGAACGGGCTATGGTGACTGCTTGCATGGTAGTTCAAACTGCCATCTTTATTCAGTCATTTCCAGGTATCTGGTGTATGTGTGGGCCCATCAGCATAGCAAGATAGGAAATATAGAAGCAAATCCCTTGGACAGCCCTGAAGAAATTGGAATGTTTGACCTGTAGTCCAATTATTTTTGTCTCCAGGGAGAATCTGGAAGCTAGGGCTTTCCTCCTGATTGTATGACACTGTACTGATGGTATGGATTATGGAGAGAAGTGTCTCGAGTTATCCTAGCTTTGAGGTGGCTGGTTTTATGGTTGCCTAGGATTCAGGGGCCTGCCAATTAGTTTATTAATTTCTTACAAAGGAAATGTATTCATGTATTGTTGAATCAGTATTCCTGTAGGGCAAAGGAAAGCCTAGGGCTTCCTATTCTGCAATCTTTCTGGTATCCATGCTCCAAAAACTATCTCAACTATCAAAAGTCCTAATAACTTGTGCAGATTTTGGAGTAGCTTTTAAATCTGTGTAATCTTTCACAAATAATACTTGAATGGCATTGTGATTTTACTTCCATCTACTAACAGATGAGCAAATAAGATGGTAATAGAACTACAATGTTAATAGTACATGGGAACAAGTTATTCCTTATGGGTTTAGGAGGATAAGATGTATGCATTTTAGACTGATTGATTTTAGAAGACCAGAAATCTTTCCATGTTCTCTCCAGACTTACCTTAGGCGTAAAAATCAGCTAAATAGAATGTGAATAGTAAGCATTAGTGAATAATGATTGTTGATAACTTTAGCATTGGTTTAAAAAAATATTTCAAATGATTTCCCTTAGTTAAAAATTCTAGATTATGAGCTCAGTTAAGACCAGATTTAGCTTTATATTCATTATTCTCACACATACATTTACTCTTATACCTGGTGGATGCTCAATAGTTTCAATGAATGAACAAATGGACAAAAGTGCAAGTAAAATCAATGGCAATGTTTTCTATGTGTATAGTTTGAGTAAACAAGAAATAACCGTTGACGTCTTATTCATTACATATGAGTACTCCTTACATTTTGAATTTTAACCAAATACATTTTAGTGTCCAAACATTTCCACAGTAATTTGTGAGTAAAATATATAATTAGATAAGCAAGTGATACTGAAGCTGTTATACAAGTTTTATTTCTAAGATGTCTTGAAAAAGAAATATGAATAACAAAAAAATCCATTTTACCACTTCTAATAAGAATATATTGTGCATTTATCCTATTCAAAATAAACTGAATTAGATTTGAAAATGAAGTTAAATTTAAATGGGGATATCACTTTCTAATTAAATTTAAATTGAACATAATAATAATATAATACTTGGCAATATGGATACAGAGACTCTTGTAATGAAATTTCATTCAAAACATACCGAAGAATATGGTGCAAAAACCCTTCTCCCTGCTAAACAGCAGCACGTAGAAACACATCCAATAAATCTACCCATCACTATCCTTTATAGGACTAGCAATCCATATTGTTCTGAGGGAAAAATAAAAGTGAATGTCTATTATAACATTTTATTGCCACAGAATAAAAAAAGGATGATACTAAATAATACTCTCAACATATTTTCACTTCCTTTAAATATTAAGATAATATGAAACCATTTCTAATCTATTAACGTAATACAAGAAAAGAAAGTTAGTTTTCAGCATATTAATGAACTCTTATAGTAGCTTTTTGATGTATATTCTAAGTTGAAAAGAAAATATATGTGTGCAAATATGTTTTAAAATGAATGAGGACACTTACCATCTGGTAAGATGGAATTCAGTTTATATTACATACTTTGGTTTGTTAATTGACAAGTGAACTCTTAGAACCAGGAACTAAAGAATGCTACACAAATTTTGTAACTACTCTTGACTATTCAAATATGGTATAAACAAATTTCCTAAAGCACTAATTTTAATAAAAGCAGTATTTCTCACAAATCATTTAATTGGATATGAGAATAAATGTTATGTTTCTACATTAAAAGTATAATGTCTCTGTGAAAAGTTTGAGAAAATTATGAATGATAAATATGTAAAAACCAAAGCTGTTACTTTGGGATATTTCCTCTGGCTTCAATAGAATTGCTTGTATTGGACAAGTGCTCTTGCTAAGGATCAGAAATGCTGGATAAAATACCAAAGATATTTTCTTCAGGACATCAAAGATTTGCCAAGGTAGGCAGAACTTCATGGGCAGACATCATGGGAAGAAGGGAACTTGTAAGAGCTGAGCCAATATCTCAACTATCACTTTCTTCTTTGTGGCATGTCTTTTTCTTTTAAGTTTGTTTGTTTGTTTGTTTGTTTATTTATTTATTTATTTATTTATTTATTTATTTATTGAGAGAGAGAAAGAGAGAGAGAGAAAGCGAGCATGGGGAAGGAGCACAGAGAGAGGGAGAGAGAGAATCCCAACCAGGCTCCACACTGTCAGTGCAGAGCCTGACATGGGGCTTGACGAGATTGTGACCTGGGCTGAGATCAAGAGTCAGATGCTTAACTGACTGAGCCACCCAGGTGACCCATCCTCTTTGTGGCATTTCTTAGGGGCAAAAACCTACTGATTCTTGGAACTGGCCCATGTAAGAAGCCAAGAAAAAGCCTGAAAAGCAGAGTAAAACTTCCTACAGTGTTTTGTTACTGTGTAGACAAAAATTTGAGTTTAGAAAATCAAAACTGGAGAGGCTCTATGATACACTCCAGGTTCTAGGTTTATTTCCATTGAGAGGTAGAAAAACAAAGACACGTGGAGCCTTACAAAGACTGAAAACCATTATCAGGCAGCCTCATTATTGATTAGATTAAGGTGATCTTCCATTTTTATGACTTGCTAGAGGATTGGTGAAACTATTCTGGAATAAGGTAATATCATTCAGAGACCTTAGAATATTTTATATACAATTTATATACAGTGAAAAGGTGGGATCCCAAAGGTCTCTTTACATATCAGTCATGCTCTGTTTGTTTGTATATGTATATGTGTATATATATATATATATATATATATATATACACACACACACACACACACAGATATATATGTATATGTATTTTTTTTTTTAATTTCTGAGATTTGATCTAACCCCTTGTGTCAAAGCCACATGCACAATTACTCTCAAGCTGCCTTTCTAGATTTATTTGTGGATATTTGGGAAACATAATGATTTCATGTGGCTATGTCTTTATTTTCTAGAAACTATTTAGGTAAAACATTCTAGACAAAATTTTAATTTTCTCAAAAGTATTAACAAGAAGTTTATAGTCACACAGTTAAGTACTTACCTGTTTACCCTGAGAACATCTTTCTTTTCATAAAATTTTTTAATATTCATTTTTTTGAGAGGCAGAGAGTGTGAGTTGGGGAGGGCAGAGTGAGAGAAGGAGACACAGAATCCGAAGAAGGCTCCAGGCTCTGAGCTGTCAGCGCAGAGCCCAATGCAGGGTTCTAACTCATGAACTGTGAGATTGTGACCTGAGCCGAAATTTGCAGGCCTAACCTACTGAGCCACCCAGGCACCACCCACGCCAAGAGCATCTTTCAGTGATGGAGCCCTGCTTACCCCCTACTGAAGCTATCAGTGTCTTGATCTGGTGAGAAACAGATTAATTTTCCAATGCATCTTCTGGACATTGTTAATTCCTTCTAAGTTTTATTTGTAAATTGGCTAGTTTATTTCCCTTACTTCATCTGTTTCTTGTGGTTCCTTGTAAAATGTGATTGGCAATAGCCAACTCATAGATTGACCATTCTGCCTCAAAAACTTCTCGCCCCACATAATAAGTTAATTAGGTATATTTTCTGACTTTGAGATTATCACAGGTGACAGTAGTACCAAATATTTAACAGTACATGATAGAGATCATCACATACTTCAACTATCTATAACTATTTCCTTATGACATATACTTTTTCAAATTTTAAGAAGAATTTCCTTACTGTTGGCCCCTATTCCTAAAGTCACTGCCACGTATTAGGGTTTTGTTTTGTGGTTTCTTGTTTGTTTTTCATTCTTCCAGCTATAGTTACTTCTATGTACTATTTTTTTGTCTTATTCAACTATTGGCATGGTAATCTTGCTGCACTAATAATCTTAATATTTCAGAGCCTTTAAACAACTTACTTCAAGTTACTTGCCTTTTTTTAATCTGTTCATCAACTGTCTTTCAATTTGTTTTTGCTAGATTGAGCTTGGCTTGATTTTAATCTGGAGATTGGGTTTATATCAGCTTTATGTGCCTTTCTTTCTCTTAGAATGAGGGTTTGTTCTTTCCTTGATGGAGTTCAGAAATTCCCAGAGGAGCAAGTGAGTGGATATGTATGCTATCTCAAAATCTAGGCTAAGAATCCACACAGACATTGTTTTGGCCAAGGAAAAGCACATGGCCAAACTCTACATCAATGGAGTGAGAAAGTGAACTCAACTTCTAGTAGGAGGAACTTTAAAATTCCATGGCAAAGGGGCTTGATGCTGATCAGAGATGGGTTTGAAACAGCAAAGCAATTAGCCAAACCAATAAATAAATAGGACTAAGGAGGAAAAGCATTAAATGGAAACAGACCAACAAGTTAAATTTTATCAGATAATATAAGAAAAAAGATGAAGTATAATTTATCAAAAAGCAGGAGTGTAGGGATACCTGGATGGATCAGTCACTTAAGTGCCTGACTCTTGATTTTGGCTCAGGTCATGATCTCATGGTTTGTGAGTTTGAGCCCTGCATTGGGCTCTGCACTGTCAGTGTGGAGCCTGCTTGGGATTCTCTCTCTCTCCCTCTCTCTTTGGTTCTCCCCCACTTGTTCTCTCTCTTTCTCTCTCTTTCTCTGCTCTCAAAATAAATAAAAACTTAAAAAAAATGGAAATTCCATAAATAATTTAAAAAACTAAAAGTATATACTTAATATACAGGTTTGATAAAGCAAAAGATGATTGAAATGTATATATAAAAATAAGCATGAAGTATTCTACCATAAATGTAATATGGGGTCCAGTAATGAGAAGAGATGACATTTGTCCGGAAATATTTGAGGACCTAATGCCCAAGGAGTTTCAGAAAATGAGCTGTGAAGCCATGTGTTTAGGGTCCACAATTAAACTGAATCAGGATAAAAGCAGCCACCACCAGTACAACAACAAAATCTCATCTAGGCATGAGAAAATGACTGTTAAAAATGAAAGACAAAAAGACAATCTTAAATCTTAAGACATTCCTGAAAAAAAATCTTTGAAAGGTGCTACCTAAAGTGTTAAGGTATTAGTTCTCATTGGAAACTATCGGCACCTGAAAAAAAAGAAAAAAAAAACTCAATTCCAGATTTAAGTGCAAAAGAAATATCAACATGAACCTTTAAGATTACACCAAGAAAAAAAGCATTCTTAAAAATGGAAATAAGAAGAGTTCTCCAGAACACTGAGTTAATGAAATGCTAATCAGAATTCTAAAAAAAAAATTCTAAAATTAGTTTTTCAGGCAAAAGAAAGAAAATATTAAAGAATGCAAAGCAAAATAAAGCCATTTTTAAATAAGTCATGATATTCACCATACAGTACAGAGATGATAATGGATTTTGTGTTTTAAAATAAATGAAGAAATAGAATCATCCAAACAATAACATGAAAAGCAGGAATAATTCATGGAATTCGGATATTCTAAAGTCCTTATAGTGTCTTAAAAACTCATTAATTTACGGTGATTGAGAATGCAAGCCATAATTTCTTGTACAATCACTAAAATTTTAGCTCTGTTAAAAAATGCTGGTGGCATTTTGATATTTTAACAATATTTATTCCTCCAATCTATGAGCATGGAATGGTTTTCCATTTCTTTCTGTCATCTTCAATTTCTTTCATCAGTGTTTTATAGTTTTCAGAATACAGGTCTTTAACCTCTTGGGTTAGGTGGTTGTACAAATATTCACACTTTTAAAAATTAATTTGTTCTTCAAAAAAATTAATATGGAAAAAATGACTAAATATTTCTGATAGTATTAAGGCTCTAAAGCATAGAAATGTGACGTTCGTAAGTATTTGTGGTAAGCATTTCAACACTTAGAAGTACCTGACCCCACAAAGTATAGAGGCACTGAATAAATGCTGAATTATGAAGGTAGACTATTGGCTACCAAACAACTTAAATCCTGATATCTCACTTAAAACTGTGGTATAGAAACCCAGTCACATTTGGTCTGATTCAAGATGCTTGTTTCAGCCTGTTGCCTAAGAAATTGTATTCACACATACACCCTACAGAGCTCATTTGTAATTTTTTTTTTAATTTTTTTAACGTTTATTTATTTTTGAGACAGAGAGAGACAGAGCATGAACGGGGGAGGGTCAGAGAGAGGGAGACACAGAATCTGAAGCAGGCTCCAGGCTCTGAGCTGTCAGCACAGAGCCCGACGCGGGGCTCGAACTCACGGACCGTGAGATCATGACCTGAGCCGAAGTCGGCTGCTTAACCGACTGAGCCACCCAGGCGCCCCCATTTGTAATTTTATGTAAGAATAATACTACTTATTTCCAAAGAAGAGAGGCCCATTCAGGGCCCTTACATAAAAGCAAGCTTATTGTTAAGTGCTAAAGGAGTCTCTTTTTCTTTAGAAGAAAAAAGCATTGTCATTTGTTAAATCCTTATTATAAATCAGTATATTTGCATGTTTGATCCCTAAACTGTAGTGTGCTTACACAGACTGAGTGAATTGAAACTCGAGCTGGGAACCTGGGATTATGTTCTAATCTGGGAATTAGCTGCTTTCTTAGGCCTAGTGCCTGGCACGTGGAGAACGCTTAATACTTTTTAGTTGTTGTTATTTTTATTATTATTGGTACCCATATGCCTTAATTATGTATCGCATATTGTCATTTCCACTGAGCCTCTTTTCTCTTGGAACATGTAATCATTAAGTATGCAACTTTCTCAACCTTTCTGTCTTTTCCACGTTAAATATAGGAGGCAGAGAACCTGTTTGCCATCCTAGCATTGCTAGTGCACAAAATCCTTTGTAGTTGATACCTTCCTGTTGTTGGCTGCCCAATTCTTCTGTAAACGAAAACCAATTTATAGTTCACTGACAGGTGGTTCCACATAGAAGAGTTATAGCTAGAAAGGGAGTTTAGTTTACATTTCTAAGACAATTCTTAGGTAGAGCAGATGGTCTCAAAAAACTAGTAGAACACTTTTCCTCCCTATAGGTAAACTTTATTATGGTTCACCTATCACTGTTGCATTTAATTTCATTTATTTTTTCCTCACTTTTCCCAACAAATATGTAACAGAAGTGCTATATGCCAGACACTGTGTTAGGCATTAAGGAAGCAAGAAAACAGACAATCCCTGTGGACATGATGCTCATGTTTAAGTGAAGGAGACAACTATTAATTTAAGAAATACACATATAATTACTTCTATAATATAGAGAATGTACGAAGTGTTACATTTTGGGAAGGTGGAAACAATTGGGGGAACCAAAGTAGGCATTCAGAAGGAAGAAAAGATGGTGCTAAGAGGCAAAGAAAACCTAGTTAGGTGGAGAGGGAAAGTATTTTAGTCAAAAGGAAAATAACATGTGCATAATAGGTCTTGTGGCAGAAAGGGGGCATAATTACTGAAAAAGGCCTTACTTACTGGAGTGCAGAAGCTGAGGGAAGCATGCTGTGAAGTGAGGCTGCCATGTTATGACTTTTGATGCCCTAGCAGTGTTTTTATCATGGGGGGTGTGGTCAGGTAAGTTTGAGGAAAAATTACCTGGCTTTGGTTCAGTTTCTTGGAGACTATGCATTTAGAAAGAAGAAAATTAGAGAAATATTTCAAATTTTAATGACATCCAGTTGAGTTTGGTACACACAGCTCTGCAGCAGGGGGTGCTATCATCGAGATGATTATCAGATGGACTCCTGTGTAGAAGGTGTTATTTATTCTAAATGTGTTTGGAAGCTATTGCTGTGTGTCAAGTGCAGGGGATCACATTTGATCACATTTGTTTTTCCATATGATAATTCTAGCTACCGTATGGAATTCCAGAAGGATGATTGCCTTTCCTACTTTGACTTTTGAGAAATCCTGTGCTCCCTTAGTATCAAATCAAATATTCTTTAGTTTTTTTTTTTTTTTTTTTGCATTTGGGCTTATCTTACAGGCCTAGAAAAACATCCTACTTTAAAAAAAAATTACACATCTCTAATATAGTCTACTTAGTTTAAATACCAAAGAGAATCCTATAGCTTGCTAATTAATTCATTTATTAACAAATATTTATTCTGTGCTTAGCTTGCACAAGGTACCCCTTTAGACATCAGGGATATAACCATGAACAGTGCTATGTAGCCTCTGCTTTCATGAGGCTGATGTTAACATCTATTTGCCAATTTTAAGCAACTACATAGGGACTTCTTTAAATACATTTAAATATGCCATGAGAAAATATGGGATGCTAATCTAGCAGGTATCAGGAAATAATAAGCCCAAGACTTGCTGTGGCCTGAGAGGGGTGGGAAAGGCAAAGACTTCTCTTAGAAAGTTGCATTTATGACTGTATTTGAATGATTGGCATTAGCCATAGGAAGTGAATTTTAAGCAGAAGGAACAAACAAATACAAAGAGCCTAAGACAGGGAAAAGACAGCATATCCATAAAACAAAAAGATCAGTATGGCCAAAACTGGGGCAGAGAAAGATAGACTTGAGGCTAATGATGTCAACCCAAAATCATGGGCCTTCTAGGCAATGTGAGGGATTGGGATGGTGTAAGTCACAGTGGAAAGGCAGTATGGAATTGTAGTCATTCCAGATTTCAGTCTCAGATACCCTGTGTCAGTTGTCCAATCTTTGTCATTTACTGGCTGTATAACTTTGAAATATTACTCAAACCTTCCAAGCCTCAATATCATCATTTGCGAAACCTAAATAATTACAGAATTGTTTGCATAAAATCATTAGGATTAGTTAGAAATGTATTTAAGCATTTAATTCAGATGAAGGACTTTATATAAAAGTCATAGGTAAATTTTTTTGAATATTTGAAGTAGGAAGTTTATACACAGATATTTCAGATTTTTATTATAAATAGGATCAGATTTTTATTTGGAAGGATAATAATTGACATAATCTAATATTTTCTAGTTCTAGTGGCTAAGCATATGTCATGTTTTTTAAATAATCATCCAAAAGAATCAGGTTTGGAATGTAATTTTTTTTTAAATTGGGGGTGGTGGATGACATTAGTTTAAAGTAGAAAAAAATACAAGTTATATTAATACAGATAAAAAGGGACACAAATATAATATTGGAGCAATTATTATGGTAAATAAAATATTTCCCTAAGTATGTTTTATTTGGTTTTAAATTGTTTTAAAAGTTTTTCTATATTAGAAATATGTTGTAAATGATAATATGAACCCTGCGTCTAATCATTTATGGAAATTTTACCAGTTTAATGTCTTTAAAGTTTTTTTTTTTCTCTGACCTTTACCTGAAGGCCTCTTTGGTAAAGCAAGCAATTTGTTTCTGTCAAACAATTGAACTTTTATTATGTGTCTACTTGGAAAGGTAGTTATTATCCCACATGTACTTGTGAATTGTCTCTGTCTTCATTTATTACTTTCTTATAATTGGAGAAAGGAAGAAATTTTTGTAGTCTTCTATAACCAAACTGACAAAAAGCCCATTAAAGTAATCATCAGGGAATGAGGGGTATTCAATACCCTGAAAATATCTTACTGTTTTTAGATTTAGAATTTTATTCTACCCTGTGTCCAAATAGAACCACTACCTAGAGAAAATGCAGGAAGGTTTCCTTAGTTTTACTTTGTAAGACATGGGTGCACAAAGGTTTATACATACCTTTTATAGACTGAAATGTGTATGTGAGATACCAGGATTATCACTAGCATTTGGAAATGTTCACATGGAATAAATTCGGTGTAGGGAGGAGGATTATGGTAGAGGTTAGAGAGATGGAAATGGTAATCCAGGTAAAAATGCACGTATGCATATCATACTTGTCACATCAGGTCTAATATTATGAAGACTGTATTTTATAAATCTTAATATAAAATTCAATATCATTTATTACTGTAATTATTTTCTCATATTTATGGATTTTGTGTATACAAAGGCATATACATAATATTGATAGGCCGATAGTTGTATATAGATATATTTGTATAAGTTTGCTCATATTTTTGTGTTTTCCCCCAAATTGTTTGAGAATTTGAGACCATATGTGTGGACCATATGCCCTAGTCCCTAGCCTGTAGGTTAAAGGCACTTTTGATCCTTCTCCTAATGCTTTCAACATTAAGCCAACTGAATGGGGGAGGTGTAACCCTTTCAGAAAAAGAAAAGAGAATTTTTATGATCAGTTAAACTGATAGAGACATACTTTATATACTATTATTAATATAAAGTTCTTTAAAGGAAAGATTCTCAGGTTGTCCCTTAAATTATTAATTTTGCCCTTATATTATTTCCTAACGAGGTTTATTTTTATGTCTCAATTAATTTGTAGTGTGGAATTGGAGATGTATTGTTCCCTAGATGTAGGGCTATGTAGGGAATGTTAGAGCTGACACCATGAAAATATTGGAGGAGAAACTCAAGTTATAAAATAACATAAAATTTCCAATAATATCACATAAATGTTTAAGGTCATTTATAGAAGGTACTTAATAACCTCAATAAATGACAATAGTACCATGATTGTAACAGTAAAATACCTGATGTTTAAAATAACCTTTAGCTACACCTCCTATCAGGTATTTGAAGGATATATTATTGTTCAGAGTCTCTAAAGCTGACTCTACCTTGCACTCAGAAATTCTAGGATTCAAAAATCCAAGTTACTTGATAGGACATTTTTTTTAACCATAACTGAGTAGCAGTCAGAACTTGAAACCACTGTCAACCTGAGACCTAGACCAAAGCGTTCTACTGTCCTAGTTTCTATCTCATAGAACCTGAATAAACCGATAATTTATTTCTTCCTTTTTCTTCCTTTCTGCATATAAATGAGAACTGATACATCTCTGGTTAGTTTTATTGTTGTTGTTGTTGTTGTTGTTGTTGTTTACTTTTTTCCCCACCTAATGTGACAACATGGAAAAAATGGGAAGTGGTATTCTTGGTTATTGAAACTTCTTTAATGATGTCTCCAATCACTTTGTGGTTTCTTAAAGGTTTCATTTGTTGTCACCCAATGTATCTAAAATTAGATTTAAAAAGTGGAGTGAGGCCAATCTATAGAAAAGAGACTATTTGTTGAATAAGAAAGATGATAAAATTAATCAATAGATAAATCAGTTGTTAAAGGTCAAAGCATAGGTGAACATAAATGCTGAAGTGAGGCCAGTAGGCTAGAATAAATCAAGCTAGGCATTAGAGGGACATCATGAATGAGAAATGATAGTCCTTTATCTAGTGTGGAAATCCAGAGTAGGGCAAGACATAGGCTCCTGTATTAATGTTGGCTCTTTTTGGAATTATCTACATTCATCAATCTTGGGATGAGGTCTTGAAAGGTCAGATTCCACTGGATACCCTTGGTTTCACAAAATCTCATGGCCCTACTTTCCTCATTAGATAGTTCCAAATTCCTTATTACTCATTGCCTGGGTATTTTGACTAAATCTTATGTTGATCTGCAGAATTTCCCCTTCTTTTCAATTGCCTCAATTTCCCATCTCAGTCAATATTAACCAGGTCTTTTAGAGGTTGGAATTTGTGCTTCGAAATCTCTAGGAGACGCTACCAGCACTGTCCTTGCTGAAACCTCTATTCTCCACTTTGGTGCTTAAATGTATTTGAAGAGGACATCAACACTAACAAGCAAAGATCTTGGAAGATCTCACTTGCATCCTTACAACCAAAAAAGATAGAAAAATTCAGAAGAGCCACTTTTCTTAAAGCCATCAAAACATGAGATTGCTGGGCAATCATCACCCAAAATCTGGAAAGACAGGTCTATCTAGACAGACAGCTGATATCTGCTTACTAGAGTAGAAAACTCTGGGATCATGTACTAGTTAGGAACATTGAAATGGCAATTTTGATGAATTGCCATAGGCTGAGAATATCCTATGTTGAGTCAGACACTTCTAGTGTCCTCAGTTTTAAGGGAGTCTCTTCGTATTCATGGGACTTTACCTGTAGGAATCCCATCATATTCTTACACTGAAAATCCAAGAAATATCCCCTCCTGGCTGTGGCAGGAGGAGAAGAAAAAATCCTTGTGAAATACAGTGAATCTTGTCCATAACACACTCCAGTGTTAGAGCCTGATCCCAGGTGGGAGAAGGGAATTCCTCCTGTGATAGCCTCCCCTCCAGTCGTCTTCTCTCATTTCAGAAGAAAAACAAAACAAAACAAAAACATAGTCAACAAGAGACAGGGCTTCAAGGACATACATAGATTGAGGACAATACATCAAGGGAAAGAAGTAAGAGACTGGGAGAGAAAACAGTCGTACAACTGAAGAAATACGTGCAAATGTGACATTCCTAAAATATAGGCCCATTGACTGAGGCTATCTGAGATTTAACTAAAAAATTGCAGAACATTCTTCCCTATACCTTCCCTATGCTCTTCTCTATATCTGTAGGCCTCCAGTATAATAACAGATTAAAGCTGAAAGAGCCTCAGACTTTTTTGGGAAAGAATGGTTACAAAAGCCCAATTGTAGAACCCTTTCCTGTGCACAGAAGTAGCTTTGGGAGAGAAAAATAAAGCCTCTTAACCTCTCTCCTGAGGTTCCTATCTCAGGGTTACTCGTCAGCTACCCTTTAACCAAGAACCAACTGTCTTTGCTCAGAAAGCCCTGACCATACAGAAAAATGAAAATATTCATACTAATTCCCCAAAAATTTAGTATAAAATAATGCCAGTTATAAGTTACATGTGTATTGCATATGTACACATATGCATATTATATATATATATATATATATATATATATATACAAAAACACACACACACACACACACACACACACGTATATGTGGTGGTTGAGATATTAGGGATATTTTTAATTATTAAATACAGTTGAATGGTCATTGTGGCAGTTTTATAAAGTTAATACCTGACTCATTATTTTTATATGATGCTACAGAAAGGCATCATGTAAAATAAAAATATGCATGAAGAGATTTATATTAAAAGACAGATGAGAGCAGGCAGGAGAAGGTGCTTATGCTTGGGGTTACGTAGTTAGGTTTCTGAAGGAATGAAAAAAGTCGATCAATTTACGCAAGAAATATACATTAAAAGACTGGAATTTTTCATGAATATGTTTGTAAGCCTTGGCCTTTACATAAAATTCCTGAACTCTGTGCCTTAGGTATTGAACTTAGTTATTAACTGAAAAAAATCAGTGAGTTTAATTTCTTGGATGACATTTGTAATGTTTTTTTTTTTTTTTTTTTTTTTTCACTGTGACTAAAGCTGGAGTTAAAAATGGCCTATTTTTTTGAGGCATATGTGTGCAGCATTATTTTAGGACTTTTTGTAAAAGCAAAGACTTTGAAATAAACGTGTTTATTGTATTTCAGATATGCCTCAAAGAAAAGTAACAGAAAAGGTCAGCTGTAGGAAACAAGCCTGCAAACACCGCAGTGTAATGAATTATAACTTCTGCTTACTGTAGATGCAGAGGATGACTCCTTCTATATCTGAAAACATGTACCTTGAAGTTTTCAATTACTCTCAGGAAACTGAACATTTCTTTCACAAAATATTTGACAAGCCTCACTGAAAAATAGGATTCTGAGAAGGATATGTTGTTGGATCACTGGAGTGTTTGAAAGAAAAGCAAGAAGTAGAGGCTTGGCTCCTCACAGATGAAAAGTAACTACTCATGGTGTCAAGTCCAGGGGAGTGAAAGTACTGCAGACCTTATCCTGGCATCAGATGACATTGGATGCCAGAAGAAAAGGAAGCAAAGATACTATTTTATTTGTTTATTTAAATGTTTGCTTATTTTTGAGAGAGAGAGACGGAGACAGAGAGAGACAGAGACAGAGCATGGGCAGAGGAGGGGAAGAGATAGAAGGAGACACAGAATCCAAAACAGCCTCCAGGCTCTGAGCTGTCAGTAGAGAGCCCCATGCGGGGACTTGAACTCACAGACCAAGAGATCATGACCTGACTTCCCATGAGATCATGACATGAGCTGAAGTCAAATGCTGAACCAACTGAGCCACCGAGGCACCCCAGAAGGATACTATTTTAAGTGAGGAATTTTTTTGGAGAGAGAGAGACAGCAGGGGAGAGGCAGAGAGAGAGAGAGAGAGAGAGAGAGAGAGAGAGAGGGAGAGAATCTTAAGCAGGCTCCACACTGTCAGTGAAGAGCCCGATGCAGGGCTCAAACTCAGGAACCAAATTGTGAGATCATGACCTGAGCTGAGATTAAGAGTCGGAAGCTTAACTGACTGAGCCATCCAGGCATCCCACGCGTATTTAAGTTTAAAGTTATGATAATGCAGGGTGGCTCAGTCATTTGAACATCTGACTCTTTATTTTGGCTCTGTACTGAGCATGGAGCCTACTTAAGATTCTGTCTGTCTCTCTCTGTCTCTCTCCCCTGCTTGTGTGAGCTTGCTCTCTCTAAAATAAAATAAAATTATGATAATGCATTTATGAATTCCTATATATAATATTGGAATATTATATATATATATGTATAATATGGTGACAGCAGAAATTACAGGAGATGCATGGAAACAGAGACATAGAGAAATCAAATGGAGAAGAAATGAGAAGAGCGCTCAAACTAAAGCTATTAATGACTTAGACCTTAAGCCCCTCGAACATCACTCCAAAAACATCACTGAATATTTTCTCAAAAGCCAACTACAATCCTCATCTTACCAGAATTTTTGTCCCAATGCAAAACCCCGTAGCAAATTTATACAATTTTGTAACTTAAATTCATGCAGTCCTGAGCAAGGAAAATTAGTGGAGGCTTGAATCATCTAATACAGGCAGATCTGGAATTGTTCCAAAGCTAGAATGCCATCACATCGTCATACAGTTGTAAGTATTTTCTACTCATTTTGAAAATATAAAGTACAAATACACATTTTATTGTACTAAAGAAAACCTAAAATACCTTCTATATCAGGCTTATCTTTTTCTTTTCACCAAGAATAAATAGTATGCACACATTTTTTCTAGTGAATAGAAGTGTTTCTTTTGGTTAGTAGTGTTAACCAAGGTGTTTTTGGATGCATATCTACTAAAAGCTTCAACTTTCCTAAATAAAAGTTAAAATATATGCTAATGACGGATTACCTACTAGCCAAGATTGCTCACTAGCATGCTGCTTGAAAGGAGGAAAAATACTGAAATAATGTAAAACAAACAATTTTTAAAATGTCTCTTTTCATCCTGGGGATACATCGTGAACCTTAAAGCATTTCTGCAATTTTATGTGTAATAGGAAATTTTAATGCCCCTGAGCAACTAAGGTCTCAACTAGCATGCTAATAGGGTTAATGACGAGAATAAAAAAATATTCTCAAAGAGATGGCAGCAAAATGCAGCATGAACTATGGAACAATAAACAACATTTTCGGTCATCCTCTTGTGTCCGGGAGACAAAGATTTGAAACCAAATGAATATTTTAATAAAATGTTTAAAGTGAAAATACTGCTAGGGATATAAGGGGGTAAGGGGTAATAACCTAGAAGGCATTGCATTACGTGAAATAAGCCTACTTGAGGAGGACAAATACTGTGTGATCTCATTTCTGTATGGAATCTCAAGAAAAGAGAAAGGCTTAACTCAGAGAAACAGAGTAGAATAGTTGTTACCTAGACTGAGGAATGGGGAAATGAGGATATGCCAGTCAAAGGACATAAGCCTTCAGTTATAAGATGAATAAGTTCTGTCATTCTAATATACAGTAAGGTGATTATAATTTAAAATACTGTCTTGTATAAAATTTAAGAGAATAAATTTAAGTATTATCACCACACACAGTTACTATATGGTGATAAGTATGAAAGGATTATCACAATTTCTCTCTCTCTCTCTCTCTCAAAATAAATAAACATTTTTTAAAAAGTCCTTACTCAAAATGTTTGTTTTTGCAGGTTAAAATGATTAGCAATTACATACTATGGGTTTAATACTATTCAATCACATAGTATTCATTAAGAATTCTGTTTAAGAACAATAAATGTGATTCCATTGCTTTATCAAACTCTTTATTCCACGGTATACCCTATTTATGGCACAATTATATTGAATAGTATTCTATACTGAAAAGCTATTTAGGAAGTTACTGGTGAAGTGAGGAAATAGATATCTTCCGTCTTTACTTACAAGTAGCCAGAATTAACATGAATACATGCTGATTCAGTAAAATATTCATTATCTCTCTATAAATACACCTTTATTACATTAAAGAAAGAATAAAATGCCACCTTTTTAAGTTACAATTGACAAAGACAAATACAGTTTTGTCTTCCTGATTTAAAAGCATATGTAATTTTCAACCTAGAGAAGTGAAAAACATTTCAAATCTACCATTTTGCTTTATTTCTCTGAGTGCTATTTTTGTAACTGACAATTTAGAAAAGTGACCTACTTTTTCTGGAGGTTGTAAAATAAACGTTATACCTTTGTACATGGTAATGTAATTGTTCTACATTTAAAAAGTCAAGTTAAAATTTATATTCATGATTAGACAGATATCCTACCAGGTGAAAAAGATAAACTATAATCACTAGATAAACTGAAACAGTGATGGTATACTAATGTATACAGATTAATTGTAATAATTTGGTAAGAATGTTAGTAACATACTATAAATTTGAAAAAGCATGCCCCATGCATATGAAATTCCATTCCATTAGTTCAAAACAAGAGAAATAATCCTTATTGTAGATATCTAGATAAGAAGATAATACTGAGAAGTTTAACTATTTTTTAGGTTTATTTATTTTGAGAGAGACTGTGAGCAGGGGAGGGGCAGAGAGAGAGGGAGAGAGAGAGAATTCCAAGTAGGCTCAGTGCTGTCAGGGTGGAGGCCATCACGGGACTTGTTCTCACAAACAGTGAGATCATGACTTGAGCTGAAACCAAGAGTCAAATGCTTAAATAACTGGGCCGCCTAGGTGCTCCAGAAGTTTATTAATTACATTTAATTGCATTTAAATTCTATTAAATCAGATCAGATTATCCAGCTAACCCTCATTTGGTCCTAAAAAGGTAGCAAACAAGTAAATCTCTTTCCTTGTCCCCTATATTCCCACCTTAATTCCTGTGTCTCCAGCTGATTAACTTCAGATTATTCCTATTATTTTTCTTTTGTGAATAAAAAGCACTCATTTCCAAAATCAGCTTTTTGCTTGTTTTTGTTTTGCAATAATTTTGTTTAGAGACTTTGTCAAAAATACAGACTTTCCTGGAGAATTTTTAAAAGGGAGAGGCAAAAAAGACAAGGGGCATGGAAAAAAGCTACCTTGTCTGCTTTACTAGCACACATTCAGCAGGACTGAAGTTTTTACATTCATATAAATGATAATCATGAGGCTGAAAGTGCTGTCAAAAGATATGCATCTACCTTTGCATCTCCCACATTTTTTCTCCTCTACAATGATTTTATTATAAATACATTCTTTGGAAATAAATATAGTATTCAAGACTATCTACAAACTTATTCTCAAGTAATATACATGGAATCAGGAACCACTTATAAGCAGAGAGAAATAGCAAAGACACCTGCATGCCATGATAAGTGTCTTTTCCCCAAGAAGTAACAGAAGGTTAACAGGGAATATCACATTTCTCATTAGCTTATTCAATTACAACAGGCTTTGAGTTTAATTTGCACTCTTCTTCACTAAACTTAACTCCGCTGCTCAGTCTGAAGAAGTAGAATGGAAAGATAGTCTTCAGAGTTCAACATTAACAGGAAAGATCTTAACTTCGTTACTGCTCAAGGACAAAACTGTTTATTATTTGCCAGCAGCATTCTCAGAGCAGTCCTTCAACACACCAGCAAGGTGTTCATTGTTAAGTCTTAAATCATCACTCTTTTTGTGAAGCATACTTATTCCTTCTCTGTGCAGGGGCTACTTTCTTCCGTCTTTCTCCTAAGATTATAGTTTAGTTGCAATTGTTGAAGTTTATTTGAATGATACAGTGTTTTTGTGACTAGATCCTTTCAACAAATACTACATTTAGGAGTATGGTACATGTTTCCTGTATGTAGCTTTAATTGATTCATTCTCATTGCTGGGGAATTTTCCATCATATAAGTTGATGACAACTTACTGGGTTGATTGGGCATTCAGGGTGTTGCCAGTTTGGTGTGATTATGGAAAATTCTTTAATGAACTTGTACATGTTTTTTGGTCACATGTGTTTGCATTTTTGTTGGAAATACATGTAGGCATGGAATTTCTGTGTCATAGGTTATATACAGATTCAATTTTATTTATTTTTATTACTCCTATAAGGCATACTGATGTGCATTATTTATTTATTTTTCCCAGGAATAGCTTTTGTTTTTCCTTCCAAGATTTAATTTAAATTCTAGTTAGTTAACATACAGTGTAGTATTGGTTTCAGGATTAGAATTTAGTGATTCCTCACTTACATATAACACCCAGTGCTCACCACAAGTGCCCTCCTTAATGCTCATCACCCATTTAGCCCATTCCCCCACCCTCCTCCCCTCCAGGAACCCTCCATTTGTTCTCTGTATTTAAGAGTCTCTTATGGTTTGCCTCCCTCTCTGGTTTTTTTTCTTATTTTATTTTTCCTTCCCTTTCCCTATGTTTATCTGTTTTGTTTTTTAAATTCTGCATATGAGTGAAATAACATGGTATTTATCTTTCTCTGACTTTATTTTGCTTAGCACAATACACTCTAGTTCCATCCCACATTTTGTTTCATTGTAATGTTAAGATTTCATTCTTTTTGATGGCTAAGTAATATTCCAGTGTGTGTGTGTGTGTGTGTGTGTGTGTGTGTGTGTGTGTACGTACATACATGTGTACATACATACATGGCAATTCTTGTTTCTCCATTCATCAGTTGAAGGACATTTTGGGCTCTTTGCATATCTGGGCTGTTGTTGATACTGCTGCTATAAATAGTGGGGTGCATGTGTCCCTTCAAATCAACATCTTTGTATTATTCGGATAAATACGTAGTAGTGCAATTGCTGGGTCATAGGGTGGTTTAATTTTCAACTCTCTAGGAAGCTCCATACTGTTTCCCAGAGTGGCCACATGAGGTTGCATTCTCACCAACAGTGTAAGAGAGTTTCCCTTTCTCTACACCCTCACCAACATCTGTTGTTTCCTGGGTTGTTAATTTTAGCCATTCTCACAGGTGTAAGGTGATATCTCATTATGGTTTTGATTTGTATTTCCCTGATAATGAGTGATGCTGAGCATTTTTTCATGTGTCTTTAGCCATTTGAATGTCTTCTTTGGAGAAATGTCTGTTTATGTCTTTTCATTTCTTAACTGATTTATTTTTTGTGTATTGAGTTTGATAATTATATAGAGATTTTGGATATTAGCCCTTTATCCAATATGTCTTTTGCAAACATGTTCTCCAATTGCATAGGCTGCCTTTCAGTTCTGTTGATTGTTTCCTTCACTGTGCAGAAACTTTTTATCTTGATGAAGTCCCAAGTTCATGTTTCCTTGCCTCCAGAGATGTGCCTACTAAGAAGTTGCTTTTGCCAAGGTTAAAGAGGTTGCTTCTTGTGTTCTCCTCTAGGATTTTCATGGTTTCCTGTCTGACATTTAGGTATTTCATACATTTTGAATGTAGTTTTGTGTATGACATGAGAAACTGGTCCAGGTTCATTCTTCTGCATGTTGCTGCCCAGTTTTCCCATCATCATTTGTTGAAGAGCCTGTCTTTTCCCCATTGGCTATTTTTTTCCTACTTTGTTGAAGATTAGTTGACGATATAGTGTGAGTCTATTTCTGGGTCCTCTGTTTTTATTGTCCCATGTGTCTGTTTTTGTGCTAGTACCATACTGTCTTGATGATTACAGCTTTGTAGTATAGCTTGAAGTCCAGAATTGTGATGCCTCCCACTTTGCTTTTTCTTTTTCAACATTACTTTGGCAATTCAGGGTCTTTTCTGGTTCCATACAAATTTTAGAATTGTTTGTTCTAGCTCTGTGAAAAATGCTGGTGTTATTTTGACAGGGATTGCAGTGAAGATTTGGTAGTATAGACATGTTAACAATATTTGTTCTTCCAATCCATGGGCATGGATTGTCTTTCCATTTCTTTGTATCTTTAATTTCTTTCATAAGTGTTCTAAGTTTTTCAGAGTACAGATCTTTTACCTCTTTGGTTAGGTTTATTCCTAGGTATTTTATGGATTTTGGTGCAATTGTAAATCACATCAATTTTCTTTATTTCTCTCTCTGATGCTTCATTTTTGGTGTATATAAATGCAACAAATTTCTCTATGTTGCACATAGATTTAATTTTAGAATTAACAGCAAACCATTTCTGAAAATAGTTGTATCAAGTTATATTCCCAACTGCCTCGAGTATATGAGAATTTCTGTTGATGCATATCTTCACTAACACTTGATACACTCAGAAATCTTTTATTTTTTAATTTAAATTTTAGTTAACATACAGTGCAATGTTGGTTTCAGAAGTAGAATTCAGTGATTCATAATTTACATACAACACCCAGTACTCATCACAAGTGACCTCCTTGGTACCCATCACCTATCTAGCCCATCTCCCACCCGCTCACTTCATCAGCCCTCAGTTTGTTCTCTATCATTAAGAGTCTCTTGTAGTCTGTTTCCCTCTCTTATCTACCCATCCCTTACCATATATTCATCTTTTTTTTTCTTAAATTCTATACATGAGTGAAATCATATGGAATTTGTCTTTCTCTGATTGATTTAATTTGCTTAGCATAATACATTCTAGCTCTACCCACATCATTGCAAATGGCTAGATTTCATTCTTTTTGATGGCTGGGTGATACTCCATTGTATATACCACATCTTTATCCATTATCAGTTGATGGACATTTGAGCTATATCCATAGTTTGGTTATTGTTGACAATGCTGCTATCAACATTGGGGTGCATGTACCCCTTTGAGTCTGTATTTTTGTATCATTTGAATAAATAGTAGTGCAACTGCTGGATCTTTGGATAGTTCTATTTTTTGTTTGTTTGATTTTTGAAGCACCTCCATACTGTTCTACAGAATGGCTGCACCAATTAGCATTCCCACCAACAGTGCAAGAGGGTTCCCTTTCTCTGCATCCTCACCAACACCTTTTGTTTCTTACGTTGTTCATTTTAGCCATTTTAATAGATCTGAGGTGTTATCTCATTGTGGTTTTTATTTGTATTTCCCCAATGATAAGTGATGTTGAACAATTTTTTCATGTGTTAGCCTTTTGTATGTCCTCTTTGGAGAAATGTTTGTTCATGTCTTCTGATGATTTCTTTACTGGATTATTTTTTGTGTGTTGAGTTTGATAAGTTCTTTATAGATTCTGGATACTAGCCAAATATGTCATTTGCAAATATCTTCTCCCATTGCATAGGCTGTCTTTTAGTTATGTTGATTGTTTCCTTCACTGTACAGAAATTTTTATCTTGATGAAGTCCCAATAGTTCATGTTTGCTTTTGTTTCCTTTGCCTTTAAGGACATGTCTTGTAAGAACATGCTTTGGCCAAGGTCAAAGAGGTTGCTGCTTATGTTCTCCTTTAGGATGTTGATGGTTTCCTGTCTCACTTTTAGGTCTTCCTCCATTTAGAATGTATTTTTGTGTATGGTGTAAGGAAGTGGCCCAGTTTCATTAGTCTGCATGTCGCCATCCAGTTTTCCCAACACTATTTGTTGAAGAGTTTTTTTTTTTCTGTTGGCTCTTCTTTCCTGCTCTGTTGAAGGTTACTTGACAATATAGTTGTGGGTCTATTTCTCAGTTTTCTTTTCTGTTTCATTGATAATATGTGTCTGTTTTTGTGCCAGTAGCATACTGTCTTGATGACTATAGCTTGGAATACAGAATTGTGTTGTCTCCAATTTTGTTTTCTTTTTCAGGAAGGAATGCTTTGGCTATTTGTAGTCTTTTGTGATTTTTCAAAGCCATCTTAACTGCAGATATTCTGGACTAAATATTTGTATAATGTGTTGTGGTATCTTACTGTGGTTTTAATTTTCATTTTCTCAGAATATATTAATCTCTTCATTTTTTTTGGCTATATGGATATCTTTTGTGAAGTGCTTTTTCAAATCTATTTTCTTTAGTGTTTCCTATCTTTATGCTACTGGTTTATAGTTATCTAGTTGAGATGTGAATATGTTGTTTAATGCATTGTCAGCTTCTACTTAGCAACTTTTGTTTCACTCTTTACTGGTGTCAGTTGATGAATAAAAGTTTATAGAGTATAATTTATCTTTCATTTATGGAACCTTATTTTGTATCCCCAAATATATTTACCCAACTCAAGTTGATGATGTTTTTCTATGTTCTTTCATGGACAATTTGTTGTTTTTCTTCTCAGGATTTTATCAATACTAGGCCTGGAACCAATACTTGTTTGTGGTGTGAAATAGATATTAATAGTTTTCCTCTATGGGATATAAAATTGTCCCCCTACTGGTGTTGAAAATATCATTCTTACTCCCACTTGTTTGTAGTGCTAAATTCTTCATAACTCAAATGCTTAAACAGGAACTGGTGAGGTTCTTGCCACTCTGCCACGTATCTCTTTGCCTATCCTTGGACCAATAGTATACTATCTTGATTTTATACTTTTAATAAAGCTGCTAGTATGTTCATTTAAAAATTTTCTCCAAAAATGTCTTAGCTATTCTTGGTGGTTTGCATTTCCTTACAAATCATAGAACTGGATTATGTTCTCCAGAAATGTCAATCTATAACATCAAATGTACAAATCAATCTATATTTGGAGAGAATTGACATTAAACAAAGCCAATCCAATATCAAGGTATATCATTCTTTCTTAGTGTTCTTTACTTTCTTACGATTCTGTTGTATTTTTTTTTTACTATCTATTTATTTTTGAGAGAGAGAGCACAAGCGAGGGAGGGCAGAGAGAGAGAGAGAGTGAGACATTAGAATCTGAAGAAGGCTCCCTGTCAGCACAGAGCCCAACATGGGGCTCACACTCATGAAGCATGAGATGATGGACCTGAGCTGAAGTTAGACACTTAACTGACTGAGTCACCTGGCTGCCCCTACAATACCATCTAATAATTCATAAAAATCTTGTACATCTTTCATTAGCATTAATGGGTACTTCTATGCTATATTAAGTGATATCTTTTCAAAAATGGTGTTTGTTACATATGTATAAAATAGTTGATTTTTATCTATAGCACTTCTATTATGTGTTATGTCACAGTATTTGCTTAAATTTTTAAAGAATTTATTTCTTTCCTATCTGATTGCACAGGGCCTTCAGTCCTAGATGTACTAAAATTGGTCATTGTGGGCATCCCTTATTTGAATCTTCATCTCAGAGAAGAAGCTTCTAACATTTCATTATTCTATATGTTTACTATATGTTTAAAATTGTTTTTTTGTATGTGAACTTTATTAGGTAGTTTGGCTTTCCTTCCAATAGTATATCTAATAAAACTATATCAAACTTAATAATACTTTAAAAAGCTCATGAATAGGGGTGCCTGGGTGGCTCAGTTGGTTAAGCATCCGACTTCTGCTCAGGTCATGAGCTGACAGCTCAGAGCCTGGAGCCTGTTTCAGAATCTGTGTACCCCCTCTCTCTCTGCCCCTCCCTGGCTCATGTTCTGTCTCTCTTTCAAAAATAAATAAATGTTAAAAAACTTAAAAAAAAATAAAGCTCATGAATGGTTGTTAAATTTAATCAATTTCTTCATGTTTTCAGATTATCATATAGTTTTTCTTAATTGTATGTATTAAATTGCAGTGTGTGAAGCATTTTTGCCTTTCTGATGTCAATGGCCTCAAGCCAAAAACCACCACGAAGACCTCTATATTTTAACAGTTTGGGTTTGTTGATTCTTACAGCAAGGGAGAAAACACACCATGGAAAACTCCAGAATGTCTTACTAAGGGGCTGTTAGAATGTATAGCATTTGGAAGAGTTAGGTGATTTTTAGTAGTATTCAGGAAAGCCAGAATTTGCTTTTTGTTGAATGCTTTCAGCACAGGAGGCAATTTTGTGATTGGGTATTTTAATATATTCTATCTATAAAGTGAAAAATTTAGCCTTGTTTTGTTTCTGTCGTTGTAACGGAATGGCAATAATGCACATTAACCAATCTCAGGCAAATTTTGGCTATTCTGTTCTATGAGCAATGTTGTTTTAAAACTACTTTATTAAAGGATAATTGACATAAAAAAGCTGTGTGTGTGTGTTTAATATATGCAACTTGATGAAATTAGAGATTAATATGTGCTAGGTATGAGAATGGAGAGATATTTATTTATTCATTTATTTATTTATTTGGCAGAGTGGCCTTGTCTGATGTTGATGTGATATGAAAGGATTTATTTTCAGATTTTTTTAATGTTTGTTTATTTTTGAGAGAGACAGAGTGCAAGTGGGGGAGGGGCAGAGAAAGAGGGAGACACAGAATGTGAAGCAGGCTCCAGGCTCTGAGCTCTCAGGACAGAGCCCAATGTGGGGCTCGAACCTACAAACCACAAGATCATAGCCTTAGCTGAAGTTGGGTGCTCAACTGACTGAGCCACCCAGGATATCTGTTGTCAAATCCTAGATGACAGTACTAGGCCAGGTCCAGGATGGCCAAGTCTGTTTTTGTTTTCTCATTAGAATTAATGTAGTGTGGCCTGGTTTATATAGTACTGGTTTGGTTTGCTGATTTCATTTAGGATTTTCATCAATACTCATGAATAACATTGACCTGTAGTTTTCAAAATGTCCTTGTCAGAGTTTGGTATCATGTTTGTGTTGATCTTTCAAAAATGAGTTGTGGACTGTCTTATTTTTTAACTTTATATTTTTAGAAGAATTCAATATAAGAATTTATTGCATACCTTCTAGGTGGTTTTAATATATCAAAATATATAATTCCCCAGTAAAAAGTAAATATAGTGAGTTATAATTTATAGAGTGCATTAATAATTACAAACATGAATTGGTTTAAAGCAACTCATTAAAAATATCCTACATTAACTTCTAGCAAGTAAATCCCATGTATTTCTGTGTGTCCATCTAGCTGAGTAGATTCTCCATGTTTTTAATCTGAATTAAAGCTGCTGTATAGCAACTAACAAAATCTAAAAATACTCTATTATTTGCAAAATAGCTAATTGTATGCTAGTTATTTTATTCAGTCTGATAAAAAATATGATTACTTTCAAAATTTACTAGTAGAAATATCAATGACACTGGTTTATACCAAATCTGTTTTCTAACTATTCTATAGTAAGATGGCTTTCCTAATCAGTTGGTAGAATGTCATGACTGGAGTTGTGCTAACTCTCTGGTGTGGTTGGCTTTGAGTAAGGGGATTTTTCAGTTGATGAGGAATAACAATGCACATAAACTCAACACCAAGGCTTTAGGTTAGTTAGCAAAGCGACGTTAAGATATATTTTAGCACTCCAAAATTATTTGGTTTTCAAACCAAGAGTTAGGGGCTGCTAAAACAGTAACTATGAACAACTATCATGTATCACACCAATTGTGACAAGTCCAAGTAAGTTCTCTGTCTCTCTCTCTGTCTCTCTGTCTCTCACTCTCTCTGTCTCTGTCTCTGTCTCTCTCTCTCTCTCTCTCTCTCTCACACACACACACACACACACACACACACACACATGCATGTTAAACTGGTGAAATCCTAAGGCTGGTAAATTGTATCAATGGCAATTTTCTGGTTATATTTTATTATACAAGATGTTACTATTGGAGGAAACTGCATGAAGAATATATAGGATCTGTCTGTATTTCTTAAAACTGCATGAGAATATACAATTCTCTCAAAATTCAAGACAAATAAGATGTTTTTCACGTTTGTTTATTTTGAGGAGCAGAACTGAGGGAGAGAGAGAGTCCCAAGTAGGCTCCACACTGTCAGCACAGACCCCAATGCAGGGCTCCATCTCAGAAAATGTGGGATCGTAACCTGAGCTGAAATCAAGAGTCAGACGCTTATCTGACTGAGCGGCCACCCAGGCACCCCTCAAGACAAATAAAATTTAATAAGTGGAATATGATTGAGATAAGTGATGCAAATAAAATATAAATAAAGTATTTTCACATCATATCTGTAGTTTAAAAAAGACCTCTGAAACCAGAAGTATTGACTCTATTTTCTAGTTAATTTGATCACATACAATTAAAATGATCCACTCGTCCTAGTTTGAAGGAATGTCTAAAGAAGACCCTTAAACCTCCATGTAATAATATACTTTCTCATATTTTACATGATCAAGTTAATCTCAGAAACAAAAATAAAGATTTTTCTTGCAATTGATGATAAAAAAGAAATAAAACTTTTCAAAAGAGCCATGGCATATACTGAATATGACCCTTCAGTATTGTTAGTTTTTATTCTTTTTTTTCTTTTTTTTTTTTTATTTTATTTTTGGGACAGAGAGAGACAGAGCATGAACGGGGGAGGGGCAGAGAGAGAGGGAGACACAGAATCGGAAACAGGCTCCAGGCTCCGAGCCATCGGCCCAGAGCCTGACGCGGGGCTCGAACTCACGGACCGCGAGATCGTGACCTGGCTGAAGTCGGAGGCTTAACCGACTGCGCCACCCAGGCGCCCCTGTTAGTTTTTATTCTTATCAATTGCAGTGTTTGTCTCAATTTTAATAGTATCTGAACTATATGTTGACATTAGGTATCCATAAAACAGGTAGGAAAAGTAGGGCAAAAACAGTGTTGAGACTCTAAAATAATAGTGTGTGTATCTTTTTTTTTTTTTTAAAGGATGGAGGGTTTTTGTGCAGTCACGTGAAACCACTTTTTCTTTTCTGTATATTAAACCAGTGTAGTCATGTTACACCCCCCACCTCGAAAAAAATCATAGCATAACAGGGGAAAGGAAATGTCATAGGAAGCAGGTTGGCAGTAGTAAAATGTAAAAGCCAAGAAAGTGATAGCAAGAACAGAGGGTAGAAATTAGAAAAGCTAAACCAAACACTCATATTATAAGATTAATGAAAGCATCAAAAATTCCGCAAGCAGTAAAGTGATACATCATTGATCTCAGATCATTAAATGTTAACGATTAACAACTATTTAAGATGGCAGGTTAAATAACCTGTTTTGTGCAATACTCTTAAAAATAACAAAATTTTCATTATGTGCATATTAAGCACCAGGAGGGTTTATTTTGGGGGCTGTAAATTTTTTTGAGATAGAATATACAGATATTTTTACTTATTTAGAGGAAAAAGAAATTTGTAGCATTTAAGATTTTCACAAGGTAACTGAGCACAAAAGCTGAAAAACTGGAATTGAAATTATTTACAAATGTAAGCTACTTTGATTTTTCCTAAAGTATAGTGGCTCTCTATTGCTTGAGGTCTCATATTTGCTTGCTTGGGGTTTAGTATTGGTGCTTAAAACTTAAAAATTCAGCCAAGTAGAAAATTTTATTCCCATCATTTTCTGTGATTGTGGTCTTTGTTCTTAGTAAATTTAGCTGGAAAATATATCTCAATTCCTCTGGACTTTGTGTGGTGACAGATTCATGCTGTAACAGTGTTTGAGAAAGAAATTACCTATATATGTAAGATTAATACTGGATTTCTGAGGAATAACAACAACAACAAACGAGAACAATTCAGTTTGAGACTGAGGGAGTACGTATTGAAAATTCTGGACAGTGCACAATCTTCAGTAGGTTTACCTTGGCTAGGCATATATACTCCATGACATAAAGCCAAACCAATGAGCTGGCTTTGCCTCAAACAGCTACATTGTGAGCTGTCTTTCAGAAAGAGAAACATCATCTCTGGTGAGGTGAGAGAGGGATTAGTTCTTGAAAAGCAGAGAGGGAAAGAGCAAAGCTTTCACTCAGCCTTGAATGAATGTACCAAGAAAGAATTATAAAAACTGAAACATTTCCAGACTGTTAATGGCATTCCTGCTGAGAGTGAAAGTTCCTGGAGTGTGCAAAGGAACTCAGAAGAGTGGTCTCCCAGACAAGAAGATTGATTCTGTAATTCTCTATCAGCACTACAGGCTGTCAGCATGATTGCACTTGTTTCTCTAAAAGCATTAGCAAGACAATTACCGATTATTTCACCATGGCATTTACATGTTTGTGTCCATCTATCCCTGAAGCCTAGGAAATTGATAATGCATTGCCCAACATTTTTGCCCTTCTATGTAGAGTATCAGGCGGCCAAAGTTCAATCTGATAGCACTCGGGAAACTCAAGAGTTTGCGAATTTGTAAATTAGGTACACAAAAGAGGAAAAGTTCATCAAGTATGCTTGGCAGAGAAGAAATCAGAATGGGCTTTTTTGGTTTTAGAAAAAAAGATATTACAGGTATTTAGGTCAGTATGGAACAAAAGAATGTACAGTTTTATATTTTAGTCTTTTTAATGGACTAAACATAATCACACGTATGGTAGATTATCATTTTAAAAATTTTAATTCCAGTGTAATTGACATACAGTGTTACATTAGTTTTAGATGTACAATATAGTTATTCAACAATTCTATACACTACTCAGTGCTCATCACAGAAAGTGTACTCTTGATTCCTTTCTCCTATTTCAACCAAGCCATCTCCCCTCTGGTAACCATCTGTTCCCTATAGTTAAGAGTATGTTTTTTGGTTTGTCTTTTATTTTTCTTTGTTCATTTTTGTTTCTTAAATGCCACATAGGAATGAAATTGTATGGTATTTTTGTTCTCTGACTCCTTTCACTTAGCATTATACTCTCTAGCTCCACCCATGTTGTTGCCAATGGCAACATTTCATTCATTTTATGGCTAATATTCCATTGTATAAACCATCTTGTCTTTGTCCATTCATCTATTGATGGATCCATGAGCTGCCTTCATAGTTTGGTTATTGTAAATCATGCTGCAATAAACATAGAGTTGTATGTTCTTTTTGAGCTAGTGTTTCCATATTCTTTGGGTAGATAGCCAATAGAGGAATTATTGGATCATATGGTAGTTCTGTTTTTAATTTTTTGAGGAAACTCCATACTGTTTTTCACAGTGGCTGCACCAGTTTGAATTCCCAGCAACAGTGCATGAGGATTTCTTTTTCTCAGCATCTTTGCCAATGCTTGTAGTTCCTTGTGTTTGTGATTTTAGCCTTTCTGCCAGGTGTGAGGTGATATCTCATTGTGGTTTTTATGCTTTTCCTGATGGTGAGGGATGTTGAACACCTTTTTAGGTGTTGGCCAGTTATATGTCGTCTGTGGAGAAATGTATATTCATGTCTTCAGCCCATTTTTTATTTGGATAATTTGGATTTTGGATGTCGTATAAGTTCTTTATGTATTTTGGATAATAACCCTTCTATTTGTAAATACCTTCTCCCAACCAGTGAGTTGCCTTTTACTTTTGTTGATTGTTTCCTTTGCCGGGCAAAGGCTGTAATCCCACATGTGCCTGTAAATTAGATTTTGCATATAAAATACTGAGTAAAAAATAAAGCTGGCCTTTTTATATGTACTATAATTTACTTGACCATTTTCTTACTGTTGGCTTTTTATCATAATCTTGATGTGACTCATAAAATTTCAAATAAGGTGTTTGTAACTAATTTCATTGCTTATATCTTTATTTACTGCAGAATAATAGAAAGGACTCTCGGGTCAAAGTTATGGTATTTCTTAGGTCTTCTGACACTCTTAAGAAATGTTGGGCCCAGTGTAACTTCTTAGTAATACGGGTTAGCAATGCTTAATTCCACACCCTTCTGGGCTCATGAACCGTGAGATCACAACCTGAGCTGAAGTCAGATGCTTAACCGAATGAGTCACACAGGTGCCCCTTGCCCTATCTTTAACCTTCGGTTTAATAGATTAAGCTTCTTCAAACTACAATGGGATACCCTTTAAATGGTAAATTGTTCCGATCCCTTAAAATTCTGGAATAAATAATTTGAATTCGTTCAACTTTTTATTGATATATGTACATATGGCAAAGGTAAATTAAGAAACTGTCCTCTTTAATTGGACAGTTTGTGCAACATATACAGACACACACATACAAAAATTTTAGTCTTATTTTATGTCTATACATGTGTATATTTTATACTACATATATAAACTTTGAATCAGTTTTGTTCTTTTAAAGAATCCTTGATACCCACTCCTAAAATCTTTGTAAAATTCATTTAAAATCTTAAAAAGATATACATATATTCCCTCTTTTGTGTGTGTGTGTGTGTGTGTGTGTGTGTGTATATGTAAATTTTTAATTCTGGTTTTTAATTCTGTTGGTGAATGTGGGAAGAGTGTATGATAGCTATTGCCAGTCTGTGGTGCTGTTAAAAAATATGAATATGAAACATTATATGCATATATGAGACATAAGATGTATATTTCTCATGCATGAGAAGATCTATTTCATTTTTCCCCAAAGAGCCATCTTTCCTAGAGCACCTCTTCCTCCAGTTTAAATTGGTTTCTCTGTGGGCCTGCTGCATGGCTGTCATTGTGGCAGGAATTTTCTTTTCCTCTCACCAGTTAGACTCCTTGTTTCCTAGATCCTTTGTATCCTATTTTTTTTTTTGATGGAGAAATCTAATTAATCTTCCAGAGTTCCCTGAGAACAAGTGAATGGGAAATACTGTTTCCTTGAGAAATGAATATAAAACACCTATCTTTGTAGTTTGGCTAAGTATAGGTCATAGTCAATAATTTTTTTTTTTAATTAAAAAAAAAATTTTAACGTTTATTTATTTTTCAGACAGAGAGAGACACAGCATGAACGGGGGAGGGGCAGAGAGAGAGGGAAACACAGAATCGGAAGCAGGCTCCAGGCTCTGAGCCATCAGCCCCGAGCCCAACACGGGGCTCGAACCCACAGACCGCGAGATCGTGACCTGAGCCGAAGTCGGACGCTTAACCGACTGAGCCACCCAGGCCCCCCATAGTCAATAATTTTTAACTGAAAATTTTAAATCACTTTCTTGATATTTCAAGTTAAGATATCTAATGCTTTATGGGTCTTGGCCAGAGAAAATCAAATTATTTTTCTCTCTGTAAGCTTTTATGTTCTTTATCCTTGGTGTGTGTTCTAAAATTTCATGATCTCTATGCCTTATGGTGTGTGTCTTTGTGTGTGAGTGTGTGTGTGTGGACTTAGAACTATTATGTAGATGATTTCATGGGAACAGTTATTGGCATCTGATTTGTTTAAAACAAAATCTTTCTAAACTGATTCTGTGCATAGTACTATCCTTGTCACTGATCCTTATTCTTTAGAATTTGATAAAAGTCAGTTCATTGGCCAGAGAAGTAGAATCTGAGTTTTCTAGTCCCTAAATGTATCTTTTTTGCCTTAGTTTTTGTTGTTCCTACTGGAGTGGACCTTGACACACAGATTTGAATACAAGTTGTTTATTGGAGAACACTGGTAGGACATTAGGACAGTGAGAAGGAAGAGTAAAGACCCTCCAAATATGTATTAGACACTGGATATTATCAGCATCCACTGTGATTTTCTGGACCTTAATCCCTCTGGAACTTAGTGACTCTATCCCCAAGGCACCAATTCCCAATTGACAGTCTGCCGGTGAGTCAAAGGAGAGCCCCCAGGCAGAGTACTAGAGGCAAAAGTCAGAAATGCAGCTGCATTTAGAGACCTATTGGGCTGAGTAGATGCTAGTAGGGCACCTGCTTCCCCAACCCCCTAGAATAGTACCGATGGTTTAACATAATACTCGAGAGTATTTTTGTTCTGTATGTGCTGTCTTAGTGATTATCAGCTTGGGCCATAGAGCATAAGGAAAAATCTGACCTATGCTTTAGCTTAAGTGGATTCGAGTTGAACATCAGGAGGACACTTGAGGGAAGACTCCTCCATAAGCAGGGAATGTTAGATCACTCTTTTGAGCATAACACTTTTGACCTTAAAGTATACCAATTTTCCTGACTTCACGTCATTCGAATATAGGCCCCAAGAAGTTTGTTGTAGTCTAATCTTTGCATTCATTATACTTCAGACAGTTTGATATTAATAAACTGCTACACCATTAAGCATCATTCTTCCAAATCCTTTATTGTAGCAATGCTTATAAGTGTGGCACATTTAGAAAAATAATTGTTTTCAGAAAAGCAGATGGTAAGCTCATCACAGGGCTATTAATGTTAACATTTATTCAAAAAATCAAATGAATGTGCATGTATTATTTTCTCGGTTTAGACGCCTCCACAGTTTCTACTAGTTCTCACTCAAAGAAATGTTTCTTTAACATTTGTGTCATTTACACTACACTGCTTTGAATACAAAGGGACAGAAAAAGAACATTTTATAGAAGCACTATTTCTAAGATAGCTTCAGTATTCTCCTTGGCGACCCTTCTAATTTTTCCCAAATCAGTGCCATGAATCCTTGAAGGAGCACTTTGTATGTGCTCCAAAATCTCAGTTTAGGTCTCTCTCTCTCTGTATCTCTATATTTCTATATTTCTATATCTATCTATATATATAAGTGTATGTCTCTGTCTTCCTTCTTTGCAGTTTACTGGGTTATGTCTCTCTTCATCAACAATTCCAAAAATGTAGGTTAGTAATACCCATCAAAGTTTGCCTAATTACAATGCTGGTTTCTCTGTTGTAGTATTGTTCCTTTCCTATGGGCATGGGCTCAGCTGTCTATACCACCCACTGCTGCTGGTACCAATTAGTGAAGTTTTGAACCTATTTATATACCTATCTAATATGGTAGTTACTGGTCAGCCACAAGTGAATATTGAGCACTTTAAATGGGGTTATTGTGACACAGATTTTTCTGAATTTCAATTTAAAAAGTGATCTTTGAATGATTGAAAAACCTTTAAGTATGCTTGGAACAAGTTAATTATATGAATCTACTTTTTCATTTGCACTGTATCTAAATACAGTCAGTTGTTTCCAAAGAAAATTTAACATTGATTTGAGAAGTGCCGTACGTGTAAAATACTGCCCAGATTTCAAACTTTTTCTTTATACTTTTTAACGTGGTAAATAGAAAACAATAGAAAACTTAAAAATATACATGTGGCTAGCATTATAATTCCATTGGGTATTGCTATTTTGCACTCTTAAGACCTTGGTACTTTTTAGCTTTAATAATGTTCTGTTGGGGAACAGAACAATTTTAAAACAAATCTCTTGTCAACCTCTCCACAAATATAGAAGAGTAAGGAAACGGCTTTTATTATTGAAAAAGCAAGAAATCAGAATGTGATGCACATCACAGGAAATCTGCTAAAGGGATTCCAAGATAGAAAAGTCTCATTCTTTCATATAAGGGGGTAGGTGCCACTCATTTCTTATGTATTCTCAAATGGTAACTAGTCTTTAAATAGAGGGACGGCAACACTTGTCACATATTGTTCATTCTCAATTCACCTGGTAACTGGGATAGCCGCCTGTGATTGCTAACTGCCGATATCTGAAAGAAAAATAAAATTTTTGTCTGTTACTCAAGTAGGTATGTTTGCAACTTTGAGCCCAGCCCCAGCTGAAGCTAGGCTGCCACCCTTCCAGGAACACTGGGAGGTGGAATACTGTCTTTTTGATGATTACATTTCAAAAAGCTTGTTCTCAGGTCCTTGAAGAAAAGATTTCTGGGTTATAAAGCTGGCAAGAGGTCTAGTTAGCTTTAAAAATGATTTACTTAAAGGGTGACTCATGCAGTTAAGCATCCAACTCTTGATTTTGGCTCAGGTCATGATCTCATGGGTCGTGAGGGCTCTGTGCTGATAGTGCAGAGCCTGCTTGGGATTGTCTGTCTCCTTCTGTCTCTGACTCTCCCCTGCTTGTCTCTCTCTCTTTCTCTCTCAAAATAAATAAACATATGAATGAATGAATGAATGAATGAATGAATAAATAAATAAATAAAATATTTACCTACATTTCAAAGGGGCAGAGGAAGCATTTACACTGACAGGTTGCTTAAAGTAAATGCCCAAAGAAAAGGGGCATGGAGGGAAGTATCTTACCCATCTTGTATCAGAGAAACTCCATACTTTTCTTCCTATGAATTTGTATACATACAGTTCTTAATCATATGAGTTACTGTAGTAATATCTTGGTATGCATGTACTATAACACAATTTTAAATAAGAATATCTAATAACAAATTGGAGTTTTTCTCCACATTTCCAATTCTTCACCATGTGTTATAATCACATGCTTTCCCAAAGGTTGAGTCTACTGTTTAGTTTCCCCCTTTTATATATTGCAGAGGACATTTCTTTCTTTTGTCCTGCCTGCCTTTTTTGGCAAATGCAATTCACTCACCCCATTTTTTTTAATTTAAATTCTAGTTAGTTAACATATAGTATAGTATTGTTTTCAGGAGTAGAATCCAGTGATTCATCACTTACATACAACACCCAGAGCTCGTCACAAGTGCCCTCCTTAATGCCCATCACCCATTTAACCCATCCTTCTACCCACCTCTGCTTTAGCAACCCTCCGTTTGCTGTCTATAGTTAAGAGTCTGCTATGGTTTGCCTCTCTTTTTTTTTTCCCCTTACGTTCACCTGTTTTGTTTCTTAAATGCCACATAGTAAAATCATATGGTATTTGTCTTTCTCTGACTTACTTTCCTTAGCATAATTGCTAAGGATGCAAAAATACTGATTCAAAGGGGCACATCCACTCTGATGTTTACAGCAGCCCTATCAACAATAGCCAAATTATGGAAAGAGCCCAAATGTCCATCATGATCTCATTTTTTGTTTGCGTTTTTATCAGTTGGATCCATTTTTCTTCTCTAGAAATGGCAAAAAACTCCAGCTGCAGTAGAGATATTTTGGTTGGTATTGCTGGTTTTCCCAACGGTTAGTTTGAGTTCTGAGGTGGGGGAGGGAATTATACTTTATCAGTGAGTTACAGGCTCTAAGGACAAGTTAAACTATAAATGAAGTGACATATTTTGCAATTTCTTGGAAAGTTTATCTAAGAATGGAGCCAATTCATAAGAGAGCAGAGCTAAGATGAAGGGAGGAAGAAGAGGTCCATGTTTCATGGTTGAGCAATTGGATATAGCAATGCCTGTACTCAGAACCCATTGTGCATTTCCTAATTAGGAGGCTTCATGTATTTCACCTTCTGCTTAAGCTGGCTAATGTTGGATTTTTTTTTTCAACTTCCAGTTTTTACAAGTATATGTGAGAATTTGTCTTAAGGAGGCACATTCTTAATGCAGAACACAATAAAGGATATGGGATGAATGGACATTTTAAAGTATTTCTTTATATCCATTTTACAACCAACATAAATTTGACTGTCCAGACATAAATTTCTAGATTTTCCTTTGGACCATTTCAATATTCCATATAATTATTATGGTCAGTATAAATGCTTTTAAAGGGATTAAAAAATAAGCTGTGTGTGTAATTGAATTAGTTTTATTATGATAAATATATAAAAATTAAAATGTATAAATTTTTCATTACTCTTATAAAAACATTAAACCAGAACAAATTCTGATATAAATACAAATTTCAGAAGTCCAATAATCAGTGAATTATTTATCTACACATTGGATCCAGAGTAGAAATCCCTAATAAAAAAAATCCTCAAACAAAAGCAAAAATGAACTACTTGGACTTCATCAAAATAAAAAGCTTTTGCACAGTGAAGGAAACAATCAGCAAAACTAAAAGGCAACTAACAGAATGGGAGAAGCTATTTGCAAATGACATATCAGATAAAGCGTTAGTATCCAAAATCTATAAAGAACTTATCAAACTCAACACCCAAAAAACAAATAATCCAGTGAAGAAATGGACAAAAGATGTGAGTAGACACTTCTCCAAAGAAGACATCCAGATGGCCAACCTACACATGAAAAAATGCTCAACATCACTCATCGTCAGGGAAATACAAATCAAAACCACAATGAGATACAGCTAACATGAACAACTCAGGCAACAATAGATGTTGGCGAGGATGCGGAGAAAGAGGATCTCTTTTGCATTGTTGGTGGGAATGCAAGCTGGTGCAGCCACCCTGGAAAACAGTATGGAGGTTCCTCAAAAAACTAAAAATGGAACTACCCTATGACCCAACAATTGCACTAGTAGGCATTTATCCTAGGGATACAGGTGTGCTGTTTCAAAGGGACACATGCACCCCCATGTTTATCAACAATAGCCAAAGTATGGAAAGAGCCCAAATGTCCATCGATGGATGAATGGATAAAGAAGATGGGGTATATATATATACACTGGAGTATTACTTGGCAATCAAAAAGAATGAAATCTTGCCATTTGCAACTACGTGGATAGAACCAGAGGGTATTTTGCTAAGCAAAATTGGTCAGAGAAAGACAAAAATCATATGACTTCACTCATATGAGGACTTTAAGAGACACAACAGACTAACATAAGGGAAGGGAAACAAAATAATATAAAAACAGGGAGGGGGGCAAAACAAAAGATACTCATAAATATGGAGAACAAACTGAGGGTTGCTGGAGGGGTTGTGGGGGGGGGGATGGGTTAAATGGGTAAGGGGCACTAAGGAATCTACTCCTGAAATCATTGTTGCACTATATGCTAATTTGGACGTAAATTAAAAAAAATAGAAAAAATAAAATTAAAAAAATCCTCAAGCTTGTTTCATAGATTATTTGTGTTTGTTTTTATTGTAATATTAGTAATTTATATTGATTTATTCATCAGAGTTATATAAAGTAAGGTCTTCCTTATTTTTTAAATTAGACACTCAATTGTCCCCCAAGACATTTACTTATTACTATCTCAGTTTTGCTATTAATTTGAAACAGGCATCTTTACAAACATTGAAATAATGACATTTTTCCCCTAGAATTCTGAAGATATTTTGCCTTACTTTTATATATTTATCTGGACTAGTATACTTATAAAAACTTTCCTTTGTGTATTTCCTCCTGTCCTTATTGCTAATAAAATAATCCAGTTTAGTTGGTACAATCAGAATCTCTTCAATATACCTACCTTCAAGCTGAATATATTACTGACTAGTATGATAGAGGTTTACTTGAGTTTGGCATGGCTGTGCTATTCTGTTCCATGTAATAATTCAATATTATTCAGATTCATTTGAATCTCCTGTGGCAGACTTTCCTCTCTGGACATACAGAAAGAAAGACAATACCTCTTTCTCTTTCTTTTTTTTTTTTTTTTGGTGCAAAAAGTTGATTTTATTAAAGCATGGGGACAGGACCCCATGTTGCACTGGGGTTGTGAGGAGTGACTGATTATTTTTTTAAATTTTTTTTATTTTTTTATTTTTTAATATATGAAATTTACTGTCAAATTGGTTTCTATACAACACCCAGTGCTCATCCCAAAAGGTGCCCTCCTCAATACCCATCACCCACCCTGCCCTCCCTCCCACCCCCCATCAACCCTCAGTTTGTTCTCAGTTTTTAACAGTCTCTTATGCTTTGGCTCTCTCCCACTCTAACCTCTCTTTTTTTTTTTTTTCCTTCCCCTCCCCCATGGGTTTCTGTTACGTTTCTCAGGATCCGCATAAGAGTGAAACCATATGTATCTGTCTTTCTCTGTATGGCTTATTTCACTTAGCATCACACTCTCCAGTTCCATCCACGTTGCTACAAAAGGCCATATTTCATTCTTTCTCATTGCCACGTAGTATTCCATTGTGTATATAAACCACAATTTCTTTATCCATTCATCAGTTGATGGACATTTAGGCTCTTTCCATAATTTGGCTATTGTTGAGAGTGCCGCTATAAACATTGGGGTACAAGCGCCCCTATGCATCAGTACTCCTGTATCCCTTGGGTAAATTCCTAGCAGTGCTATTGCTGGGTCATAGGGTAGGTCTATTTTTAATTTTCTGAGGAACCTCCACACTGCTTTCCAGAGCGGCTGCACCAATTTGCATTCCCACCAACAGTGCAAGAGGGTTCCTGTTTCTCCACATCCTCTCCAGCATCTATAGTCTCCTGATTTCTTCATTTTGGCCACTCTGACTGGCGTGAGGTGGTATCTGAGTGTGGTTTTGATTTGTATTTCCCTGATAAGGAGCGACGTTGAACATCTTTTCATGTGCCTGTTGGCCATCCGGATGTCTTCTTTAGAGAAGTGTCTATTCATGTTTTCTGCCCATTTCTTCACTGGGTTATTTGTTTTTCGGGTGTGGAGTTTGATGAGCTCTTTATAGATTTTGGATACTAGCCCTTTGTCCGATGTGTCATTTGCAAATATCTTTTCCCATTCCGTTGGTTGCCTTTTAGTTTTGTTGGTTGTTTCCTTTGCTGTGCAGAAGCTTTTTATCTTCATAAGGTCCCAGTAATTCACTTTTGCTTTTAATTCCCTTGCCTTTGGGGATGTGCTGAGTAAGAGATTGCTACGGCTGAGGTCACAGAGGTCTTTTCCTGCTTTCTCCTCTAAGGTTTTGATGGTTTCCTGTCTCACATTCAGGTCCTTTATCCATTTTGAGTTTATTTTTGTGAATGGTGTGAGAAAGTGGTCTAGTTTCAACGTTCTTCATGTTGCTGTCCAGTTCTCCCAGCACCATTTGTTAAAGAGACTGTCTTTTTTCCATTGGATGTTCTTTCCTGCTTTGTCAAAAATGAGTTGGCCATACGTTTGTGGGTCCAGTTCTGGGGTTTCTATTCTATTCCATTGGTCTATGTGTCTGTTTTTATGCCAATACCATGCTGTCTTGATGATGACAGCTTTGTAGTAGAGGCTAAAGTCTGGGATTGTGATGCCTCCTGCTTTGGTCTTCTTCTTCAAAATTACTTTGGCTATTCGGGGCCTTTTGTGGTTCCATATGAATTTTAGGATTGCTTGTTCTAGTTTCGAGAAGAATGCTGGTGCAATTTTGATTGGGATTGCATTGAATGTGTAGATAGCTTTGGGTAGTATTGACATTTTGACAATATTTATTCTTCCAACCCATGAGCAGGGAATGTCTTTCCATTTCTTTATATCTTCTTCAATTACCTGCATAAGCTTTCTATAGTTTTCAGCATACAGATCTTTTACATCTTTGGTTAGATTTATTCCTAGGTATTTTATGCTTCTTGGTGCAATTGTGAATGGGATCAGTTTCTTCATTTGTCTTTCTGTTGCTTCATTGTTAGTGTATAAGAATGCAACTGATTTCTGTACATTGATTTTGTATCCTGCAACTTTGCTGAATTCATGTATCAGTTCTAGCAGACTTCTGGTGGAGTCTATCGGATTTTCCATGTATAATATCATGTCATCTGCAAAAAGCGAAAGCTTGACTTCATCTTTGCCAATTTTGATGCCTTTGATTTCCTTTTGTTGTCTGATTGCTGATGCTAGAACTTCCAGCACTATATTAAACAACAGCGGTGAGAGTGGGCATCCCTGTCGTGTTCCTGATCTCAGGGAAAAAGCTCTCAGTTTTTCCCCGTTGAGGATGATGTTAGCTGTGGGCTTTTCATAAATGGCTTTTATGATCTTTAAGTATGTTCCTTCTATCCCGACTTTCTCAAGGGTTTTTATTAAGAAAGGGTGCTGGATTTTGCCAAAGGCCTTTTCTGCATCGATTGACAGGATCATATGGTTCTTCTCTTTTTTTTGTTAATGTGATGTATCACGTTGATCGATTTGCGAATGTTGAACCAGCCCTGCATCCCAGGAATGAATCCCACTTGATCATGGTGAATAATTCTTTTTATATGCTGTTGAATTCGATTTGCTAGTATCTTATTGAGAATTTTTGCATCCATATTCATCAGAGATATTGGCCCGTAGTTCTCTTTTTTTACTGGGTCTCTGTCTGGTTTAGGAATCAAAGTAATACTGGCTTCATAGAATGAGTCTGGAAGTTTTCCTTCCCTTTCTATTTCTTGGAATAGCTTGAGAAGGATAGGTATTATCTCTGCTTTAAACGTCTGGTAGAACTCCCCTGGGAAGCCATCTGGTCCTGGACTCTTATTTGTTGGGAGATTTTTGATAATCAATTTCTTCGCTGGTTATGGGTCTGTTCAAGCTTTCTATTTCCTCCTGATTGAGTTTTGGAAGAGTGTGGGTGTTTAGGAATTTGTCCATTTCTTCCAGGTTGTCCAATTTGTTGGCATATAATTTTTCATAGTATTCCCTGATATATGTTTGTATCTCTGAGGGATTGGTTGCAATAATTCCATTTTCATTCATGATTTTATCTATTTGGGTCATCTCCCTTTTCTTTTTGAGAAGCCTGGCTAGAGGTTTGTCAATTTTGTTTATTTTTTCAAAAAACCAAGTCTTGGTTTCGTTGATCTGCTCTACAGTTTTTTTAGATTCTATATTTCTTTCTCTTTCTTCAGAATACCTTTGAAACTTCCTCTGTATCTTTTGTTTTATATTCTTTTTTTTTTTAATTTAAAAAAATTTTTTTTTAACGTTTATTTATTTTTGAGACAGAGAGAGAGCATGAACAGGGGAGGGGCAGAGAGAGAGGGAGACACAGAATCTGAAACAGGCTCCAGGCTCTGAGCGGTCAGCACAGTGCCTGACGCGGGGCTCGAACCCACGGACCGTGAGATCATGACCTGAGCCGAAGTCGGACGCCCAGCCGACCGAGCCACCCAGGCGCCCCTTTGTTTTATATTCTTGTATGATGGTCAGTCAGATATAGTAACAAGGTAAGACCAAGGACTGGCTCACAAAAGCAATTGTAAAATACTCACATGTCCTAGAATCAGGAGGCATGACACCCTGTGAAGGGCTGGGAAAGCACACCAGGTTGGTTGAGAGGAGTAAAAGCATAAGGCCAGAGCTTTCAGGAGGGTTTTCATGGGAAAAGCAAAACAGGGCAGGGTAAACTCTTAAGGATTGGCTAGTTTGATAATCTTAGCAGGCTCTGAACTATAGGGGGGTTACCTGGTTGCCTGTTGCCTGCCTGGCCCTGGGATGAGTAAGACAGAGGAATATGAGTTGCACAGGCCAGGTAAGGGACAAATTGTTTTGAATTGGTTACTTTGCGTATCAAAGTCACGCTCAGGGCCTTTGGCTTCTCTCTATGAATTGCCTAGTCCCTGGAGAGGCAGTCTCTTCCCAGCATGAAGAGTATTTAGGAATTTCCAAACTTTACAATATACAGAAAAACTTACTTTCTCAAATTTAATGAGTATACATTTCATTGTCTTTTTAAAAAATGTATACATATATACATACATATAGTGTGTGTGTGTGTGTGTGTGTGTGTGTGTGTGTGTGTGTGTGAGTGAGAGTGTGGCCCGCTTGGATTCTTTTCCTGGGAGAATGAACTTTTTTTTGCTATTATTTTACTGATGAATCTACTCCTCTGTTAGTGTGTTTATGTTGAGAGAGGTTTTAAGCTGAGGAGTATTAAACTTTCCACATGGGATTTCAAATACTCTATCTCTGAAGTTTATTCATATGTTCCTATCTGCTTTCTTGTGCATTCATATATACCCATATATGTGCACTTGTACCACACCCACATATATGCTATATGTCTTCTATAAACATACCTACATATGGAAGTAAAGTAATTGCGTACGTTTAAACACGTTTTGCTAGAAATCTCAATAACTAACCCTTGTTTCACTCAAGTTTTTCACTCAATATCTTTGAATTAGAGTCTTATGCAGTGTTTGTTTTGTTCAGAAAGTTTTTGCCTTCTAACGAAACCTGTGTTGATTCTACCCCACCTTTCTATAGACTTCCAGAAAGGTTTGAAATTAACAGAACCAAATTATGGCTCCATGTTGAACCATTGTTATGCTCTTTGGTACACAGAAGCCAAAAAAATTATTGAGCCTTGTTTTTAACAGTTGATAATCATTCTACTCACACTTTTATTTTTTTTTAAATTTTTTTAACGTTTATTTATTTTTGAGACAGAGACAGAGCATGAACGGGGGAGGGTCAGAAAGAGGGGGAGACACAGAATCGGAAACAGGCTCCAGGCTCCGAGCTGTCAGCACAGAGCCGGGTGCGGGGCTCCAACTCACGGACCGCAAGATCATGACCTGAGCCGAGGTCCGGACGCTTAACTGACTGAGCCACCCAGGAGCCCCTCTACTCGTACTTTTATATTTCCTGTCAAAAACATTGGTCTGCTCTGTCAATATTCTGAAAAAAATAAACTTTGATCTTTTTACGAATGTTATTTAAACAAATAATTTCACTATGCACACATAATTTATATTTGTTTTGAACTTTGTATCTGTGTCTCATGTAAATTTTATGTAAGTGTGTATTGTATTCCAGGACACACTTTGATAGGACTTTCAAAGTGGCTTTTGTTGGTCCAGAAAACATAGATTTTTTTTTTTTTTTTTACAAAAACTTAGTAGTCAGTAAACATAAAGGCATGCAAATGTAGAGATACATTTGTCACTTGTTGTGTGCCATGGAAATTTATTTTCAGGTTTCATACTGCCACACTACAATGAGTTTTTTCCCTCAAGTCTTATGCCTGGACTTCTGTCTGGTTTTTGCTACCAGTTGTGTCTACTGCTAGGGTAGACACAACTACCCAGACACTGCCTGGGTAGGTCAGTCAGTTAAGCATCTGGCTCTTGATATTGGCTCAGGTCATGATCTCACAGTTTGTGGGTTCGAGCCCTGCATCAGGCTCTGAGCTGACAAGCAGAACCTGCTTGAGATTCTCACACTCCCTTTCTCTCTGCCCCTCCCCCAGTCACAATCTCTCTCAAAATAAATAAACATTAAAACATTTAGAAATTATGTCTTTTTTCAGTATCATTAAGTAGGTGATAACAGATAACATTGTGTATAACTTATACTCATTTATAAATGTTTTAATTGGCTTATCATTAACCATCTTATTTTCCATATATTTAAAGACAGAATGATAGATCAGTAGTACTTACATGCATCCCAGAAATGCATATCACACTTTAAAACTGTGAAGTCTTTAGCAGTAAGAGGGAGAGTAGAAGAAAGAGATAATTTATAAGTAAATTACACTAAAGCAATCTGCAGATGGAGTGTGAAGGATAGTTTCAAAAAGAAAACAAAAAGTATATCTAGAAATATAAGATATATGTAGAAATAAAGCTAAATTGAAATCAATTATAAATTAGTTAGAAATAAGTACACGAGAAAATAAGCTGCAAAATAACCACACTTTTTATGAAAAAACATTGCAACTAACAAGGATATTTAAACACGTATTTCTGAGTGATTGAACAGCTCTCAAGTGTGATACCTAATTTATAGCTTTTTGTCATACCTATAGTTGTTGTGTATGAATGATAGGGCCATAAAGAAATGCCCTCTCATGGTTTTTGAATAGTATACTATGCACCACAAAAGGAAAATTATCTTTGTACCTTCCTAGACTACAATGCTTTTGAGAAAAATGCATGTAGTAGAGTTCTACTTTTTTGATATTAATATTTCCCTTTACAGATCACTTTTAAATCTCATTTAAGTTTCTGCTTATAACCATATTTAAATACAGTTAGAAACATGCTGAAAATTACCCTCTAAATAATTTTAGATGTCCGGGAAGTGATTCAGTGCATATAAATGTATTTTTAGATGAATATTCCAGTTGCATATTAATAAAAATAAATTCAATGATTATTATGCTAGTCTTTCCTCATTTGATCTTGATATTTATCTTCTATTAAGCTATTTAGAAATTAAATTATTCTGTATGAGGCATTCTAGAAATTCAATCAGAGAAAGCATTCTTTATTTTTCTGAGTGACTAGAAAGCTATTTCAAGTATTGAATTCTCATTGTTGTCAGCTTTGTGCCAGATGTATAGAGAAAGCTAAAACATCACAAAACTGAAATTATAATAAGACACAATTTTATAATGGAAAAAAATTATCTAATATAAAGCTGTTTGTGAGTTTAAGATTTTCAAATAATTTCCCTAAACTCAATCTTCTCTACTCATATAAGAGTAGAGAAAAAATTAAATTTTAGCAGACAGAAGTATGTCAATATCCACACCACAAATCCTGGTTGATTTCGATCAGTTCTAGATTAGTTCTATATCTAAATGTATGCATACCTATAAATACTTAAAATATTGCCAGCCACAAGAAGCAATCAGTTAAGCTATTTTTTCAAATATATACTCCACTTTACAGAATGAAATTAGGCGAAGAATGAAATTGCAAGATTTCATTCTTTTTTATGACTAATAATCCACTGTGTATGCGTATATAATATATACATAGACGTACCACATCTTCTTTATTCATCTTTGAATGGATACTTGATTTACTAACATATCTTGACTATTGTAAATAATGGTGCAGAAAACATAGGAGTACATATAACTTTTTGAATTAGTGTTTTTGTTTTTACTGAGTAAATTCCCAGTAGTTGAATTACTGGATCATATGGGAATTATGTTTTTTTATTTTTTGAAGAAACTTTGTACTGTTGTCTCCATTGGATATAGCAATTTACATTGCCACCAACATATACACCTGCTCTAATTTCAATGTATGATTTAATTCTCCAAAATAAATCAATTATACTTTTGATTGTCTAGTTCATTCAAACATTATGAGCAATGAAAAATGGTGAAGGATTTATTTACAAATAATTAAGTCATGCTCTTTGGCCTAAGAAAGTTTCCAAATCTATAACAGAAAAACTCCACAGAAAATTAAATACAAACACAATATTGAGGGAAAGTTGGCATCAGTGTATCAAATACTTTGAGAGTAGAGAAGATGGAAAAATTTCTTCTGGTGCAAGGAAAAGTGAAGGTTTCATTAAGAACATTCCTTTTGATTTGAACCTTTCACATGTCATTTCTGGTTGTGTTAAGTAGGAGAACGAGTTGTCACCCAGAGAGATATTTTGAGTCAAAAAAAGGAAACCAGAAAGCTTTGAGTACGTTTCTGACGATTTTTAAATTTTTGCTGAAGGAGTGTTTTTATTGTCATTTGGGGTCAGAATGTTGTTGTTGTGTGCTCTGTTGCACATCGTGGGATGTTTAGCATTCACCGTCTCCATTAGTAGCACGCACCCTCTGGTTTTGTCACCTGTAAATGACATTGTCACATGGCTCCTGGGGACGAAATTGGGCCTCAATGGAAAATGTGTGAGGAATGGTGCTGAAATGTAGGTTGCAGTAAGTTTTAGTGAGTACATTCTTTGGCAAAGGATTGGCTAAGCATGTTGCGTGCATTATTTTATGTAATCTTCACCTTGACCTTATGGATTATTAAGGAAACTAAAACTCAGTGTAATAACTTTCCTAAAATCTCACATCTAATAAGCACCACATCTTGGCTTTGAGCTATTGTTTGTCTCTCTAGCCTGTGCATTCGAACTAGTACTATACACGGTACAGATCATAAACGTAGACATTCTTCCCACCAAGAGACAGGGCTTCCCTCTCTTCTCTTACGATCTGAGAGTCCTCTATGGCTGCTTTAACCAGTGTAATAAAGAGGTAATGGAGTTGTGCTGGTTTCTGGGCCTGTGTCTTGATGATTTTTTTTTTTTAACTTTTATCCTACAGGCTCTGGAAAGCTTTGGATTTTTGTAAACTGACATTACCTAATTATGGTTTTGTTGTAATAAGAATTTTGGGGGGGGGGATACAGCTATATGTAGAATGGCAATGGAATCAAATACAAGGTAGACAAGATTTCTGCAGTTGCTCTGAATACATTTTATGATTGAAATATGGGAGAGTGAATTCGGAAAACTTTTCATAGATAATGCCATCATATCTTGAAAAGATACAGGGATTACAGAAGGAGCAAACTCTGGTTCAAAGCCACCATTACCTGTGTGTCCATGGGAACTTACTTTCTGAATGTCTCCATGTTCCTAGTGACACATGTACACTTAGATCTCACAGTCATGCTCCTCACAGGGGTATAGGCATTCAGAAAACAGGAAGTAAATAGTTGGGAAAGGGGAGGATGTGCCTATAGTAGGTCAGGTGGTAATTAATTACCTTGGAATTGCTGTTGTCTTGACTTCCTGGCTGTTCTCCTCACCTGGCCAGCTGTTCTGGGAATTTTCTCACTCATGATTTGCTATCACAGGCTTTCCTTTGTGCTTGTCATCACCAGCCAGTCAGACATGTTAGTAGCATATATTTGATCCCTTCTTAAAATAACTTCTAAGTTCTTTCCCAAAGGGCTCCCGTGTTCTATGCAGAACTGAGGACATATCAAAAAGCTACCTTAGGCTTTTTCCAACTATTGATATTGGTAAAGTAGTTTCTAAAATATTATGTTACAGTTGAGAATTTTATCTCCTCGGAGATGGAGAAACCTTTAGATAGAAACATTGGTTAATTTCACACATACTTTACTCAAGGCTTATCTCGGCCTAGTCAATATGTGCTCTTACAAGTACTACTATTGAACTTAAGGGAAAATAATAAAAGATATGAATTAGCAGATCACTTTAAGTGATAGAGAATGTCAGTTTTCTGTATTTTCAATGGTGACCTATAAATGCATTATATAGAATGACTATAAGTTCTACAAATGGGCAATGTCCATTTATGCCTATTTGCTGATGTGATTAATAGTGTCTCTTTTAACTCCTAATAGGATGCTGTGTTTGGATGGTAAATTATATGACCCCCAACATTATATAAGTGTACTAATGACTGTGAGGTGTTATGTGGGGGTTGTCATAGACTCAACTGTGAAGAAAGAATGACATCAAATAAACAACAATATCTCTCTGTCTCTTTGCTAAGTCTAATGATCAAAGTCTCTTTAATAAAATAATTAACTATGGTTGACATTTCAAGTAGAGGGAAGATGTCAGGGGTTTGTAAATTCCCCAAATATATATGTAGATTTTTTGTTTGATTTTCATATATGTATTTCCCAGGAAGATAGCTTTTCTAAGATGCTTTAAAAATACCTCTAAATTAAAGTATTAAAAATTATTTTATTAGAATCAGTAAGAGGGGCTCTTTGGTAATATTTAGATGAAAACTGAAAGAAAGAAATTAGATAGCAACAATAAAAACAACTCATTTATTGAGTCCTTACTCTGTGCCAGACACTGTCCTATGGGCTTTAAAATTATTTTGTGGAACACTCGAAATATTTCGGATGAAGAAAATGGTTTGCAGAAAGTGTAGCCAAATTGCTCAAGATTATACAGGCAGTAAAGATGGAGTCAGGACTGGAACGTCAGATGACTCCTTGGTATACATTCTTCATTATTGTTGCCTCCATTATATGGTATCAAGGGAAGAATTCAAGTTTGAACAAACTTTTGTTTTCGTAATTTGCTGATTTATCTTAATTTTTTTTATTGAACTCTATTTGGCACATAATATCACATAAATTTAAGGTGTACAATATGCTGATTTTATACATGTATATATAGTAATATGGTTGCCATTGCAGTAATAATTAGTATCTCTGTCACATCACATCATTACCATTTTTTTTAGTGCTTATGATAATTAAGATTTAGTCTCTTAGCAAATTGGATTATAGCACAATGTTGTCTATATTCACTCTGGTAAGCATCAGTTCTCTAAAACTTACTCGCTTTTCAATGCATATTTGTACCCTTAAACAACTCCTGTGCCCAGACCCCTCATCCCGTGGTAATCACCATTCTACTCTGTTTTTGAGCTGGGCTTTAAAAAAAAACCTTTTTTAAATGTTTATTTACTTTCAAAGGAGAGACAGAGTGTGAGCAGTGAAGGACAGAGAGAGAGAGGGAGAGGGAAACAGTGAATCCGAAGTGGGCTCCAGGCTCTGAGCTGTCATCACAGAGCCTGATGTGGGACTCAAACTCACAAACCATGAGATGGTGACCTGAGCTGAAGTCAGAAGCTTAACCAACTGAGTCACCCAACTGTCCTCATTTGTGCTTTTTTAGAACCCACATACAAGTGATATTATACATTGTTAGTGTTTCCCTGTGTGACTTAACTCATTTAGCATCACGCCCTCAAGGTCCATCTATGTTGTTGCATATAGCAGAATGTTCTTTTTCCTCATGGCTGAAAAAATATCCCATTTTTCATATGTATACTATATCTTGAACAATTCATTTATTAACTGATATTAGGTTGTTTCCGTATCTTGGCTATTGTGAATAATGTTGCAGTGGACACAGGAGTACATAGCCCTCTTTGACATTTTGTTTTTATTTTCTTTGGATGTATGCCCAGAAGTGGAATTGCTAGATTATACGGTAGATTTATATTTAATTTTTTGAGGAATTTCCATATTGTTTCCATATTGACTGAACCAATTTATATTTTCACCAAAAGTGTATAAGCCCACTGGCACTTTTTATCTAACATCCTAACAGGTGTGAGGTGACATCTCATTGTTCTTTAGATTTGCATTTCCCTTGTGATTAGTGATGTTGACCATCATTTTTTTGTGCTGGTTGGGAATTTGGATGCCTTCTTTGGAAAAAGAGTGTATTTCCTCTCCCCATTAAAAAAGTGTAGTTTAATTGATGTACAATAGTATTTTTAGTTTCAGGTGTATGACATAGTGATTTGAAATTTGTATACATACAAACTGACGGCCACAATAAGCATCTGGTTACCATCTGTCAGTATACAAAGTCATTACTATATTATTGACATTACAATATTATTGAGTCCTTACTCTGTGCTGGGCACTGTACTTTGGGCTTTAAAATGATTTTGTTGAACACTCAAGATATTACAGATGAAGAAAATGGTTTGTAATCTTCATGGTGTGCGATACAGCCACAAGACTTAAAATCACTTCATATCTGGAAGTTTGTGCCTCTTAATCTCTTTAACCCATTTCATCCTCAACCCTTCCTTGTCTGCTCTGGCAAGCAATTCTGTTCTTTGTCTCTTTGAGTCAGGATTTTGTTTTGTATTTTTTTTTTTTTTTATATTCTACTTAAAGTGCAATAATGAAGTTTTGTTTTTCTCCACTTTAATTTAGCTTAATACCCTTAGGGCCCATCCATGTTGTTGCAAATGACTTGATTGAATTCTTTTTATGATTGAGTAGTATTCCATTGTGTGTGTGTGTGTGTGTGTGTGTGTGTGTGTGTGTGTGTGTATAACTTCTTTCTTATCCACTCATGTTTTGGTGAATGCTTAGATTGTTTCTAGATCTTGGATGTTGTAAATAATACTGCATGAACACAATAGGGATACATACTCCTTTATAAATTAATGTTTTTGTTTTCTTCAGACAGTTACCTTATGATCTGGCAATTCCACATCCAGATAATTCTATTCTTAATTTTTTCCAGAAAGTTCTATATTATCCATAGTAGCTGCACTAGTTTACATTCCCAGCAACAGTGAATGAGTGTTCCCTTTTTCCCAAATGCTTGCCAACACTTATTTCTTATCTTTTTGGTAATAGTCATCATGACAGGTGTGAAGTAATATATCATTGTAGTTTTGATTTGTATTTCTCTAATTAGTGATGTTGGGCATCTTTTCATGTGTCTGTTGGCCATCTGCATGTCTTCAGAAAACTCTCTACTCAGATTTTCTCCCCAGTTTTGAATTGGATTACTTGATTTGATTTTGAGTTGCATGAGGTCTTTATATATTTTGGGTATTATCTCCTCACTGGATACGTGACTTGCAAATATTTTCTCCAATTCAAGTTTCCTTTTATTTTGTGAATGGTTACCTTTGCTGCACAAAAGATTTTTAATTTGACATAGTCCCATTTGTTTATTTTGGCTTTTGTTATTTTCATTGCCCTTGCATTTGGAGTCTGATCCGAAAAAAAAAACAAAAAAACAAAAAAAAACACAAAAAAACAGCTAAGAGCAAGGACATGGAGTTGACTGCCTATTTTTTTTGTTTGTTTTTTGTTTGTTTGTTTTTTTTCCCTGGGAGTTTCACATTCAAATTATCAATCCATTTTGAGTTATTTTTTTTTATGTGGTAGAAGATAGTGGCCTAGTTTCAATCTTTTTCATGTAGCTGTCCAGTTTTCTGAACGTCATTTACTGAAGAGACTGTTCTTTGTCATTCTATGTTCCTGCCTCCTTTGTCATAAATTAATTTACCGCATATGCATGGGTTTATTTCTGAGCTCTCTATTTTGTTCCATTCATCTGAAAGTTCATTTTCTTTTTCCTTTTTTTCTCTTTCTTTTTCCTTTTTTCCTTCTTCTCCTCCTCCTCCTCCTCCTCCTTATCCTCCTCTACCTTTCTTCTCCTTCTCCTTTTTTTCTCCTTCCTCTCTTTCTTCTTCCTCCTTCTTCTCTCTCCTTCTTTTTCCTTCTTATCTTTCTTTCTTTTGAATGACAGTACCACACTGCTTTGAATACTGTAGCTAACACAGAGCACGATCCCTCAGGAATTCTTCTTTTCCAAGGTTTTTTTATTTATTTTTTTTTGTTGTTGTTGTTTGTTTGTTTGGCATTTGGTATCTTTTGTAGTTCCATGCAGATTTTATAATTATTTGTTCTAGCTCTATGAAAAATGCCATTGGAATTCTGATAGGGATTACATTAAACCTGTACATGACTTTGGGCAGATGGACATGTTAATAATATTAATTCTTCCAAACAATGAGCATAGGATAGCTTTTCATTTATATGTCTTCATTATCATTCTTCAATGTCTTACTGTTTTTAGTGTCTAAATCTTTCACTTCCTTTGTCACATTTACTCATACATATTTTATTCTTTTTGATGAATTTGTAAATGGGATTTCTCTTGCTCTTAGGTTATTATTAGTGTGTAGAAGCCCAAAAGATTTTTGTATATTAATTTTTGTATCCTGTAACTTTAATGATTTCATTTATTAGCCTGTGTTTTTGGTGGAGTCTTTAGGATTTTAAATTTACAATGTTATTTGCAAATAGTGACAATTTTTCTTCTTCATTTTCCATTTGGATGCCATTTATTTATTGCCCAATTGATGTGGCCAGGAATTCCAATACTATATTGAATAAAAATATCAAAAATGGGCATTCTTGGTTTATTCCTTATTTTAGAGGAAAATCTTTCTGTTTTTCACCATTGAATATGATACTAGCTATGAGTTTGTTACATATGGCATTTTTTTATATTGAGGTACATGACTTTATACTCACTTTGTTATTTATTTATTTTTATATAATTTATTGTATACAGTGTGTTTTTGGCTTCAAGAGTAGATTCCCATGATTCATCACTTACATACAACATCCTGTGTTCATCCCAACAAGTGCCCTCCTCAGTACCCATCACCCATTTTCTCTGCCCCGCCCCCATCCTCTCACCCCTATCCACCCTCAGTTTGTTCTCTGTATTTGAAAGTCTCTTAGGGTTTGCCTCCCTCTCTGTTTGTAACTATTTTTTTTTTCTTTCTCTTCCCCCATGGTCTTCTATTAAGTTTCTCAACTTCCACATATGAGTGAAAACATGATATCTTTCTCTGACTGACTTATTTCATTTAGCATAATACCTTCCAGTTCCATCCACATTGTTGCAAATGACAAGATTTCATTCTTTCTCATTGCCAAGTAGTATTCCATTGCATATATAAACCACATCCTCTTTATCCATTCATCAGTTGATGGACCTTTGGGATCTTTCCATATTTGGCTATTGTTGGTAGTACTGCTATAAACATTGGGGTACATGTGCCCCTATGAATCAGCACTCCTGTATCATTTGGATAAATTCCTTTTTGTGCTATTGCTGGGTCATAGGGTACTTCTATTTTTAATTTTTTGAGGAACCTCTACACTATTTTCCAGAGTGGTTGCACCAGTTTGCATTCCCACCAACAATGCACAAGGGTTCCCTTTTCTCCACATCCTTGCCAACATCTGTTGTTTCCTGAGTTGTTAATGTTAGCCACTCTGCCCCATATGAGGTGGTATCTCAATGTAGTTTTGATTTGTATTTCCCTGATGATAAGCAATGTTGAGCACCTTCTCATGTGTCTGTTAGCCATTTGGATGTCTTCTTTGGAAAAATGTCTATTCCTGTCTTCTGCCCATTTCCTCACTGACTTTTTCTATTCTTAATGATAATTTTCCTGAATTAGAGTATTCTTGGAAGTATCTTCATTTTACTCTTTTGAAAATATTGTCCCATTCTCTTATTGCCCGAAAGCTTCTGCTGAAAAATATGATATTATTACGGAGTTTTCTTGTACATTCCAAGTTGTTTTTCATTTGCTGCTTTTAAGATTCTCTCTTTGTCTTTAACTTTTTGACATTTTAATTATAATATGCCTTGGGGTAGAGCTCTTGGGTTATCTTAGTGGGAACATTCTGGGGTTTCTGGACCTTGATAGATGTCTGTTTCCTTCCCCAGAATTAGAGAAGTTTTTACCTGTCATTTTTAGAATCAGTATGTTTCCAGCAACAATGCATGAGTTTTCTGTCCCTTTCTCTGTTCATTTCTCTCATCATTTCTTCAAATCAGTTTACATTTCCAGCAGCAATGCACAAGTTTTCTGTCCCTTTCTCTCTTCTTCTAGGATCTATAAAATGTGTATGTGATTGTACTTAATGTTGTCAAATCTGTTTCTTGTTGTATCTTCACTTTTTAATGTTCTCTTTTCCTTTTGCTACTCTGTCTGCATGAGTTCCATTGTTTTGCTTTCCAGGGTACGAATCCATTCTTCTGATTCACCCAGACTTCTGTTGAGTCCCTCTAGTGTGTTTTTCAATTACTGTATTCAGCTCTGTGACTTAGCTGGGTACTTTCTTATATTTTCCCCTTGTAGAGGTTTTCACTCTTCATTCATTCTTCTCTTAAGGGCATTGAGCATCTTTATGACCATTACAGAGGATTTTATCATAAGATCTTCCCTGGAGAAAGTTCTGTGTGCATTTGAGAAGAATATGTGTTCTGCTGCTGTTGGATGGAATGTTGTATGGATGTCTGTAAAGTTTATTTGCTATAAAATATGGTTCAATTCTAATGTTTCCTTCTTTATCTGTGTAGATGATCTCTCCATTGATGGCAGTGAGGTACTGAAGTCTCTTACTATTAGTGTCTATCTTTATATTACTCCCTCCAGGTTTGTTAGTATTTGCTTAATGTGTTCAGGTCTTCTGATGATGGTTATGTATATTTTTATAATTATTATGTCTTTTTGATGTATTGACTGCTTTATCATTATAATCTTTTTGTCTCTTGTTGCAGTTTTGTCTTAAAGCCTATTTTGTCTGACAGAAATATGGCTATTACCACTCTAAGTAGCTATTTGCATGGGAAATCTTCCATATCTTCACTTTGAGCCTATATTTGTCTTTAGACGTAAAGGCAGTCTCTTATAGGTAGCATATAGGAAGAGCTTGTTTTTGTTTGTTTGTTTGTTTGTTTTGTTTTGTTTTTATCCAACCAGCCATTATGTGCTTTCAATTCGTGAATTCAATGAATTTATATTTAATATGATTGTTGATATGTAAAGACTTACTACTGCCATCTTATTGATTGTTTGTTCATTGTATTATATATCCATTGTTTGTTTTTTTTCCTTCTTTCTGCTTGCCTTTATAAATTGGTGGTTTTTCATGGTGCCATATTTTGTTCCTTCTCCCCCCTTTTAAAAATATCATGTGGATCTACACTAGATTTTTGCCTTGTGGTTATCATAAGACTTACATAAAATATCTTGTAGATAAAACAATCCATTTAATGGTAATAGAAATTCATTTTCATTCAACTATAAGGCTCTACCATTTACTCCTCATGTATTTTTTTGGTCACAGTTTATCTGTTTTTATATTTTGTATCAATTAAAAAAATACAGTAGCCATAGCTGTTTTTAAACCTCTTTTCATTTCATCTTTTTGCTACAGATGTTAATATGCCATCCTAATATAGCGTTTTCTAATTCTAGAAAGTATGTCTTCACGTATTTTCACGTTTTCATGTCACTAATTAGGGTTTTCCTATTTCAGCTTCAAGAACTCCTTTCAGTATTTTCTGCACTGCAGGTCTATGGTGGTGAGCTAGCTCTGCTTTTATTTATCTGGAAAAGCCTTTGTTTTGCCTTCATATCTTAAGGAAAAATGTGCTCAATAAATTATCCTTGGCTGTGAATATTTATCTTTCAACATTTTGAGTATGTCTTTCTGGTCTCCAATTCACTGTAGAGTCTCTGCTGAGAAATCTGCTGTTAACATAAAGGTGGTTCATTTTTAGGTTTCTTTCTCTTTTGCCCTACCTTTGAGGTTCTTTACTATGGATTTTGATAGTTTTGTTATAATATGTTTTAGAAAAAAAACCGTGTTGTATTCCATTAATAGAAAGTCTTTTAGCCTTGTGGACTTGTATGTCCAACTCTTGCCCTAGGATTGGGAAGTTCTCAACTATTACTTCTTTAAATAAACTCTGTCCCAATTCTTGTCTCTTCTCCTTCTGGAATCCCAATTATTCAAATGTTTGCCTTTTTGTTTGAATCTATTAACTCTCATAGCCTTCTTTCACTCTTATTAATTGAATCTAAGTTCCCTCTTCTAACTCTGTTAATACTATATTCCTACCTACAACTCCTTTATTCTTTCTTCATTTACCCTGCAGTACTACAGGTGCTCTCCTTTGCATTCTTTATCTCAATCTTTAAATTTTTCAACTCCAGAATTTGATTATTTGTTTATAACTTGAATGGTTTGGTGAAGATTCCTCCCATTCATGATGACTCTTATTCCAGATTTCACTGAATCATGAAGCAGAGTTTTCATGTAATTCATTGAATTTCTTTTTTTAAATATTTATTTTACTGAAGTATAATTAACATATAGTGTAATATTAGTTTCAGGTATAATATATAATCCAACAATTCTATTCTTTTATCAGAGTTAGTCAAAATAAGTGTACTCCTTTTTTAAATTTTTTTAATGTGTATTTATTTATGTATTTATTTATTTTTGACAGAGAGAGACAGAGCATGAGCGGGGGAGGGGCAGAGAGAGAGAGAGGGAGGCACAGAATCCAAAGCAGGCTCCAGGCTCCAAGCTGGCAGCACAGAGCCCGACGCAGGGCTCAAACTCACAGACCGCAAGATCATGACCGGAGCCGAAGTTGGATGTCCAACCGACTAAGCCACCCAGGTGCTCCTGTTTATTTATTTTTGACAGAGACAGAGTGCAAGCGTGGGAGGGTCAGAGAGAGACACACACACAGAATCTGAAGCAGGCTCCAGGCTCTGAGCTGTCGGCACAGAACCCACCCCAGGGATTGAACTCAAGAGCTATGAGATCATGACCTGAGCCGAAGCCCGGTGCTTAACCGACTGAGCCACCCAGGTGTCCCTAAAATAAATGTACTCTTAATCTCCTATACTTCACCCTGTCTGCCCACCCCCACCCCTTTGGCAATCACTAGTTCTCTAAGAGTCTGTTTCTTGATTTCTCCCTCTTTTTTCTTTGTTTTCTTTTGTTTGTGAAAATCCACATATGAGTGAAATGATATGTCTTTTCCTGATTTCACTTAGCATTAAACCCCATGGTCGAGCCACGTTGTTGCAAACAGCAAGATTTCATTCTTTTTTTTTTCTATGACTGAGTAATATTTCTGTGTGTGTATACACACATGTAACATCTTCATCTGTCCATCTATGGATGGACACTTGGGTTGCTTTTATATTGTAGCTATTGTAAATAATACTTCAATCAACATAGGGGTTCATATATCTTTTTGAATTAGTGTTTTTGTTTTCATTGGGTAAACATCCAGTAGTGGAATTATGGTAACTTTATTTCACGTGGTAATTGTAGTTCTAATTTCTTGAGAAGCCTCTATACCGTTTTTTACAGTGGATATACCAATTTGCATTTTCACCAACAGTGTACAAGTTTTCCTTTTTCTCTACATCCTTGCTGACACTTGTTATTTGTTGTCTTTTTGATTTTAGCTATTCTGAAAAGGGCAAGGTGATATATATTCTGGTTTTAATTTGAATTTCTTTGATTAGTACTGTTAAGAACCTATTCATGGTGTGTTGGACATCTATATGTCTTCTTCAGAAAAAGGTCTATTCTTCCAATTTTTAAGTTTGATTATTTGTTTTTTTTTTTTTTTTGAGTTGTACAAGTTCCTTATATATTTTGGATATTAACCCCTATCAGTGTTATCATTTAGAAATATCTTCTCTCATGCATAGGTTACCTTCTTGGTTTGTTGATGGTTTTTCTTGGCTAAGCAAAATGTTTTTATTTTGGCATAGTCTCAATAATTTGTTTCTGCTTTTGTGTCCCTTGCCTTAGGAGTCATATTTAGAAAAATGTTTCTATGGCCTATATCAGAGAAATTACTGCCTATGTTTTCTTCTAGTTGCCTATGTTTTCAGGTCTCACATGATGTCTTTAATCCATTTTGAGTTCATTTTGTGTATGGTGTAATAAAGTGATCTGGTTTTATTCTTTTGCATGTAGCAGTCTAGTTTTACCAGCACTCTTTGCTGAAGAGAGTCTTTTCCTCATTGTGTATTCTTGATTCATTTATTAAAGATTGACAGTATATGAGTGGGCTTATTTCTGGACTCTATATTCTGTTCCATTGATCTATATGACTAATTTTGTGCCAGTACAGTGCTGTTTTGATGACTACAGCTTTGTAGTATCTTTCTACCTCTGGGATTATGATACCTCCAGGTTTGTTCTTGTATTTCAAGACTGTTTTTTGCCTATTCAGCGTCTTTTATGGTTCCATATAAATGTTAGGATTATTTCTTCATGTTCTGTGAAAAATGCTCTTATTTTGATACGGATTACATTAAATTTGGGGTAGTGGTAGAGACATTTTAACAATATTTCCATGAGGATGGAGTATATTTCCATTTGTTTGTGTCATCTTCAGTTTCTCTCATCAGTATCTTATAGTTATCAGAGTGTACACATCTTTCACTTCCTTGGTTAGGTTTATTCCTAGGTATTTTATTCTATTCAGTACAATATTTCTGATATTTACTTTGTATTCTGTGACATTACTGAATTTACTTAGCAGTACTAAGTTGCGTTTTTATGGAATCTTTGGTTTTCTATATACCATGTCATCTGCAGATTGTGACAATTGTACTTCTTCTCTACCAATTTGGATGGTATTTATTTCTTATCTGATTGCTTTGGCTAGGGCTTCCAGTAATAGGTTAAATAAAAGTGGTGAGAGTGGACATCCTTATCTTATTCCTGATCTTAGCAAGAAAGCAATGTTTTTCCCAGTTAAGTATGATGTTAGTTGTGGGTTTTTCATATGAGGACTTTATTATGTTGAGGTATGTTCCCTGTAAACCTACTTCATTGACAGTTTGTATCATCAATGGATATTGCACTTTGTGAGATAATTTGTCTGCATCTATTGAAATGATCATATGATCTTTGTCATTTCTATTTTGATTTAAAGTTTGTTTATTTTTGAGAGAGAGAGAAGAGCAAAAGCACAAACAGGGGATAGGCAGAGAGAGAGAGAATCCCAAGCAGGCTCCTCACTGTCAGCACAGAGCCCAATGTAGGGTTCAAACTCACAAACTGAGATCATGAACTTAGCTGAAATCAAGAGTCAGATACTTAATAGACTGATCCCACCCAGGTGTGTCTGTCCTTTCTCTTGTTGATGTGATGTATCATGTTAATTGATTTGCAAATATTGACCTACCCTTCCATCCTTGGAATAAATTCTATTTGATTGTGATAAATGATTTTTTTTCTAATGTATTGTTGGACTCATTTTACTGATATTTTGTTGGAGATTTTTGCATTATGTTCTTTAGGAGCCTCTCGTATTCTTCTTTTGTTGTACCTTTGTCTGGCTTTGGCATCAGGGTAATGCTGGCCTCACAGAATTAATTTGGAAACTGTCCTTCCTCTTTTATATTTTGGAATTCTTTGAAAATGATAGATATTAACTCTTCTTTAAATGTTTGATAGAAATCACCTGTGAAGCCACCTGGTCCTAGACTTCTGTTGGGAGTTTTTATAATTTAAATTTTAATTGTTTACTTTTCAAGTTTTTATTTAAATTCCAATTATAAAATACAGTGTAATAGTTTCAGGTGTAGAATTAGGTGATTCATCACTTACACTGATTTAATTTAATTGCTGGCAATTGATCTGTTCAAATTTTCTGTTTCTTAATGATTCTGTTTTAGAGAGTTCTATGTTTCTAGAAATTTATCCAATTTTTCTAAGATGTCCAATTTGTGGGCATATAATTTTTCAAAATATTCTCTTAAAAGCTTTAGTATTATTGTGGTGTTTTATTTTTCCTCCTTTCTGATTTTGTTTGAGTCATCATCCCCCTCTTTTTTTATGAAGCTGGCTTGTCACTTCTGTGTCTCTTTTCGAAGAATACCTCCTGGTTTCATTGTTCTGTTCTTTGTTTTTATCAGTTTCTATTTCATTTATTTCTGCTCTAATCTTTGATATCTTTCTTCCTACTGGTTTTGGGCTTTGTTTGTTCTTTTTCTAGCTCATTTAGGTGTGAGGTTAGATTGATATTTTTCTTGCTTATTGAGGTAGGCCCATACTGCTCTATTTGCTGCAACCCAGTGATTTTAAATCATTGCGTTTTCATTTTTATTTGTCTCCATGTATTTTTTACTTTCCTTTTGATTTCTTGGTTGACCCATTCATTGTTTAAGCATGCTACTTAGTCTCTCTGTATTTGTGTCTTCCAAGATTTTTTTTCTTGTGTTTGATTTAATTGCATACCATTGTGGTCAGAAAAGCTGCATGATGTAATTTGAGTGTTTTTGAATTTATTGAATGTTGTTTTTTGATCAAATATGTGATCTATTCTGGAGAAAGTTCCATGTACGCTTGAAAAGAATGTGCATTCCATTGTTTTTGGGTGGAATGTTCTGAATATATGCATTATGTCCATCTACCTAATGTGTAATTCAAATTTCTTTCAAAAGTTTATTTTGAGAGAGACAGACAGTGTGAGTGGGGGAGGAGCAGAAGAGAGAGGGAGAGAGAGAACCTCAAGCAGATTCTGTGCTGCCAGCACACAGCCCAATATGGGACTTGAGCTCATGAAACCCCAAGATCATGACCTGAGCCAAAACCAAGGGTCAGACGCTTAACTGCCTGAGCCACCCAGGTGCCCTCCATGTGTAATTCAAAGCCAATGTTTCCTTATTTATTTTCTGTCTGGATGATCTATCTATTGGTGAAAGCAGTCCTATATTATTATTGTATTACTATCAATATTTTCTTTTATGTCTATTAATAGTTGCTTTATGCATCTGGTACTCCCACATTGGGTACATAGATATTTACAATTGTTAAATCCTCTCATTGGATTGTTCCTTTTATCATCATGTAGTGTCCTTCTTTGCCTCTTGTTAGTCTTAATTTAAAGTCTATTTTGTCCAAAATAAGTATTGCTAGCCCAACTTTCTTTTCACTTCCATTTGCATGGTAAATGTTTTTCCATCCCTTCATTTTCAATCTGCATGTGTCTTAGGTTTGAAGTAACTCTATTGTAGGTAGCATATAAATGGATCTCTCTTTTTTATCCACTCAGTCACCCTATATCTTTTCACTGGAGCATTAGTCTATTTAAAGTAATTATTGATAGACAGTATTTACTGCCATTTTGTTGTTTTACAGTTCTTTTTGTATTTTATCTGTTCCTTTCTTTGTCTCTTGCTCTCTCCCCTTATGGTTTGATGGCTTTTTTAAATTGATATTCTTGGAATTCCTTTCTCTTTAATTTTTTCTGTATCTATTTCAGGTTTATATTATAATGTCTTATAGATATAATAGTCTACATTTTTAATAGTTGCTTAAGATCAAACCCATTCTAAAAGAGCTAAATTTTTACTCCCCATCTTATTTTATGAATATGATGTTATACTATATATTATACATTTTTAAATTTTGTGACTGACGTGACTGATTTTTATAGATCTCCTTAATTTGGCTGCTTTTGTTCTTTAATCTCTGTGCTGGTTTTATAAGTGACTAATCTACTATTATTTTGCTTGTATTTACCTGTGAAATTTTTTCTTTTTATGATTTTATTAATCCTGATTATAGACTTTTTTTCTGCTCAGACAAGTCCCTTTAATATTTCTTGCAAGGCTCGTTTAGTTCTGATGAACTTCTTTATCTTTGGATTATCTGACAAATTTCATCTCTCCTATCTTGCTGGGTAGAATATTCTTGTTGTTAATCTTCCCCTACCTATCTCCCCAGCATGTTGAATATATCAAGCTACTCCCTTCTGGCCTGCAAAGTTTCTGCTGAAAAATCATCTGATAGCTGGGAAAACTGGGTTCTTCTTGTGTGTAACTGGTTTCTTTTCTCCAGATGCTTTTGAAATTATATCTTTGTCACAGATTTTTGCCACCTTAATTATTATTTGCCTTGGTATGGACTACCTTGGGTTGATTTTGTTGGGACTCTCTGTGCCTCCTGGATCTGGATTTCTGTTTCCTACCTCAGAAATGGGACATTTTCAACTATTATTCTTGAAATACATTTTGTGCCCCCCTTTCTCTTTCTTCTCCTTTTGGGATCCCTATAATGCTAATGATAGTACACTTGACAATGTCACTGAGCTACCTTCGACCATTCATATTTTTTATAATTCTTTTTCATTTTTGTTGTTCAACTTGGTTGCTTTCCATTACTCTGTCTTCCAGCTCACTGATCAATTCTGTCTCTGCTAATCTGCTATTGATTTCCCCTTAGTGCATTTTTAATTTCAATTACTGAGTCATTCACCTCTGATTGATTTGTTTTTATATTTTCTATTTTTTTGTTGAAAGTTTCACTGAGATCTTCCACTTTCTTTCAAGTACTGTAAGTGTCTTTATGATCATTGCTTTAAATTCTTAACAGGTATATTGCTTATCTCTGTTTCACATAGTCTGTTTGCTGTGGTTGTGTTCTGTTTTTTTTTTTTTTTTTTTTTTTTTCAATTTTTGAGTGAAAGAGCCTGCTTGTGGGGAGGAAGGGCAGTGAGAGAGAGAGAGAGAGAGAGAGAGGGAGGGAGAGGATGAGAATCTTAAGCACGCTCCATGCACTACGCAGAACCTGACGGGGGGCACAGTCCCACGTCCCTGGGATCACGAACTGAGCCAAATTGAAGAGCCAGATGCTTAACCATCTGATGCCCAGACACTCCTGTCCTGTTATTTCATTTGGGACATGTTTCTCCGTCTCTTCATTTTGTCTAACTCTCTGTGCTTATTTATATATATCTTAGGAAAGTCAGCTATGTCTCCCGATCTTTAAAGTGGTGCCCTTGTGAAGAAGAGGTTCTGTGGTGCCCTCTAGTGGAATGTCCCTCTTCATCAGAACCAAGTGTATCAGAGATGTCTTCTATGGAGGTTGTGTGTGCCCTACTGTTGTGGGTGAACCACATTTGCCTTAGTCCAATTAGTGTCAGTGTTTGGTTCCCATGCTGTTAAGGTGCCAGTCTAAGGCTGTTTTGTGCTTGTATTTGGGCAATGTTAGCGGTCAGAACAGATGCCTTCCCTCAGCCCATCTACCTGAGCTATGGCCCCACTGAAGTACAGGGCACTATCCCTGTATTGTCCCTGAGAAGCTTCCCTAGGCAGGCAGGGCCTGCAGTCAATCCAGTTGCCTGCCCCGCAGTCCATCTGCTTGGATTGCACATGCATTGGTGTGTGTGGTATGTGGTTATATCCCCCTCTGTACAGGGTTGATTTCACTTTGGAGTGGTGCTCATCCCTGTAGGGGCTGCTTGTAGAATGAGATATGGCAGGAGGTGCTTTGGAGGGATGCCTGGTGAGTAGGGCAGGTTGGATAAGCAGATTCATAGAAGGCAAGGGAGGGGTACGTGGTGTTATCAAAAGAGGTGGAGAGTGTTCATGCTGGTTTCTGAAGTTGTCTGGGTATCTAAGCTCTATTGTCCTTGGGGAAGTCTCTTAAAGACCCCTGCCCCCTCCAGCACATGTTCTAGGATTATTAAATAAATCTTCATGTATACCCTAAATGCTTTTCAAACGGCTGTTTCTATGCTGTATCTCAGTGGAGTTGTTAGACTTGCTCTTTAAGGTCAGGGACTCTATTTCTAGCCATCCTCTAGCTCTGCCAGATCTAGGTCCACTGATTTTTAAGTACCTGGAGTTAAGCCCCACTGATGGTAAAACTCATGAAGGTAAGCCCCACTGATTTTCAAAACCTAATGTTATGGGGAGTCATCTTCGCAATGCTGGGATGCCTGGTATGGGGTCTGCTGCCTTCCTTATTCAGGCTTGTTGTGTCCTTCCCTTTTCTTAGTCTCACAGGTTACTTTGGTTTCTGACTGCATCTCCACCCCTCCTACCCTCTTTGGTGTGGCTCCTCTCTAGTATTAACTGTGGAAAGTCTCTTCTGCCACTCTTTCGTCATTTTCTGAGTTAGTTGCACTGATACAGCTGTTACCTAGTTGTGTTCATGGGATAGGGTGAGCTTAGGATCCTATTACTCCGCCATCTTCTCATTGAATTTTTTTAACAGTTATTTTGAATTCTTCATCTGTTAGATTGCAATATTCTGTCTTTGAGTTTGGTTGCTGGAGAATTATCCTTTTATGATTGTGATACTATATTTCCTTGTTTTTTTTTATATTATTTGTAGGTATGCACTTCTGTTTTTGCATTTGAAGCAGCCGATACATCCTTATCCAAGCTTTTATATTTTCCGTGATTCTTAGAATTTACCTATCAGAAACTTTTCTTTCGTATTCCAGAGGGTAGTGATAGAGCTCAATTTTGTTTTCAGTCCCTTGTCCAACCTTGGTCTCTTTTGTGAGCTTGATCTGTGGATGCTTTCATAGATTCCCTAGAGAGCATACACAGGAAGCCAGTAGCAGAGTATAGGGTGGTATGGGTTTAGCATTTGGGGTTTTGATGGTACCTGCAGGCCTGGAGGGAAGATCCTGGATTTAGGGTACCTCCAGGAGCTTATAAGCAGACTTTCTGGTGAAGCCTTGAAGCAGACTACAGGAAATGCATTCCCTGAATACCTTTTGATAATTTATTTGCTTCCTTCTCTTTTCCTCTCTCTCCCCAGTGATTGAGGTCCATCCTCAGATATCTAAGTGTTGCTGGAGAGATCAGGTTTCTCCAGCCACAACCCACATTGGTGGGAGAGCATAGTAGTCACTCACTACTTACAGTTCCTGCCTCCTCTGTGGAAGAGGCTGCCACTGTTATGGCTATTACACAGTTTAACCCTAGCTTCCCCCACCCCTGGGAGTAGGCAGCTCTGTTGAGTTTCACTGTTCTGCCATGAGACTTGTCTCTATTCCACTCCCATGGTGTGCTGGAATGTTTCCTCAGGCAGGTGGGACTTCTGCAAATTCCTTTTCCTCCATGGGTTTCTGTGCAGATTTATTTCTGTCCATTTGTTCCCTCTGATTGCATAGAGTGAGGGTGAGCATATTTGTTAAATCCATTGACTCTATGGTGCTTACTGAAGTTTTGTTTATTTTTGGGTGCTCACGTGGGCTAGAATCCTCCTAGGTTTTTTTGGTATAAGGTGCAGAGGCACTTTTGTTCAGTTATGGATGTTTAATTAAGTTTAAAAAAGGAGAGAGGGGGCGCCTCACTCAGTCAATTGAACATCCGACTTTGGCTCACGTCATGATCTCAAGGTTTGTGAGATCAAGCCCCACATCAGGCTCTGTACTGAAAGCATGGATCCTGCTTGGGATTCTTTTTCCATCTCTCTCTGCCCCTCCCTTACCCATGCTCTCTCTCTGTCAAAAATAAACATTAAATAATAATAATAATAATAATAATAAAGTATGGGTGTGAGAAAAGAGAAATGAATTGTCACCATGATACTGACATCATTCCTTGCTGACTTATTTTTTAATGTTAAACATTTGAGGATGTGTATACAATAAAGGAAGGACTTAACAGACAGGAAGAAATTGAGCATAGTTAAGAGAGAAAAAGAGCTGTGGAGAAAAATGGCATAGGGTGAGTAAAGGCAGAAGTGGCACTGTTGATGTTCAGCATCTAATTTTGTCAACATATTTATATCTTAAAGAGCACATTAGAAGTTCAAGTGTCATCAAGGGGAGGGAAGCAAAAATAATATAAAAAGAGGAAGGAGGACAAAACATAAGAGACTCTCAAATATGGAGAACAAACAGAGGGTTACTGGAGGGGTTGTGGGAGGGGGATGGGCTAAATGGGTAAGGGGCATTAAGAAATCTACTCCTGAAACCATTATTGCACTAGATGCTAACTAACTTGGATGTAAATTAAAAAGATAAAATAAAATTTTAAAAATTTAAAAAAAAGTTCAAATGCCATGCAAAGGAAGCCCCAGCTTTGTTAGAAATGATAAAAGCTACTCTTGTTGCACATTTAACAAGGCACTATTAGTATTTTTTATATAATTTACATGCAATTATCTGATTTAATCACATATTAACTAATGTGGTAAGCATATAATAAATCTTGGTGCACAGAGTTTAATTACTTTTAATAATTATGCAGCCAGAATTTGAATCCAGACACATAGTTCCAGCACTTGAACCCCAAATGGCTTTCATTAATGTCTCTCAAAAAGGTAAGAGCTTCTGTGGAAACCGGGGGTGGGCAGAGTGTCGGGGGGGGGGACCCTAATGTGAACCTAACAAACTAGTTGAAGTCAGTTGGGTCATGATAAAAGAGATGAGAAACTTCCCAGAGGTAAAATCAAGTTAAGGAAATTAATAGTTAATAAAAGGACAAGTATTTATTAATTTCTGACTATCCCCTATAATAGATTTTTTATATAAGGTATCTATTTTCATGTTTATCAATGTGTTGAGATAGTTATTTTAACTCTTTTCTTATTTTAAGAGAAGAAACTTGAGGCTAAAAAGGAAAAACAACTTGCCCACATTCACAAATTAAAATACTAGAGTTGAGATTTGAACCCAGGCCTATCTGATTTCATTGTTGACATATTTTTCTTTTTTACCTAATTCTATAATTCTGTCATGTATTTTGACAAAATGGTATATGACAAAATGGTAATAAGCAATAGCAACATACCTCCACTCACTCTTAGAATATAAATTTGCCATTATTCTATCAATGGCATAGAAAGTTGGTTATAATTTTAATGTAATTCTATAATAATCCTGACTTTTGGATCCTAATGTGAATTATTTGTTTTGTGCCTGACATGTTGCATAGCTTCACAGTCTAAAATCACAAGCCTTACTTTGTTGATTATATTTCATGGATTCATCTTTATACATTTTGGTTCCTAGAGTCATATAAACCCCTAAATCCCATGAGTGATTGCCCTGTAAGGTGTGTGATAGCTAAATTCTCAGGGATTGAGTATTAGTATGTACAATTACAATGAACCCAATTCTTTCTTCCAAGAAACATCTGTTCACTTTTACTCACAGATACATGCAGAATATACAGCATTCTATGTTATCACTGTTGTAATTTAATACTTATTTTCTTGATAGATTCTGAATGTAAGTTTCTCCAAATATTTTATTGTGCTTACTGCAATAAACCATCCTACATTGAAAATAACCCATTAAATGCCAAATTAGTGAAACTTCTACATTTTCTGAAAGACCACTGAATCGATAGATTTTCTTTTGTGTGACACTTGGATATAAGACTCTCCTTCAATGGATTAAATAAAAGCAACATTTATAAAACAGTGTGTTAACATATTCTCAGAAATATGTGGAACGGTTGACAAGTAGGATGGCCTGGTTGAAGTTTAGATACCATTGTAATAAAATTGAAAAGTCAAGGTTTTGATATACTATAAATTTATTTTTTTATTATCTGCAGTGTTTATAACATGGATTTATTTTGAGCTATAAATGATGAAAAATTAATATTTTCTTACAATTCACACTAGTATATTAAAATTCAACATTAAAAAGCTTGGTAGTAGAAGATCTTAATTGCTTACCTCAAAAATTGGAACGATCCAATACTAAGGTTAAAATTGGTGGGTAAACCCATCTTTTATGTCTTTTGTACTGGGATCCATGATTCCATAAACAAGAAACAAATTGTCTCCAATATGCTAAAACAAATAAACATATTTCATAGAGGCTTTCCCTATTGGAATACTCTCCAAAATACTATGTATACTTTTTATATAAAAATGTATATGTAAATTGGGACAGAAGGTGAGTTCTAGCTGTAGCATTCAGAAAATTCTTCTCCCAGACAACAATATAAAACTATATTAGAGTAGTGTTAAAACAATTAACTTGGATATAGCTTTTTATAGCTCTTTGGGGACTATGACCTCCATTTCATGTTTAATACTATTGGTGTTAAATACTAGCTGTGATTCTGCCCAAGCATGGATTGTTGAACATATCTTACAGTGTTACTTACCTAAGTAGGATAATATTTAATAAAATGAATAAAATTGTTGAAGTATAACATAGGATTTTGAAATACAGTTTATAGATTGAAATGCCTAGTTCCACTTATATTTTGAAAGCATCTAACACTGCCAGAAAAAAAAAAAAAGAGAACAAGTCATCTTAATTAATGAAATACACTTGTTATTTTTAGTTATTGTGGGTTGAAAATAAGTCTTAAGTAAGAAATGTGACTAGTGGAATACCCAGGGAAGATTTTTTAAATAATGTATCAAAATGGCATTAAGACATCTATGTTAAGTGAAATAAGTAAGAGAAAGACAAATACTGTATGATCTCTCTTATATGTGGAGTCTCAAAACAAAACAAACAAAAAAACAGCTAAAGCTCACAGATACTGAGAACAGGTTGATAGTTGCCAGAGGAGGTGCAAAACGGTGAAAGAAACCAATTAACTGTTTTTTGTTTTTTTTTTTTTTTTAGTTTACATAAATTGAATAATGAAAAAAAAAAGCAAAAAACACTTAGATGTTTCAAACAGTCTACTTGCAAGCTGAATACAACAGTGTTATTTCAGTGAATGGAAGTGACACATGTTCTGTAGTGCATGTAGTGAAAGGTTAAAAAACAATTGCAGTAAAGGTATATGTAACAAATGTACTTACAAGCTGTGTTCCACACTGTGCTTTCAGTGAATGGAAGTGTTAATCATTCTATAATGCATGTGGTGAAGTGTCCAACAACAATTGTTACAATGTTTCTAGTGAGACACACTCCCTGGCACACTCACACATACACACACACAGAAAACGGATTTCTTTTATCACATTTTTGGAGGTTATGGACTTGCATTGATGGAATATATGGAGAAGCCTTTTCAGATGACACATTGTATCATCATATCATGAATTGGCAAATATCATTACCCAACAGGCTGCTTTGGCAAATGTGTAAGAACCAGAATAAGAGCTTAGAAGAAAAATGAATGAGGATGCAATTATGTTAATGCATCACTTGATTTCTAAGCTTGTAATAATATAATATAATATAATATAATATAATATAATATATAATGTACAATACAACACAATATAATATATAATTTATAATTAATATATAAATAATTTTAAATACTTGAGTATTGATTAAATGATGTCTATTAGTTTTCATATTTAGTAATAAAGTAGTTCTTGCCAGTATAATATGGAAATGGAAGGACTCTGTTCCCCCAGTGAAAATTTTTTCATACCCCTAAATATAGGATAATTAAATTTCCGTAACATCGGTAGTATACTTGGATAACAATTTCCTGAGCCTTAATAAGACAACCAACTTGACCAGAGTCTGTTAGCAAACAGATGTATCAATTTCCTGTTGTCTGGTCTAACATATACAGAACAATAGATTGTCCAAAGTATATTTTGACTATCCATAAATTCTAGACCAATGCAACTTTTATTATGGGAGATATTCCTCTTATCAACAATGAAATATATTAATCATGAGGACAGAAAACCTGTGTCTCTTTTATTTAATGCTATTTTTCCTCTTTTAGTCCGGGGAGAAGGAATACTTCAACAGTGCAATAAATTATCAGGAAGAAAACTTTTCTTTTTGTCTTATAAAATACCCTTGAAAAACCTTCGTAACATATATAAAAATCTAGCCCTTTGAGATAAGCAATTGGCACCTTATAAACTTCCCTTTAATATGGTGACACTTTCCGATTATTTTTAAAGCATAGTGGCTAAAACTGGAAAATTTAATAGTTGTATATCAGATTATAAATTTGGCCAAATCTGGATTAAAAAAATGAAATTAAACTGTGCATTTCAAATCCAATTGCTTGAAGAAATATAAAAGAGGGGGCCACCTGGGTGGCCCAGTCGGTTAAGCCTCTGACTCTTGACTTCGGCTCAGGCCATGATCTTGTGGTTCATGGGTTCAGACCCCCATGCCAAGCTCTACATTGACAGTGCGTAGCCTGCTTGGGATTCTTTCTTTCTATCTCTCTTTGCCCCTCCCCTGCTAGCTGTCTATCTCTCTCAAAATAAATACGATTTTAAAAATTTATAAAAAATAAAAATAAATTTAAAAAAGAAATATAAAAGAATGTCTTAAACATATACAGCGAAATGTCTCCAACTGATTATTTGGGGAAAAATACGTTGGAGCAAAACTAATGAGTTTTTAAATAAGGGGTCGCTTTTTGTATCTGCATGTTTGCTGTTTAGTTGTCATCCTAGATTTGAAAAATAAATGTTCTCCGGAAAAGCATGCCAGACCAACTATTACTCTTTTTTTTGACACAGAATGAAGGCAAGCTTTGTAATTTCTATTCTACTTGTGTAAACTTTTTCAATTTTCTATTTGTTAAACTTGAGGTTAATTCTCCATGTAGACTTCCATCTTGGCTTGTCAGTTGTGACCACTTCTTGCTTACTAAAGTAGATAACTCTTATCTTTCCCAAGCCCATTTATTTTATCTTTATTACTGTAGAGCAAGGCTCTCAGGGTTTCTTACACTTATTTTATTACAGTTTTCTTATTACTGGGTTTTTCTCATACAAGTGATAGATTGCCACTGCCCTTTTGTCTTTCAATTCTATCATAATAAAAAGAAAAATACCTCTAAAAAAGTCACATTGGAGAGTGTTCAGGAAGAAGATTAAGTCACAGTTTATAATCCTGCACCTTTATTTCTCTGAGTGAAATAATACCACACAGTATCATGTTTATTAAAAGAAATTGGTCAGAAATGAACTTCAGAGATCTTCAAATAAATTATAAAGACATAAAACAATTCTATAACAAAAAAAAGCTGTTTTTGAAATAGTTGTTTCTATATAAAAAAATTTGTTTCTGAAAGTGTCACTAGTTTATATACTGATATATTGTCTTGTGATATTTATGACCAACTCGGAAACTTGATTCTGCCTCCTGCCATGAATTTCAATATTCTTGTCCTATGCACAATTCTTTCTAAGAAGCAAAAAATGTGGAATTATTAATTAAAAATAATCTCAGATGCTGTAGTAATACTTTCTGTGATGTAGACTGGAAAGTAATGAAATGAAACCAGGGTCAGAGATTGATAATGATAGATTATCCATAATTCTAAATATGATCAGCATTCTGCGTCTGAGGAAAGTACTTGTTATAATGATTCTATGAAAAAAATGTCAAAACCACTACCCCCAGTATCTATGGATGTCTCCATTGCAACAAATATGGTAAAAACAATGCTATTTGTCATATACTAGTAACAAAAAGTTTATTTAAAATGTTCTCAAAACTACATTTATAATGTATAATAGTGTGTGTGTATATATATATATATATACACATATATACTCACATGTGCTTGTAGGTACTATATGTATATGTGTGTGTGTATACATATATATATGTATAGACATATATATGTATACACACATGTATATGTATACACATATCCATGTATACACACATGTATATGTATACACATATCCATGTATACACACATGTATATGTATACATATATGTGTGTATATATATATATATATATACACACACACACACACACACACACATATAGTACCTACAAGCACATGTGAGTATATACTTACATTGGTTTCTATTACTGCCATTTGAAAACTATCACAAATTTAGGTAATAAATTTGTGCTGTTTTAAATGGCTAACAGTTGTGTAGGTCAGCGGCCTTATATACATCTCAGAAATCTGATAGCTAGGTTTTGGCAGGGCTCTGTTTCTTTTTGGAGGCTCTAGGGGGAGAATCTGTTTCCTTGCAGTTCAAATTGTTTGCAGTCAATACCATGTGGTTGTAGGACTGAGGTCCTGTTTTCTTGCTGGCTGTCAACTGATGACTGTGTTCAGCTTCCAGAGACCACTCACACTGGTTGACTCATGATTTGTTTTCTCTGTGTTCAAAGCAAGAAAAAAGGAGTCTAGTTCCTCTCACACTTTGAATGTTTCCTGCTACTTTTTCCATTTTCACATATTTTATGCCTTCTGTTCTTTCATTTTTTACAGACTGTGTCATTATATTGAGTTTATCTGATAATCCAGGATAATCTATTTTAACATTACAACCGTAATTCTATCTGCAGAGTTCCTTTTGCCGTGTAAGGTAACCTACTCCCTGACTCCAGGGAGTAGGGTGTAGACATTTTGGGGGACTCTGTATTCTGCCCTTTTCAGTTCACCCTCTTGTCTCCAAAGATTCACATCCATAGCATATGCAAAATAGATTCACCCCAACCCAGGTCCCTAAAGGTTTGATCCTATTACAGCATGAAGTCAAAGTACAAAACCTTAACTAAATATTATAGGATTTAAACTCCCAAATTTTACTATCTAAATCCTCTAAATTAGGTATGGGTGAAGCTCTGGGTATTCAGAGACTAATTCCTCTCCATCTTTTGATCCATGCAAGAAACTAAAGGAGCATGTTATTTGTTCCATAAATGCCATGGCAGGGCAGGCGGAGAAAACCACTGATGGACATTCTGGTTCAAAAAGGGATACAATGGAAGGAAAAAGAGAGTCCTTGGTTTCAAGCAATTTTGAAATCCACCTGTGAAAACCCCATTTGGTTTTAAGGCCTGGAGATAATTCTCTCTGGTTACTGATTCCACCCTCAGAGTACAGTGCTACATCTTCTTAGTCATCCTTCTTTTCCATGAAAGAGGAGAGCAGGTTGTTGTAGTTGAAGAGTTACATCATTCCATTTCCTGCAGGTAGAATTTCTGGAGTCCAAAGACCTTTCATTTTGTACTGTGTCCCTTTCAGTACACACTGGCAGTGTTTCCGCTGCTATGTAATTCTCAGTCACTTCGCGCATCTCCTTATATGTCATGGGGATTCGGGCCATTAAACATAACGTCTTTACTAGGCAATACTATTTCTATTTGGCTGCTACTGAGATGGCTAAAAAAAGAAAATTCCCCCAAGTTTCCTCAAGACCACTGGTTAGTTTCAGAGGTTAAACTTGAGATGCTCACATTTCCTCAAAGAACCTTTTAAATAATATAATACCCTATACTTTTAATCTTAGCAAAATGTGGTATGGTCATATCTTTGACTTTTCCTCTGGAAATGGTTTCCTGACCCTCAATTTCTTAATTTTAGTGTCTTTTGGCCATGCCAGTAGGTTGAATTCTCACAATCATTGTTTTAGTTATGTTTTATTTAAAGTTTTATTTTCTTAATCTTAGCATTCCCCTCAGGCATTTTTATAAGGATTCATTTGCTTTGTTCAACAAAAGGGGAACATGAGTCTTACTCTCAGATTGATGCACTTAAAAAACCCAGTGAAATTTTTATGTCCTTTCTTTTTTCGCAGTGAGTGTTGAGAAATTAATGTCATAAATGGGTGAAGCTTTATCAACTTGGGACCCTACCACCTTTGTGTGAGAATTAAACTATTGCTAATTTAAGCTACTGAGTATTCAGGATTATTTTTTTACTGCAGCATAATGTAGCCTGTGCTGACTATCACGTGAGGAATTTCAATGGATTTCTGTTTATTAATGATGGACTACAGAGGTGAACTGAAAGGAGTGTTAAGGAAAGTCTCTGTAGAGAGAAGGACATTTTTTTAGAAGCATGGATACAAGGAAAAGAAAATAAATAGGCTGTAAGTAGGCTGATCAAAGGCTACTTAAATATGGGTAACTTTTTATACTAAGTAAGCAGGGAATAAATAATGATTTTTTAATAAGGAAAGTATAATAAGGTACAATATTTGTAGACACATGAAAGAGAACAGCATGTAAAAGAAAAGAGTGATTTATATCAAATAGCAGAGTAATTTGGTCTTGTAAGTAGATTTAAAACTGACTTTTTTTTTTTTTTTAGGCTGGGTTGCGCCAATTATTTCATGGCAAAGAAATCTTGTCTTGATATTTTCACAGAGCCAGAAATGAGAATGGTAGTATAACCATCTTTATGATTTTCACCTCCCTGCTTATCTACTTATTTATTCTTTTTCAAAACAGAAGAACACTGAACAGAAAAATAAAAGACCAAACATGTTATCAAATATTTGATTTCCATCTAAGATTTTCTTTAAGTTATCAATTCAAGTTGAAATGAAATATATTTGATGGGATGAATTTGTAATGCTACTGTCCTTTAAAGTACCTATTAAGTATTCAGTATAATACAAGGCGTTGTGAAAACACCATTGGAAATCCTTCACAGTTAATGTGGTTTTTAATTTGTAAATGAAAAGGAATAATGGCTATTAATCTGCAGCTATGAAATTATGAATGGTTATAGAATTACTTTCCGTATTTATTGGACAGTTGATAAAAAAATCTAATATATTTAAAAGTTTAGAATTACTGATGGCAAGGCTCATCTCTGGATATCCAGTGATAGCAAATAATTGAAGCCACAGTATCTCCTTCGTTTTTATTTTAAAGAAGTTTAATTTCTTCTCACCGTTGAGATTTAGTACATATTTCTATTTCCACCTGCTGAAAAGGAATCCGTTTTATAGTTGCATGCTAAGTTCTTTTTTAACTCTGTATCCCTCAGGGAAACCCAATTAATAGTGATGGCGGTTGCAAAATGATTCCTTTATTTAACCTTTGTACTTTCCAAGTATTTTGAACATGTAAGAATGCAGTAAAAAAAACAATTAAAATCCTGCAATTAAAATTAATTTCTTCTTTACTGTCACATACTTAGAAATCATGCTTCTCTTAAGATATTTTTCCAATATGCCTAATCAGGAATAGACTGTACTATAAAACTGAATATTCTAGATGAAATTATTTTTAATAAAAAACAGTTAAGAGTTAAGATTTCTGATTACCTCTGTTATCTAGGAGTAAGGTAAAAAAATTTAAAGTACTAAAAAATTCTAGTCTAGTTCTTCTTTGATAAAAATTTCATGTTAAAACCAGCAACTTTAAGATTTTAATGAGAGTGTTATATGTTAAATAGGGATGTGTATATATACATTTTTTCTTTTTTTCAACTTGAGAGAGAGTGTGAGTAGAATGGGCAGAGAGAGAGGAACAGAGAAAATCCCAAGAAGGCTCCATGCTGTCATAGTGTCATGAGCCTGGGTGATGCCCCAGGATGTTTATTTCTAAAAGCTATGGTAAACCTGCATAAAACAGCTATCAGAAACAGAATTGTTCAACACAGCTGAACCACCCTTTCATTAAACTCCTGGTTTGTGTGAAGCACTTTGCCAAGACCTATACATATAATCACTCATACAATCCTCACAATTGTATAGAGTTGAGTTTACATAGGACAAATTTGGGCTTTAGGTAGGTTAGATAACTTCCCAAGATCACTTGGTTAAGAACTGATAGGATCTAGATTTAAACCTACGTGTGTCTGACTCTAAAACTTGTTGCTTGAGCAAAGGCAAAAACAGCCCTATACCTAGATCAATATTCTCCTGCCTTAGTGGGCATCAGAATCACCTGCAGCTTTTTCTTCAGTGGATCTAGAGTAGGACCCAAGCTTTAGTATTGCAACAATTTTCCAGTTACTGTTGGTCTGAGGACCATACTTGAGTACCACTGCTGGGTGAAAATTGAAAATAATACTATTTGTTATTACTTGTATGCATGAAGAAACATTGGGATTATATTCACACTCTATGTAAGAAAACAAGGAAACATGTAATGCATTTAAGAACTTCCATCAGGAACCTCTGGGTGGCTCAGCTGGTTAGACGTCTGACTTCAGCTCAGGTCATGATCTCACGGTTTGTGAGTTCGAGCCCCATGTTGAGCTCTGTGCTGACAGCTTGAAGCCTGCTTTAGATTCTGTGCCCCCTCTGTCTGTTCCTCTCCCCTGCTCATGGTCTGTCTGTCTGTCTGTCTCTCAGAAAATAAATAAACATTATTTTTTTAATAAAAAAAAGAACTTCCAAACATATATTGTTCAAAGGATTAACCTGGAAAGATTTCATAAATTGAAAAATATTCTCTAAATTTGTTCAAAAGGGTGTGTTTCTCAGGTAAGAACTGATCGTGTTTTATTTCCAATATTATTCATTTGTGTGCCTTATGATTATGTCGGGACATCCTTGAGCAAGGTCAGTGACATGTATAACTCTAACTACCAATCTGAGAGCCCTAGGAAGTGGAATCAAGATTTCATTGAGTCAGGCTATATTTTCAGACAAATGATAACCCATGCTCCAAACTTCCTTTGCCTTCACACATACACCATGTCAGTGTTAACTGGCCTAAGCACGTTCATTCTTTTGAATGATATAAATTATTTTTAACAAAACAATGAATTGTAAATGATAAATGTAATTAATTCATTGGTAGCTTACTATTGAAATTACAGGTATTTTGACTCAAAGTCTACAGTCCTGTATGGGTATATCAAGCTGTCACTTTGCTAAGAAATTGATTTGGCAATGTATCACCAGCCTTCTAGAAAAATCTCTCAGTGTCCTGTGTAGGGTAAAGATGAAAATTGAGATGCAGTGGAATTGTATTTCCTTATCTCAGAATGGAATGATGTAACAGCAGAAGCCACATATACATAATTTATATTTAGAGACAAGATGGGAACAATTATCCCAATAATGGTGATCAGAGTTTTGATATACAAAAGTCTCTGGTGATATTTAGTTGATTATAAGACCCCTAGAAATGAAATAGCTGGGCACTCTGTTAAGGTGCTTATTTGATGTTTATAGGCAAGAAAATTTCAGCTTTGGTGGATGAAACCTGTCTTTGAGGTAGCATGTTGTAGTGGAAATTCAGTGTTCAATCCAAACAAGTTGGCAGACTCTAAGCTCTTTAAATGGTGTGTGTGTGTGTGTGTGTGTGTGTGTGTGTGTGTGTGTGTGTGTGTCAGGGTGGGGGTTTTCCATCTCTTTGAAACCATACACTGCAATGAATCCACAAGTGTATATGCATGAATATTCCTGCAAGCCATATTCAAAGGCATCAGTAGCCACTTGTTTAGGTTGAATGTGCCTTCAGAAAATAAAAATTCTCATGCCTTCTGTAGGTTATTTGATTTGGGCCCTGAAGTGATGGTAATCCTTGGAGACTAAATTCACCATAGTGGTCCAATTTGAAGATAAAGCTTAAAGGAGTTTAGGCAATGGATGAAGTCTTGGCTCTAGTTGATGACCTATTGCTCTAGTGAGACTGTAGCTGCATTTTGGCTCTTTGACCAATTTCAAAATATATGTTGTGACCGGGAGAATCCCCACATGAATCTCTGAACTGGGTTTTATGGTAGGGTTTTATGATAGGAAGGGCAAATGGAAACTACTGAAACTCCCAACTCTTACAACGTGGTTTACATTTGGAAGTATTGTTTTGTTCCACCAGCAAGACTTGAAAGATGCAGGGTGGTAACTGCTCCCACAGCCTATATTCCCTCACCCGATGGTCATAGAAAATGGCAGTAGGTCATTGTGAATGTAACCAGATGGTGATACTCACTAAACCTGTGATTACAGGTATACATATTTAATAGGGGAATCCACAATTTCTGATACTGGCATAAAGTTTTTGGCCAGGAAAATAGTTTTATGTTTCTACCCCAGTCAGTAGAGAAACTGAGCAGAAGAATCAGAAGCTTATTTACCCTTGATATGAATACAGGGAACTTTAGTCTTTGCCATAAATTAGCCTAGACACCTTGGTTAGTTTCACGTAGTGCACGGTACCGAGCTGATCTATAATAGTATGCTAATTGGGCCTGGAAAGAATGAAGTTGCAAATATCCTATGTGATTTGGTAAGATATGTGCCAGAGTGTAGAAGATATACCTCATGGATGTTTGGCTAAAACTATCAATTGAGCTTTTAGGGTCTGAGACATGTTGGGATATATTTTCTAAAGGGAGAGACGAGGTGCAGGCCTCTTGTTATTTTTGGCTATAAATAACCTATTAGGGCAAGCTGCTTCAGTCATTTACTTGGCAATTTGTATGACTACCGATTTTTAAAGAGGCCCAGATAAATGGTGTGTATTGCTCAATTGGACCACTTATTCTATCAAATGCATTGGTAGTGGAGGTGGCTAGGACAGAGAGATGTGCTTTATGGACCCTCTGACAACCTCAGTAGAAAAATACTATGCAGACTTTGGGTTTTGGAAGAGAGCCAATCCCTCTGTTCCCTGCTAGTCATTTCTGTGTCAAAAACAACTCCTGGCTTGCTACTGGACCATAGTAAATCTAAATGGCTGACCATGGGGTCCCATGTAATTATGCAACCAATACTTCCATCATTAATTTGGATTTTTATAACTCCTCAAACCATAAAATTGTGTGTAATGACATTTCATTATAAAATTGAAATGGTACATAAATAACAGGCTAAAACTGGCACAGCGCACAACTGGGTGGTTTACTTATGTGATATCTAGTTCTACTGATTTGCTATATCTCTCTTAATCAGACCCCTGGCCTCTAAATAGTTCATGGGAGGACAGTAATAGCTCTAGTTTAAAGATAGATCTGTACATGATGCCATCTCTAACCGGAACTGAGTGGCTACTTTCCTACAGCACCATCCATAGGTGGCTCTGAAAAATAGTGGTAAAGTGAAATTCTCCCAGTGAGAAAAATTTTCAGATGATACAACTGGTCATTTGCTTTGTACAAAGGTAAACTAGAAACAGAAGGGGAAAAATTGGTGACAAGTCCTTTGGATAGCAGGCATGAAACTGGAGCTCCTGTAATGAACACATAGTGAGAAAATACTCAATACGTTTATGTGATGCATCTGTTGCAGAGGGAGTGATTGGCTTCTCTGTTTTCCTTACATTTTCTGTTTTTCCTAAATGAAATACACTTCCTAAATGAACCTCTTTCTTACAATGTGAAAGAACTCATGTATAAATGGATATTTCTAGCTCTTCATCAAAGAATCCTAGTTATGTTAATTTTGTCCACAATCCTTTAGAGTACTGTCTGAAAAAATATATATACAGACTGTAGTGTGTAAGTATGACTGATTTGTTGGAAGACTGGGAATATAATCAAAAGGCTTTCATCTAAAAATTAACTTCAAGAATTCTCATAATTTAGTACTTTTGTTTAGCAAAATCATCCTAGTGACATGATTTTGGGAAACGGTACTATTACATGTGGTAAGTAACAAGGCCAGCTCAAACACCGTGCAGAATCATCATGAGGAAGAAACTCCAAATCCAGAATGTCTGCAATCCAGAGAAAATCATGATACTGGTCTCTGAGCAAAGAGAAAGCTGGACGAAAATCAGACATATTGGCTACATCAGCCATTATATTATATCAGCCATAGCAGGCATATTTTTCATTTTATTAATTGGCCTTCAACACATGTGAAATTGCTAAAGTGAATTTATCGATTAGAATGCAAGACAATACTTTTCAGTATTTTTCCGATTGCAAATTATATTTTGAGCAAAACACATACCCTCTTGAAGAAAAAGGAAAGAAATATAATGATGGCTTATAATGTGATATTTAGAAGTAATGAAAAATAATGGATACCAAAAGAATAAAGTCTAGTAGTTCATTCTTTTCTGGTGTTTAATGGATTACCATTCACTCTTTTATTTAAAAATAACATTCCATTGCATCTCCAGTTTTTCAATGGATGTATTTTGCTATTTCTCTCACAAGGCCATTGATCACAAAATTTTAACTCAATGATAAATGAAAGAGTGTTAGCAAGATCTGCCTTTCAATTCATATTTATTGATATAGCTTTTATTTGAGTGAATTACAGTAGAAATATATCAAACAGATACTTTTCGCACCGTAGATTAGGAAGGGGCAGAGTAAATGTTATTTATTATCCATTTTAATCTTATTTTGTACTTAATTAGGACAGCTTCATTCAGGAGTAGTTATCTGACATTAATCTTGTTTTCTGAATATAGATGAAATATGAGCTTCATAAAAATTCTGCAACTTATCATCTTTAATTCAAACAAGATTTCTAACCCCTTATAAAGCTTTAGCTTTTCCCAGCAGCGTGGTAATGTCAGTTATCATTTGTCTCTGTAAAGAAATTTGAGAACATAAGGATTTTTTTTTTTTGCATAAAACTATATTTGAAAAGTTTCATCTATTTTCTGGCTTAGCCAGAAAGCTTCACATAAAATGTTACATATGAGCATTTTAAATGTGTTATGTACACATAAAAAAGGATATTGAGAAATTATTTTAATTTTTGTGGGCAAAGAGAAATACAATATGGAGAATAATGTGATTTTTGACTTAAGTTTTTCAAATGATTTTTATTAAATTGATATTCTTAATTATGGAGACATTTTCTTATTTTATAACAGCTACAAGGAGTGTTCTTTATATGGACTGTTAACGGGTAAATGTTGGCTATAGAATGTTTATTCCATTTGTCCAAATTTTGTTTCTCACAATAAAAGTGTCTAGTTGGATTAAGGGAGGGATAAGGTTTATTTTTCATTTACTCACACCACAGAATATGTACTTATTCAACATGCATAGATTCTTGAATTATTTTTCCTGAAACTCAAGTCATGTTTCTGTTTCAAATTGAAGAACAAAAAGGTGGAATTACTTTAGTACCATCTCTGTGTTGTGATGTCTACAACCTAAAATGACCCACCCTTCAGTCTTTTAAATAAGGAAAAGCTCTGACTTATGGGTGTGTCCTTAGATTGTTTTTGGTGTGTTATCACTAGTAAGATCACTTTCCTCCAGACTTTTACAGAGAAAATGTACTATTTTCCCCCTTGTAAAAAATATTATAGAGTTGTCAAAAATGAATATTGGTGTGTTTTCTAAATAAAAATATTGGCTTATTTCATTATACTCATTATACTAAATATTTAACAGCTATGCTCAAAGAAGACTTGTATATATCAGTTCTAGAAATGTGGTAGAGATTTTTGGAGTAATAGAAGACGAGATATTCTTTATAGAAGAACGTGGAGTTTATAATCAGAAGTTAGCTTTTATGTTAGCTTAGTTTTTTGTGTGTTTAATAAAAAACTGTAGATTGAAGAAGAAAACTACTAGAGGTTCTATAAATGGTGTAAATTGAAGTGTGATGTTTTATTTAAAACTTGTTTTTTTTTAAATTTTGTTCTTTCTCCCTTTGGATGGGATATTTTCTGCATTTCAACATACGTAGAATTCAGACAACTTATGTGATAATTTAAACTTTTACCTGGTCCTTTTTTGAAATCTGTTTTGTGTGTAGACTCTTGTCCACTTGATTCCAGCCAGCTGAGATGTAAACTCACCTAGTTATTTTTCAAATATATTCTAGCCAGACAGAGCAGTTCACTTTTCAGAAATGGTTCAAATAGCTTCTGATTTAAAACAGTATATGATGTTTATCAATAAAAGAACTATTCTATTTTAGGGGCGCCTGGGTGGCTTAGTCGGTTAAGTGTCCGACTTCAGCTCAGGTCATGATCTCACGGTTTGTGAGTTCAAGCCCGGCATCAGGCTCTGTGCTGACAGCTCAGAGCCTGGAGCCTGCTTTGGATTCTGTGTCGCCTTCTCTCTCTGCCCCTCCCCAACTTGTGCTGTCTCTCAAAATATAAATAAATGTAGAAAAATCTTTTTTAAAAATCTATTCTCCTTTAAAATAATACATATGCTAAAAGCATTGGACTTTTACCCAGATTAAAAGTCTTCCTCTTTTTTTTGGATTAAAAAAAATTCATCCAATTATCAAGCAAAACTAAAATCATAAAGAATAAAACTGCCTCAGAAACCTTCCACTCAAAGTTATTCCTTTTAACACTTCTTTTTCAATGTTTCAAATTTTTATTTAATTGTAGTTAGTTAACATACAGTGTAATATTAATTTCAGGAGTAGAATTTAGTAATTCTTCACCTACATACAACACCCAGTGTCGATCACAGCAAGTGCCCTCAATACTCATCACCCATTTAACCCATGCCCCACATCCACCTCTCCTCCATCAACCCTCCATTTGTTCCCTAGAGTAAGAGTCTGTTTCCTACTTTGCCTTTCTCTTTTTTTTTTCTTTTCCCTGTGTTCATCTGTTTTGTTTCTTAAATTCCATATATGAGTGAAGTCATATGCTATTTGTCTTTTTCTGACTGACTTATTTCAGTTAGCACAATACTCACTAGCTCTATCTGTGTCATTGCAATGGCAAGATTCTTTTTTTTGTGGCTATGTGATATTCCATTTTGTATTTACACTCCTAAGTACACACATACGTACACACACATACACACACACATATACGCATACATACATATACATATGCATGCCACCTCTCCTTTATCCATACATCAGTTCGTGGACATTTGGGCTCTTTCCATAATTTGGCTGTTGCTGATAATGCTGCTATAAACATCGGGGTGCATGTGCCCCTTTGAATCAGTATTTTTGTGTCGTTTGGGCAAATACCTAGTAGTTGCTGAATGGTAGAGTAGTTATATTTTTAACTTTTGAGGAACCTATATACTGTTTTCCACAGTGGCTTCACCAGTTGGCATTCCCATCAACAGTGTAAGATGGTTGCCCTTTCTCCACATCCTTGCCAACATCTGTTTATTCCTGTGTTGTTAATGTTAACATTTTGATGAGCATCCTCTGAAACATTATGGGTTCATACACTTGACAAGCCCACATAGAGAATAATGGTACGTATATAGTACTGATTATTATTGTAAAATATGCTTTTGTTTACCTAATATTATGCTATGAACAATTTCCTGTATTTCTGATCATAGATATATGTATATCATCCTTATAAAGTTTTCTATAAAATGTGATGTAATGTTCACACTCTAGTTTATTTGCCAATCTATTTATGGTACTTAATTACAATTTTATTCCACAAATTGAATTTTCTGTATCATATCATAAAGGATGAAAACTAATTTCCTTACCATTTGATTTAACATGTAAATAGCATATAATTCTATTCTATTCCATTTATTTATTTGTTCTTAGTCCACTATACCCCAATGTTGATTATTATAGCCATAGGATTGGTAAAATCTGGCACTGAAAGTCTTCAAACGTTGTTAATTCTTTTTTATTTAATTAAAAATTTTTTTACATTTATTTATTTTTGAGAGAGTGAGGCAGAGTATAAGCAGGGGAGGGACAGAGAGAGAAAGAGACACAGAATCTGAAGCAGGCTCTAGGCTCTAAGCTATGAGCACAGAACCTGATGCAGGACTCAAACCCACAAACTGTGAGATCATGACATGAGCCAAAGTCGGATGCTCAACTGACTGAGCCACCCAGGTGCTCCACAACATTGTTGTAAGTCTTCAGATTATTTTGGCATTTTTAGGATCACTACATTTACATATTCCTAAGGGTCTTGGAGTCCAGAAAAAAAGCCACATACTATTAATGTTACAACACAGATCTTTAGAATCTTTCTCTTTGCATATATGTATGTGCACATACATACATACACACGTGTGTATATATGTGTATGTATTCATGGTAGGAGAATAATGTCCCCCTAAAGATTTCCACATCCTAATGTGGAAATGTATTTGTATGTATACATTGAATGGATTGATGACATAAAAATGTATATACAAATATATGTCCACACTTGTGTTTGTATGTGTGTATACAAATATTTCATTCTTACTCTTGAATTTTTAGCTATATGTGTTTTTATATTTTTACTGATGTGGAAAATATATTATGTATATCTTCCCTGATTTATCTTCAAATATATGATGTTATGAACAACATGAGAAATTTACAATACTGTTATTTTTTTACTGTTTATTTTTGAGAGAGAGAGAGATCGATCATGAGCAGGTGAGGGACAGAGAGGAGACAGAGAATCCCAAACAGGCTTCACACTGTTGGCACAGAGCCCAACACGGGGCTCAAACCCATGAATCTCGAGATTCATGACCTGAGCTGAAACCAAGAGTTGGATGCTTAACCAACTGAGCCACCCTGGTACCCCTATAATAGTGTAATTTTTACTTGTCTCCCACATTTTGTGAGAATGTTGATGTTCTGTATTTTACATGTTAAAAAGACATACTATTTTTGCACTAAACAATCAAATGTATTTTAAGCAAATGGAATAAACAGATTATAAATGGCCATTTTTATAACCCTTTTGGTTCTCTTTATTCGTCTTGCAGATCTAGGGTACAAGCAGCTAATACTTTGCCTCAGTCTGAGAAACATTTAACCATTTTTCATATTGCTAGTCTAATGGAAGCAAATGCTCAAAAACAAACCCCAATACACCCAGCACTCAGTATTTTAAATTCGAGGCTAAATCTTCTGGCTACAGCTCTATACATTGTACCTGTGTGTTTTATTTGTTAGTTGAATCATTTTTAGTTAGAATTGCTTCTCCAGTTTCTTAAAATAATGGTTAATCATTGACAAGTGAAAGAAATATACTAGGTTGTTCATAAGTTTTGAGGAAACGGTTTCTGAACCCCAAATCAATGGCTAAGAGATATTCACTTCAAACATCGTAAAGTGCCAGCCAATTACAAGATAGACAACACAAAGGTTTGGGTGAGTGAATAGTTTCCCAGTTTGTTGTACTTAATGAACCAGAGAAAATCGCTTGTCCTCTGTCTCCCTGTTCTCAGGCCCATTAAAATGGGTAGTAATGCAGTCATTCTCTTTAGAGTCGTTGTAAAGAAAGTCTTTATGTAAAATTTTAAAGCCATTAGAAAATGTAAATATTCAATCAGTTAATGAACTGTTGACTAGGGGTTGGTGTGTGTGTTTGTTGGTTTTCTTGCTGACAATTGAAAATTGTTTTACATTTAGAATAGCAGTGAAATTATGTCAGAATAATCATAGTACTTTATCTTAAATTTGAATTTTTTTTCTTTTTTCTTTTTTAAATTTTAAAAAGTATTTATTTTTGAGAGAGAGAGTGCAAGCATGGGGCGGGTGGGGCAGAGAGAGAGGGGGACACAGAATCTGAAGGAGACTGCAAGCTCTGAGCTGTCACCACAGAGCCCAATGCAGGGCACAAACTTAAAAATTGCGAGATCATGACCTGAGCCGAAGTCAGACACTCAACCAAGTGAGCCACCCAGGCTCCCCTTAAACTTGAATTTCTTAAGCAGAATGTGATATGAAGACAATTATGAATTCTTCTATTTGAAAGAAACTTTTATTCAACACAAAATTAACCCTCTACATGCATTTTTATATAATATGGTGTTCCTCCCTAATAGAAGACCTTACAAAAGTTGTGTTCAGTTTTATTGGTGTATTACAATTGTTCAATGTACAGCTCATCATTAGCATAGTGTATTCCGGTCTATTTAGGATTTGCATAACATTTTTTTTTTTTTTTTTTTTTTTTTTTTTTTTTTTTTTTTTTTTTTTTTTTTTTTTTTTTTTGGGTCAGAGAGGGACAGAGCATGAACGGGGGAGGGGCAGAGAGAGAGGGAGACACAGAATCAGAAACAGGCTCCAGGCTCCGAGCCATCAGCCCAGAGCCTGACGCGGGGCTCGAACTCACAGACCGCGAGATCGTGACCTGGCTGAAGTCGGACGCTTAACCGACTGCGCCATCCAGGCGCCCCTGCATAACATTTTCAATGATAATTTAATAAACACCACTATAGCCTCAGCAAATCTTGTTAAGATTTAATTGGATTGTAAAATAATTTTATCTAGTTTTCATTTTATTAAGTGTTCCTGCAGTGTATTTGGTTTTAATTGAAGGAGTTAATTTGTAATCATTAGTGTTTACCTTTCTGCATTCATTCTCTTTTGAATACATTACCTGGATCATTTCAGTCCTGTAATACTGTTACATCAGTGGATTTGTCAAAATAGGCTTTTTTTTTTTCTTTTTTACTAAGTGGACTATAACTAGGAATTCATTGGAAATTGACATCTGTAGGCAGTGGGGTGGTGGGGTAGAGAGGGGGGAAATGTGGAAATTGCTGCCTTTAATGTATCATATTAAGAATATTCAAAATTTTTGCTTCATGAAGAGAATTTGGCATTAGCCAAAGTGAATTGAGGCAGATTTCCTATTGTGATATTCTTCATTTCCAAATGACCTGATTTCCTGGTCTGATTGATTTTAACTCCACCTTAAATATAGAATCTTAAGGAATGAGCTTGCCTCACTTAAGAGTTATTACTCCATGCTTTTAGTATGCCTTAAAGAAACTATTTCTCATGCTTGGATTCAGGATGTGATAGTACTTCTAGGATAAAAAGTAATAATGATTGAGTTAGGAACTCACAGAAAGTAAATTAAGAGCAAAGGCACAAATACAATTCTTACACCTCTTTGAAATGAAAGATACTTTAAAAGTATTTTTAAAAAATCTATCCAGGGGCACCTGGGTGGCTCAGTCATTTGTGTCCAACTTCAGCTCAGGTCATGATCTCAGGGTTTGTGGGTTTGAGCCCCACTTATGGCTCTGTGCTGACAACTCAGAGCCTGGAGCCTGCTTCAGATTCTATGTCTCCCTCTCTCTGCCCCCCCCCCCCCCCCCCAGAAAAAAAATCAAGCCTCTGTCTCTCTTTCATTCCAAAGTAAATAAACATTAACAAATTTTTTTTGTATCTATCCAGGAGAGAAAGCTATTATTTAAAGGAATCTTGCATATTGAATTAATTAACTGGTCTTATGATTATATGTTTGTATATATTGTAAGTCCTTTACATATATTTCTGAAAGTTTTATTACAGTAAATATGAAACATTCATTTTATTAAATACCCATTGTATTATGATTTTTATGTAAAGCAACATATCAGGTATCCATCAGCAAAACACCATCTCTGTGATATATGAGATGACCATTAAAACAATATTTTATGGAATAAAGGCATTTGAGAAATGCTAGGTACAAGAAATGTTGAAAAAGCTCCTTAAAGATGATAGAACTTTAATCATAAAGTATAATTATTCAAAATGCATAAATAAGATACAATACTTTCCTTATACATTTAACCATGAAAATCATTAAGAATAAAACACATGAGGTCTGAATGCACTTGCTGTTTATGGAAAACGATTTGGTAAATATATTTTATATGTATTTGTAATTGTATGCTGGGAAATAAATTATAAACCATATATTTACTCTACCAGCAGTACTTTTATGTTTAAAATTTTCAATTGAAAGTATTTGTGTGACATCCAGCTGAGTAAAAGCCCTACATTTGAAAAGCAGATGATTAAATTTAATATGCTGTTTTAGGCACAGTTTGTCTAGCGTTGCTATTTAATATGTTATTAAAGTGAAGTTAGGGTTAGGACCAGTGAGTTTCAAACACACAATTTTATGAAGAGATTTCAGGAAATGCATTTTTAAGGTCCTTCTCTTTAAAACTCCTCAGGAATGTTTACAGACAAGAAAAATAGGAAGACCTTGATCTTAATGATCGCACTCTAGTAGAGAAACAGACCTGTATTTACATGCGAAAATAAGTGAAGATCCACAAATAGAGGATTAATAGAAAAAACAGAGTGTTATCTTGGTAAAGAGGAAGTCGTGTAGTTTCCTCAGTTTAGATAATGATTAAAAAATCAGTGACTTTTGTGAAGGAAAAGGGCCAACAATAAAACAAACAAGTCAACATTTAGAACAGGGAAGTGGAGATGATAGTCATCGAAGGATATAAAAGAAACAATAAGAAAATAATGATGATGTTCAAGATAAAAATATTTTCTAGAAAAGGGGGATGGAACAGACGTTGCTAAACAGATTTTTAGGAAGATGAAGCCTGTGGAAAGGCCATTGCATGTTTTCAATTCCAGGAATGGTAATGCTTTAAAGGAAACTTTCAGTGAGTAAGTAGTGGGGGGATGGGGAAGCATTTTAAGTCGTTCAACAATGAGTGATGAGGAAGTTGAGTAGTGATTGTAGACTTCTTTTAATGAAATTTACTTATTAAAATTTTACAAAAGAATAGCAATGATGCTAACTTTAAGTTAAATATTATTTTGGAAGATCTGAGATTTTTACCTAAACAGAAAGTTTAGGGAAAGAGTGACGATGTGAAAAAATCTTTGATGAATTAAGCTTCTCGAGAGATTATAGGGAGATAGAGTTAATGCACACTAGAAGACTTAGCCCTGAACCTTTTGGGATGAGCACTGGGTGTTGTATGGAAACCAATTTGACAGTAAATTTCATATATTAAAAAATAAAAAAAAAAAAAAAGAAGACTTAGCCCTGAAAAGAATACTTCTTTTCCCTGAACAAAGACAATGTGCCAGTGGGCAGTGGGTTAAATATGAAGAGAATGAGATGCAGAGAAAAGTGAAGTGAAAGAATTTGCAGTAAATGGCACTTCACTATTTTGTAACACCACAAGTGAGGTTTCTGTTAAAAATGAGGGTAGACAAATGGATTTGGTGCTTGAGGATAGAAGCATTTCCAAAGAACATATGATAACACAGGTTTTGAACTGTACAAGTCCATATATAAGTGGAATCTTTTTCAAGCACTACTGTAAATTCATTTTCTCTTATGATTTTCTTAATATTTTCTCTAGATTTATTATAAAAATACAGTATATAAAACAGAGCATACAAAATATGTATTAATAGACTGCTATCGCTAAGGCAACAGTAGACTCTTAATAGTTAGGTTTTGGGGGAGTCAGATGTTATATGCAGATTTTCACTTGCATGGAGAGTCAATGACCATAACCCCTGTGTTGTTCAAGGGCCAATTGTAAGAATAAATTTTATACCTATGAATATTATTTCATTAATATTCAGGTAGTAAGGCTTTATGATTCTAATGATCTATCATGTGAAAATAATTTTAAAGAATATAAACTTAAAATAATAAGGATATTTAAGAAAACGATGCATATGTGCTAAAAATGAATTCGCCAATAAAGTTAGAGACCGAGCAAACTGGGCGAGGATGCTGGCAATACATAAACAGCTGAACACGCCTAAATGTTGACAGGAAAATTCTGGTTGTGACAAAGGAAAGCATTCTGGAAATTGTTACTATCGACAAAGTATTTGTTTTAAATTATGTTGACTACAAAGATATTTTGATTGTTCCCTGTGTGCACATACTTAGAAATCAGGAAAAATCTAATGCATCATGAATTTATAATTCCTAAAAGAAAATTCCAACTCCTACTGGATCTCAAGGGGGAAAAAATAACTGCTGGAGCATTCTGTGTGGTCAACATTAAGTGAATATTATTTTATATTAATAAAACGGCTGTTCTCTTTGATTCTAGAAGTTTTTGGTTTTGATTTTTAGATTACGTATTGATAGTAAAGGCGAGTTATCAGTGGAAGAATATAGGAGGAAGGTATTTTTATTTTTATCCTTTCTGAAACTTAGTAGAAAACTTTAGAAAACTAATTGCCAAGGGGGAATCCGAACTACTTTTTCTTTGCCCTAAAGTTGTATATAAGAGCATAAGTAATATTCAGGATAAGACACATTTATCTCTTCAATTATTTGCTGAGCCACTACCACAACTATATCATATAAATGAAGTTGAATGAAAGCAAAAGCCAAAAAATATGCTTCAATATTTATGTAAAAATATAAAGCATTTAAAATGTACAGTTTAGGGGCACCCAAGTGGCTCATTAGGTTGAGCAGCCTTGATTTCAATTCAGATCATGATCTCGTGGTTGTGAGATCAAGCCCTGCATGAGACTCCACGCTGAGCATGGAGCCTTCTTGGGATTGCCTCTCTCCCTCTCTCTCTGCCCCTCCATGCTTTGTTCTCTCAAAAATAAACAAACATTTAAAAAATAAAATTTATAGTTTATTTGATAGATAATTTAGTACATTTCTAGTGGTAACCATAGATGTCTTTTTTTAACATGACTGTGATTATTGTAGATTGAGGAATAGTGGAGTAAATTTATTTCATATGAAGCATGCCAACAAGAGAATTTGGGAAACTTTAGTAACTTATTGACGACCCTCAGTGGATTAAGTAAGAGGTGGAATGTATCTGCATTCTTAAATATTTTCTCTTAGACACATTGCTTGAAGTCTGATTCCTAATATATTCTAGACAACAGTAACCCTAATATTTAATCTTACTGTCAAGGAAATTCAGTCTTTCAACTCATTTAGCCAGATAATCCATATGGAATCAAATGATTATTTAAAAATATATCTATGCTAATAACTAAAGTCCAGTGAAAATCATTCTTGTTATTTTGAAGCTATTAATGTCAGAAGTTTTCTCGTTCTTTCAAAATGTATAGAAAATATTTATTTTCCCCTTCTGTATTCATATAGAAAGTTTTAAAGAAAAACAATCTATGAACAACAGGCTTGGTTTTCTTTTTATTTTCCCCTTCTGTATTCATATAGAAAGTTTTAAAGAAAAACAATCTATGAACAACAGGCTTGGTTTTCTTTTCTCATAGCATTTAGAATGTGCAATTGCAACTCAGTCTATGCAAAATAATATTGTTGATAGCCCTCAATACCTTTTCTCCTACTTTCTTTTTTAAATATGAAATTTATTGTCAAGTTGGTTTCCATACCACACCCAGTGCTCACCCCAACAGATGCCCTCCTCAATACCCATCACCCACCCTCCCCTCCCTCCCACCCCCATCAACCCTCAGTTTCTTCTCAGTTTTTAAATGTCTCTTATGGTTTGGCTTCCTCCCTCTCTAACCCTTTTTTTTTTTCCCTTCCCCTCCCCCATGGCTTTCTGTTAAGTTTCTCAGGATCCACATAAGAGTGAAAACATATGGTATCTGTCTTTTTCTCTAGGACTTATTTCACTTAGCATAACACTCTCCAATTCCATCCACGTTGCTACAAAAGGCCATATTTCATTCTTTCTCATTGCCACGTAGTACTCCATTGTGTATATAAACCACAATTTCTTTACCCATTCATCAGTTGATGGACATTTAGGCTCTTTCCATAGTTTTGCTATGTTGAAAGTGCTGCTATAAACATTGAGGTACAAGAGCCCCTATGCCTCAGCGCTCCTGTATCCCTTGGGTAAATTCCTAGCAGTGCTACTGCTGGGTCATAGGGGAAGTCTATTTTTAATTTTTTGAGGAACCTCCACACTGTTTTCCAGAGAGGCTGCACCAGTTTGCATTCCCACCAACAGTGCAAGAGGGTTCCCGTTTCTCCACATCCTCTCCAGCATCTATAGTCTCCTGATTTGTTCATTTAGCCACTCTGACTGGCGTGAGGTGATATCTGAGTGTGGTTTTGATTTGTATTTCCCTGATAAGGAGCGACGTGGAGCATCTTTTCATGTGCCTGTTGGCCATCCGGATGTCTTCTTCAGAGAAGCGTCTATTCATGTTTTCTGCCCATTTATTCACTGGGTTATTTGTTTTTTGGGTGTGGAGTTTGGTGAGTTCTTTATAGATTTTGGATACTAGCCCTTAATCCAATATGTCATTTGCACATATCTTTTCCCATTCTGTTGGTTGCCTTTTAGTTTTGTTGATTGTTTCCTTTGCTGTGCAGAAGCTTTTTATCTTCATGAGGTCCCAATAGTTCATTTTTGCTTTTAATTCCCTTGCCTTTGGGGATGTGTCGAGTAAGAAATTGCTCCGGCTGAGGTCAGAGAGGTTTTTCCCTGCTTTCTCCTTTAGGGTTTTGATGGTTCCCTGTCTCACATTGAGGTCCTTTATCCATTTTGAGTTTATTTTTGTGAATGGTGTAACAAAGTGGTCTAGTTATATTCTTCTGCATGTTGTTGTCCAGTTCTCCAGCACCATTTGTTAAAGTGACTGTCTTTTTTCCATGGGATATTCTTTCCTGCTTTGTCAAAGATTAGTTGGCCATACTTTTGTGGGTCTAGTTCTGGGGTTTCTATTCTATTCCATTGGTCTATGTGTCTGTTTTTGTGCCAATACCATGCTGTCTTGATGATTACAGCTTTGTAGTAGAGTCTCAAGTCTGGGATTGTGATGCCTCCCACTTTGGTCTTCTTCTTCAAAATTACTTTCACTATCGGGGTTTTTTGTGGTTCCATACAAATCTTAGGATTGCTTGTTCTAGTTTCGAGAAGAATGCTGGTGCAATTTTGATTGGGATTGCATTGAATGTGTAGATTGCTTTGGGTAGTATTGACATTTTAATGATATTTATTCTTCCAATCCATGAGCATGGAATGTTTTTCCATTTCTTTATATCTTCTTCAATTTCCTTCATAAGCTTTCTATAGTTTTCAGCATACAGATCTTTTACATCTTTGGCTAGGTTTATTCCTAGGTATTTTATGCTTCTCGGTGCAATTGTGAATGGGATCAGTTTCTTTATTTGTCTTTCTGTTGCTTCATTATTAGTGTATAAGAATGCAACTGACTTCTGTACATTGATTTTGTATCCTGCGACTTTGCTGAATTCATGTATCAGTTCTAGCAGACTTTTGGTGGAGTCTATAGGGTTTTCCATGTATGATATGTCATCTGCAAAAAATGAAAGCTTGACTTCCTCTTTGCCAATTTTGATGCCTTTGATTTCCTTTTGTTGTCTGATTGCAGATGCTAGAACTTCCAACACTATATTAAACAACAGCGTCGGGAGTGGACATCCCTGTCGTGTTTCTGATCTCAGGGGGAAAGCGTTCAGTTTTTCCCCATTGAGGATGATATTAGCTGTGGGCTTTTCATAAATAGCTTTTATGATGTGTAAGTATGTTCCTTCTATCCTGACTTTCTCGAAGGTTTTTATTAAGAAAGGATGCTGAATTTTGTCAAATGCTTTTTCTGCATCAATTGACAGGATCATATGGTTCTTTTCTTTACTTTTATTAATGTGATGTATCACATTGATTGATTTGCAAATGTTGAACCAGCCCTGCAGCCCAGGAATGAATCCCACTTGATTGTAGTGAATAATCTTTTTATATGCTGTTGAATTCAATTTGCTACTATTTTATTGAGGATTTTTGCATCCATATTCATCAGAGATATTGGCCTGTAGTTCTCTTTTTTTTTTTTTTTTTTGTGCTGGATCTCTGGTTAGGAATCAAAGTAATGCTGGCTTCATAGAATGAGTCTGGAAGTTTTCTTCCCTTTCTATATTTTGGAACAGCTTGAGAAGGATAGGCATTATCTCTGCTTTAAATGTCTGGTAGAATTCCCCTGGAAAGCCATCTGGTCCTGGACTCTTATCTGTTGGGAGATTTTTGATAACTGATTCAATTTCTTTGCTGGTTATGGGTCTGTTCAAGTTTTCTATTTCTTCCTGTTTGAGTTTTGGAAGTGTGTGGGCGCTTAGGAATTTGTCCATCTTCCAGGTTGTCCAGTTTGTTGGCATATGATTTTTCATAGTATTTCCTGATAATTGCTTGTATTTCTGAGGGATTGGTTGTAATAATTCCATTTTCATTCATTATTTTATCTATTTGGGTCATCTCCCTTTTCTTTTTGAGAAGCTTGGCTAGAGGTTTATCAAGTTTGTTGATTTTTTCAAAAAACCAACTCTTGGTTTTATTGATCTGCTCTACAGTTTTTTTTTAGATTCCATATTGTTTACTTCTGCTCTGATCTTTATTATTTCTCTTCTTCTGCTGGGTTTGGGGTGTCTTTGCTGTTCTGCTTCCAGTTCCTTTAGGTGTGCTGTTAGATTTTGTATTTGGGATTTTTCTTGTTTCTTGAGATAGGCCTGGATTGCAATGTATTTTCCTCTCAGGACTGCCTTCCCTGCATCCCAAAGCATTTGGATTGTTGTATTTTCAGTTTCATTTGTTTCCATCTATTTTTTAAATTTCTTCTCTAATTGCCTAGTTGACCCATTCATTCTTTGTAGGGTGTTCTTTAACCTCCATGCTATTGGAGGTTTTCGAGATTTTTTCCTGTGGTTGATTTCAAGCTTCGTATCTTTGTGGTCTGAAAGTGTGCATGGTATGATCTCAATTCTTGTATACTTATGAAGGGCTTTTTTGTGACCCAGTATGTGATCTATCTTGGAGAATGTTCCATGTGCACTTGAGGAGAAAGTATATTCCATTGCTTTGGGATACAGAGTTCTAAATATATCTGTCAAGTCCCCCTTTCCAATGTATCATTTAGGGCCCTTGTTTCTTTATTGATTCTGTGTCTAGATGATCTGTCCATTGTTGTAAGTGGGGTATTAAAGTCCCAAGCAATTACCACATTCTTATCTATAAGGATGCTTATGTTTGTGATTAATTGTTTTATATATATGGGAGCTTCCGTATTCGGTGCATAGACATTTATCATTGTTAGCTCTTCCTAATGGATAGACCCTGTAATTATTACATAATGCCCTTCTTCAATCTTGTTACAGCCTTTAATTTAAAGTCTAGTTTGTCTGATATAAGTATGGCTACTCCAGCTTTCTTTTGACTTCTAGTAGCATGATAGATAGTTCTCCATCCCTTCACTTTCAATCTGAAGGTGTCCTCAGGTCTAAAATGAGTCTCTTGTAGACAGCAAATGGATGGGTCTTGTTTTTGTATCCATTCTGATACCTTCTGTCTTTTGGTTGGAGCATTTAGTCCATTTACATTCAGTGTTATTATAGAAAGATATAGGTTTAGAGTCATTGCTATGTCTATAGGTTTCATGCTTGTAGTGGTGTCTCTGTTACTTTGTGGTCCTTGCAACATTTCACTCACAGAATCCCCCTCAGGATCTCTTGTAGGGCTGGTTTAGTAGTGATGAATTCCTTCAGTTTTCGTTTATTTGGGAAGACCTTTATCTCTCCTTCTATTCTGAATGACAGACTTGCTGGATAAAGGATTCTCAGCTGCATATTTTTTCTGTTCATCACATTGAAAATTTCCTGCCATTCCTTTCTGGCCTGCCAAGTTTCAGTAGATAGGTCTGTCACTAGTCTTATCAGTCTCCCTTTATATTTTAGAATGTGTTTATCCCTAGCTGCTTTCAGAACTTTCTCTTTATCCTTGTATTTTGCCAGTGTCACTATGATATGTCATGCAGAAGATGAATTCAAGTTACTTCTGAAGGGAGTTCTCTGTGCCTCTTGAATTTCAATGCCTTTTTCCTTCCCCAGATCAGGGAAGTTCTCAGGTATGATATGTTCATGTACACCTTCAGCCCCTTTTCTCTTCCTCTTCCTCTTCTGGAATTCCTATTACACGGATATTGTTGCATTTGACAGAATCTCAGCAATAGATTCTCTGCTGTCCTCCATACTTTTTTGAAGCCCAGTGATTGATTTTATGACTATTATTCTAAAATTCATGTCCTGTTATATTGCTTAAATAGTTTTTGATCAATTTGTTAGCTGTCTCTACTTCCTGGAGTTTATTTTGAGGAGAATTCTTCCGTTTCGTTATTTTGGATAGTCCCTGTGGTGGTGTGGAACTGCAGGGCACTTCCTCTGTGCTGTCTGGAGTAACTTGTGTTGGTGAGCATGACTGCAGTCAGACCTGATGTCTGTCCCCAGCCCACCACTGGGGCCACAGTCAGACTGGTGTGTACCTTATCTTGCCCTCTCCCAGAGGCAGGAGTCACTGTGGAGTGTTGTGGCCCCGGGCTACTTGCACACTGCCAGGCTTGTGGTGCTACTTTAATGGGATCTGGCATATTCGCGGGGGTGGATCTGCAAGGTGCACAGGGGCGTGAAGGGCAGGCTTAGCTCAGTCGGTGGTCCCTTGCAGGAGGGGCCCTCCAGCACCTGGAGGGAGGCTGACCCATCAGAGGGATGGATCCACAGAAGCACAGCATTGGGTGTTTGCACGGTGCAAGCAAGTTCTGTGACGAGAACTGGTTCCCTTTGGAATTTCAGATGGGGGATGGGAGAGGGAGATGGTGCTTGCCAGTGCCTTTGTTCCCCGCCGAGCTGTGCTCTGTCTTTCAGGGCTCAACACATTTCCCTCCCAGTGTCCTCTCACCCTCCTGTTCTCCAAGCAGAGCTGTTGACTTGTAACATTCCAGATTTTAAATCCCACTGGCTCTCAGAACTCACAGAGCCTGGCCCCTCTGCTTTTGCAAGCCATATTTCAGGGGCTCTGCCTTGCCCAGTGGGCTGCCGGTTCACCACCCCGGCTCCCTCCTGCCAGTCCGTGTAGCCTGCACTGCCTCTCTGTCCTTCCTACCATCTTCCCTGGGCTTCAAGCCTGTGCTTGGCTCCAGAGAGTCTGTTCTGCTGGTCTTCTAGCGGTTTTCTGGGTTATTTAGGCAGATGTGGGTGGAATCTAAGTGAGCCCAGCGTCCTCCTATGCCACCATCTTCTCCAGTAATCCACAGTTTCTCCTACTTTTAACTAATTTTCTTCAGATCATTCATGCATTATCACCCCGTAAATAATTATTATGGTTATATAGGATTTATTAATATTGAGGAAGAATAAAATGGTAAGGTAAAGGAAAATACCTAAGAAATGCAAAATGGAAAACTGAAAAAAATTATTAGGATTGTTTACTTCCTATTAGAGAAAAAAAAATTTTCATTAAAAAGATCTTTTCTGTAGAAGGGAAAACTCAGGTAGAGCTGAGATATGAAAATTAAGTTAGAGTGAAACTGTAAAATAGCTCTAAGCCCTTAGTCTTCATGCTTCAAATTCGACAGAAATTATGTATAATACAGTGATCTTTTCGGTTATGTGATATTATTTTATAAGTTCACAAATACAAAGGGGTAGAATTATTTAAGGCCACATCAGAACATTGATTATGCCACCTATTTGCTCTTAATCTTTCCTTTTCATGACCTACAGAGGAAGAAAATTCACTTAAAAAAATTCCAAAACCTAGTCTTCAGGTCTTTTATAATCTAACCCTAATCTACATCTCTCTTTTCACCTTTTGTTGCTCCCCAGATCCATCACCCTGAATGTAAATTTCTCCTATTTACTTTTTCAAAATTACAAATTCTTCTGTGACTATTCAGAAAACTGTCAAACTTTTTATCTCAGTGCTAATGACACCTCTATAATCTAATAGCATATAGTTATCTTCTTATGATAGCATTTACAATTTAGATTATGATTCTTTACACACTTGTCTCCATTAAAAGGACAATATCATTAATCTTTATATCACAAGTGCCTGTGTGCTACCTGACAATACATGACAAGTAAATATCTCTTGGATGAGTAAATTAAATAACACCACATTCTTCTTCATGTTTCCTTATAACTTGTTTTTTTTCCTGTTACTTTTGAGCTTCATCACCCAAATAAGAGGTATAAAAAACCTCAAAACCCATTATATGTCTTTGAAAATTGCAGAATTTGTTTTATTACTCTACACTTTAGTCTTTCTTTTTAATAAATTCAAGTACAAAGGCCAATTACATTGATGTCTGGATACTCATCACTATCATAAAAATGTCACCTTGATAGTACTTGTTAATCATAGAATCTTTTTCTTCTTTTTAGTTCTAGAAGATAAGTGATAATTGTGTATCCCTTTTGTGCTGTGCCCTGCTCTTTTACATGAAGTAATTTCTCATCCTCTCAGGATTTAGGTGATTATATAGCAAGATTAATTATGTGCAAGAATTCCTATTTCCAGTTGTGTAATAACTATGTATCTCTTTGCAGAGTACTTGACTTTTCTTTATGAGGCTGTGACTGTGATATAGGTCACTCATTTAGATTCACAACTACTAGGAATCATCTTGTCTTTATATAGAAGAGGAAGTTACTTAATAGCTATGAACAGAATAATGTGTTTGGAAAAATATTCACTTAAAGAATTTAAGAATATAAATGCTCTTTTCTCAAAGAAATAAAAGCTATTTATCCCTTATTTTAATGAGCAACATTTTAGCTATTCCTTTTTTTTTGTCCCTACCTTTTTTTCTCAAGTTGTTGAGCAACTACCCTTATTACCACTTTGATAAATACTAATTGAACAAATTAAAAAGGAAGAAATTCTTGAAGATCTGTTTTTGAAAGATTGAAAAGAAAACCATGGGGTAAGTGCATTAGTAATATGTATTAGAGTTTCAAATTAGATGTTGGCAAAGTTGAATTCCAAAATAGAACTATTCTTTAGTCAGGACGTGAAAGTATCTTTCTCCTTAAATTAGTAAACAGGTTATATATTTACTGATTATGTATTTCAGTTTCTTTTGAGTTTGATGGGTTAGCAACATACATGATGTCAATTTGGGGAGTTCTTACGTATTTTTAAAAGTTCCTCAGTAATAGGGTTATTGCAAGAAATGGTTGTTATTGTCAGAGAAGTAACTAAAGAGAGTTTTAATGAAGTGTTATAAGTAGAGATGAGAGAGCCAACCAGGTTTGATGATGCATCCAGGGCTTAGTAAAAATATAAAGTCATAACCACCCCTGTCCCAACACAGCAAAAAAAGGCAACTTCAGGAGTAAAGGAACTTCAGAGAGCACTGAAATCACAGGGACTTTCAAACAGAGCTGTAGTGTTTGACAGTCATAAGACAACCACTGCCAAAAGATTGTTGGCTGTAGAGAAGGTTTCTGAAGGAATATATAACAACACCTCTCTCTGCCACCTTCAAATCTTCAGCTGAAGCCTCTGTCAGCCAAACTCTACTTGAAAATATTCCATAGAGGTCATTCTCCTGAGACCCAGAGGGAGGGGAAGGATGGGGTGCTGAATTAAAGGACCTCACAGAGGTTAGCGAGCACCCACAGTTACTTTGCAACAAAGAGCACATTTCTTTTTTTTTTTTTTTTAATTTTTTTTTTTAACGTTTATTTCTTTTTGAGACAGAGAGAGACAGAGCATGAACGGGGGAGGGTCAGAGAGAGGGAGACACAGAATCCGAAACAGGTTCCAGGCCCTGAGCTGTCAGCACAGAGCCCGACGCGGGGCCCTGAGCTGTCAGCACAGAGCCCGATGCGGGGCTCGAACCCACGGAACCGCGAGATCATGACCTGAGCTGAAGTCGGCCGCTTAACCGACTGAGCCACCCAGGCGCCCCAAAGAGCACATTTCTAATGTGGAAGATGTTCATGATTTTCAGGTTTGATTTCCACCCATTTGGATACTTGTTTACATGGTAGATCAGTGATGAAAGGTGAATAAGGACTGCTTAACTATAAACCCTGAAATCAACTTTTAAAAGTACCCTTTCACATTTGAAAAGTGTAGGCACTGGACTTTGGCAAGGAAGGAATATGTGTCTATAAGACCGTCCTTGGATACAAATGATAATAAGTTTTGAACAATTTTTCTTCAGAGATATGTTAGACCAGGAGATTAGAAGAGCTAACACATGTAAGATGGAGTTCTTAGATAACTGAAGGTAGAGTTGAATTTATTCCGATCTACTCATACCCAGAGAAATTCTTGGTGTACTTTAAGTTTTTAGTATCAGTTGCATTGAATATTACAAAATATTTTGGTTTTCAGGACTGTCACTAGCTCTCTTAGTAGGCTTAGGTAAGTCATCTACTCAGCATCATTGTCTTTGTCTATTAAGTGGGATCAGTACTTACGTAAGGTTTCTCAAGCATTACTTAAGAGTATAAATTGACTTGCATAATTCCACCATTATTTTAGATCACAAAGATCAAATATCATGATTTCTTGTGGCTCAACCTAGTTCAGTGTAATCTCCTTTGTTGCTTCTAATGTAGAACATTGAAGGAATTAAAAATTTAACAGGGGCTTTCATTTCATTTTCAGGCTTGTCAAATAATCTTAGATATTAAGACTTCAGAGGCTTAAAAGAAGATCTCAGTTTTTTTTATTCTTGTATTAATAAAAGCTACTAATCATTAACATGAATTAAATGTTGTTCATGTGCTCTACCCCTTGCTAAAGACCTAGGTCTGTTTGTTTTAGTTTTTTCCATGATGCAAGAAATTTAAGTTTAGGAGAATGTTTTCCTTACAAATCAATAGAGGATTTTACAGTTGAGTAGAAAAAAGTAAATCACAGCAGTCTAATCATTTCCCCTGAACTTCATACAGGAAAATGTTGCCCCCTTGATCACTAACCATCCCCTTTCTGCTAACATTTAGATCTCTAAACTGTATGTTTCAATTGATTAGGCTTTTACTCTCTAAAATATAATTGCATACAGTTGTGTTTTCCTGAGATTACAATTTAATTGGGGTAGGTGTTTTTGAACTATTCAGCAACAAACTTACAGAAATATCTAATTTTGCTCTCATGGAAAGATATTCATATTAACTATGATTAGATCAATGAGGTTAGCTTTGAGAGAGAATTCTTACTTTCTCATGACTTTCAGTAATCCTTTTGGCATCATCAGTGTGCTGTAAATGCATGGGCAAAGTGCTATGAGAGCATTATAGTAGCAACCAAGTTTTCCTGGTTAAATTAAGAATGTGATATGGGGAAAGAAAACTCATCTCATTCTTGATAGTAGTATATTCTTTTTTTTAAAGGTTTTTTTTTAATGTTTGTTTTTGAGAGAGAGAGAGAGAGAGAGAGAGAGAGAGAGAGAGAGAGACTGAGCATTAGTGGGGGAGGAAAAGAGAAAAGGAGACACAGAATCTGACAAAGGCTCCAGGCTCCAAGCTGTCAGCACAGAGCTCAATGCGGGGCTCAAATTCATGAACCATAAGATCATGACCTGAGCCAAAATTGTATGCTAAACTGACTAAGCCACCCAGGCACCCCAGTAGTAGGGTATTTTTAATAGTATTGTTTCTAATTTATAGAATTAGTAGAACCAAAAGGGCCTTGTAAAAGTGTCTTCATGTTTAGCTGCTGTTGATTATTTAAAGTAGGGGTTTTATAACTATAGTCCATAGGCCAGATAATGTCCACAGCTACCTATATTTGTAAATAAAAATTTACTGGAACACAGCCACATATTATCTTACATATTGTCTTTATCTGCTTTCACACTATAATGGCAGAATTGAATAGTTGTGACAGACATGGTATGGCCCACAAAGCCTAAAATAGTTACAATTTGGCTGTTTATTTTTTTTAACATTTATTCATTTTTTGAGAGACAGAAACAGTGCATGAGTGGGAGACGGGCAGATAGGGAGGGAGACACAGAATCCAAAGCAAGCTCCAGGCTCTGAACTGACAGCACACAGCCCGACGTGAGGCTCAAACTCACAAACCGTGAGATCATGACCTGAGCTGAAGTTGGACCCTTAACCGACTCAGCCACCCAGGCGCCCCACTATTTGCCTGTTTAAAAAAATAGAAAAGAAAAACTGTCTTGAAGTGGTGGGTTCAATGATACAGAGGAGTAAAGACTTGGACAGTTGTAGAGCTGTCTTAGAAGCTTTATTACACCCAGATCACATTCAGAATTCTGATTTAAATTTTGAACAGCAAAATACTTGCTGATCTACAAAAATCTCCTGCATTGAGAGCCATTTTACAATTGCTATGAATCCTGGTGGGTCAAATAAAGTGTCATTAAATACTTCATGAATTACACGGTGCCTCTTAAATGTATGACATTTACTAATAGCTCCTTCTTGAGTTCACATTTGAGTGCATATATGTACTAAGTACTGGATATATCCATGAAGAAAACACACACAACTCCATCCCTCAGTATGTTCACTGCTTTGGAGAGATGGACAAATAAAAAGTTGAAAGCTGTGATTGTAATTATCTTCATTGTAATATTTAAAGAGCTGTATAGCCCCGTAGTGAACCTAACTCCATATGCTTGAGGATGGTGAGGCATGGTGGGAAATGATAGCAAGTGTGCTTATCTGCCTTCAAAGCAGATGGATTTTAAATTTGTTTTGGTCTTTCTTTAGTATATGAATATAAGTTTTAAGAACACATATAATTCTTTAGTACAAAGCCATTGGTGGGATCTGATACCAGAAATATTTCCTATTCCATAGTCTGCCGAAATTCTAGTATTATGCACTCCTTTTCCACCTTTAGCTTTTGGGCAGTATAATGGTCACCTTAATGTGTCTATACAAACACTTGGTCAAAAATTATTCTTGTTATCTGTGAGAGTTTTGGGGATAAGTTTAATATTTAAATTGCTAAATTGAGCAACACAGGTTGGATGAGGCTGACACATATTAAGAAAAGCAGTCATTTGAAGCATGAACCAAAGGCTGCCTTCCCCTGAGCAAGAGGAAACTCTTCTGAGTACCTTCAAATTTACAAGAATAATCTATTTACAGAGAAATAAACAGTTATCTGTCTATCCATCTATCTATCATCTGTCTACCTATCATCTATGCAGATCTTCTAGTGTTTGTTTTCTGGAGAACCCTGATTGGTACAGTTACAACTTCCTATTGGTTCCTTTAATATGTTAGATCTGAGCAGTAATCTGCCATAAATCATGTTTCAAAATGTAAATATTATGAGGGAAAGAAGAGAGGAAATTACAACAAATGTCAAACTTCCCTTTTTAGGAAAAATCAACATTAGCGACATGTGTTCCCCATGATGAATGTGGAACACAAGTAGAAAAAAATCAAAGGACTGGTTGTAACCAACTCCTTCCATAGTATTACAGAATTTGTGCTGTAGTTGAGTTTATTCCTTAAGTACATTTAGACAGATTTATTTAGCTAAAACTCCATATCCTTGAGGTCTGTGTCAGTTATGTCCACATGATACAATATTCTGAGTTTGCTAAAAACAGATAGCAGAGCACATACATGGGAATAGGTGGGACAACTGAGGTAATTTAATGTAATTTATCATTGCAATAAACTTAGTATAACAAAACTGTATATCTTATATTAGTAAGAAAATTAGGGCAGATTTTGCTAATTATTTCATAACTTACAGTTTTTTTGAACATATAAAAATAGGCATACCCCAAGAATACAGAAATCTGTTTTTTTACAGCATTATTCCATATGTGAAAATATTTGATTTTCTATGACTTTGTATATAGCTAATATTTATTGGCTTTTATTGTAAGTACTAAAATGATTAATAATCAGCCTAACAGGGCAACTGGCAAATGGGTGTATGTGTGCTAATTTGTACTTTCTCCATTTTGCATTAGCAGATAATAATTGTGAATAAATTAATCCCTTTAAATGAGATAAATTGTTGGGGCGCCTGGGTGGCTCAGTTGGTTAAGTGTCTGACTTCAGCTCAAGTCATGATCTCCTGGTTTGTGAGTTCAAGTCCCTTGTTGGGCTCTGTGCTGACAGCTCAGAGCCTGGAGCCTGCTTCAGATTCTGTGTCTCCCTTTTTCTCTGCCCCTCCCTGAGTTGCATGTGCATGCTCTGTCTCAAAAATAAATAAACATTAAAAAATAAACAAATTGTTTAGTTTTTATTTTTTTAATGTTTATTTATTTTTTTGAAGGAGAGACAGAGTGTGAGGCGGGGGACGGGGGGGGGGGCAGAGAGAGAGGGAGACACCGAATCCAAAGCAGTCTCCAGGCTCTGAGCTGTCAGCACAGAGCCCGGTGCGAGGCTCGAAGTCACAGACCACAAGATCATGACCTGAGCCAAAGTCAGAGGCTCAACCAACTGAGCCACCCAGGTGCCCCTTGTTTAGTTTTTTGGGGACTAATATTATACTGGCAAAACTTAGTTTCTTCTCTTGTTTTATTTTTGATTCCATGACATTGAAAGCTCTGGTCTAAAATCTCTGGGCTCCAATTTCTCAGCTATAAAATAAGGGGGATGGGGCATCTGGGTGTCTCAGTCTGTTAGGCATCCGACTTCGCCTCAGGTCATGATCTCCCGGTTTGTGAGTTCGATCCCCACGTTGGGCTCTGTACTGACAGCTCAGAGTCTGGAGCTTGCTTCAGATTCTGTGTCTCCCTCTCTCTCTGCCCCTCCCCTGCTCATGCTCTGTCTTTCTCTGTCTCAAAAATAAATTAAAAAAAAATTAATTTAAAATAAGGGGGATGGATTAGATTATTTCTAGAGCTTAATCCTAAAATTCTGCTGCTTTAGTAAAGTATTTTTATGCCTAATTTGTTCAGTTTTTCTCTGCATTAATCAAAATTTTCAGATAATGATCAAATATTAGTATTTTTGAAACTTAAATACATTTTTGTGCATGCATACAGATGATTCAGTACAGAATAGTCTCAATTATTTGAAAGTTTCTTTGAAAATGATGTATTCCCATGCAAAATTAGTGTTCGAACAGGTGCTTTATTACTCAATTTTGCTCAAAGTAGCCACTTCTTAAAATTTATGTTCTGTTGGTTTCTTGTATGTAGATGAATGCACAAGACAAAAGGATTGCTGCAGCCTTGGTTCTATATAAATAGTCATTTTTTTTTCATTTTAAAGTTACAATAATTCATTTGGCACCTTGTAGTTATATACCTTACTGAAATATGTGTCTCATGCCTTGATTTTTTTTTTTTTTCATTCTTGCTGTTCTGTTAGTTCCAACTTTCTTGGTGCAAAAACAAACTAGACTTAGTCCCCAATTTGTGGTGGTTTGAGTTAACAATTGTTTAACTTTATGAGAGTGGTCAAGTGACATGCATTCAGAAAAGAACTGTACCTCACGTTTTGAATTTGGTGTTTTTCAGGCTAGCTATAGAAGTATAATACTCCCTTGTGATGCTAGGAAGTAGGGAACCCCAGCTCCCAGTCAGCCATTTGATCATGAGTATAAACAGCAAATACACTTAAAATCATTTTAAATCCATATAACCATTCTGTTTTTACTTTCAGTATACAGTAAGTTGGATGAAATATTCATGATTTTCTTATAAAACCAGATTTGCGTTAGATGGTTTTGCCCTACCATAGGTTAATGTGCTCTGAGCATGTTTAAGTTAGGCTAGAGAATGCTATGATGTTCAGTAGGTATATTAAATATGTTTTAAACTTAAAATATTTTCAACTTACAAGGAGTTTATCAAGACATAACCCCATCATACATCAAGGAAGATCTTATGTAGTTATGTTAATCTTGAAAATCTGCCAAAGTAACAAGAAGCAATAAAACTAGCATAAAGGAAATAAACAACAAATTATTGGGAGAAGAAAATTTGACAACAGAAGCTAAACTAAGCACCACTTACAGATGCAGTGCATAAAATAATCACTTTTATCCTTTTTATGAATTCTTATTTTTTTAATACCCTATGAAAGTTATTTCATTGATAAATTCTGATTTCCCTTAAATATATTCTCTACTGTGTGTAGGCAGGGAAAATTAAAAGGCAAGTTACCTTGATTGGCAAAATGATATCCACAAACAACCTCTCTCTCTCAACACATACGCGTGCGCGCACACACACACACACACACACACACACACACACACATTCGTAACTTCCCTAATCCTTTCAGACTGTAGTTATTTTAGTATCATGCAAAGAAACAGACCACTTATGGGGTGACTGGGTGACTCAGTTGGTTAAGCGTCTGACTTCGCTCAGGTCATGATCTCACAGTTTGTGAGTTCGAGCCCCGCGTGGGGCTCTGTGCAGACAGCTTGGAGCCTGGAGCCTGCTTCGGATTCTGTGTCTCCCTCTCTCTGCTCCTCACCCGCTCACACTCTGTCTCTCTCCATCTCTCAAAAATAAATAAACATTAAAAAAATTTTTAAAAAAGAAACAGACCACTTATGAAATACTGCAAAGATATAATGCTTCTTTTCAATACTTGCAAGAGTTTTAAGTTTTCTGGAAAGCCTTGTGATGGTCACTCTCATAGCATCGTGTACTTTTTAATATGTTCATAAAAATTAGAATTTTACATTTATTATTGAAATCATATTTATCTTCCCTACACCTACCCTATAAGTTTCATTTGAGCATGGAGTGTTATTTGTGTGTTCATCATTGCATTCTCTTAATCGAAGTACGTGGAAGAGGAACTCAATGACTGTCAAATGAATAAAGGATGTGTGGTTCCAATGTTAGGGTTTAGTAAAAACAGATGGAATTAAAAGATAATCAGGTATTCTATCAGTACAAAGATTTTATGATATTTATAAATATCAGGCAAGAGATATCATTATCTTCCTGTCAAACTTGGAGAATGGTCTCATAATGGATGGAAGATTGCCAAGATGTCTTCTAAAATTGCTTCTAGGTTAAGATTGTATCCAACAAAAGGGCATATTTAGTGAGTTACTGGATCAAATGGTGTACATGACTTATAATAGTTTATATTACCTATATACTTTAAGTATGAATGTATTTGATTTTTGATAATAGTCATCCTAACAGGTGTGAGATGACATCTCAATATACTTTTGATTGCCTTTGCCTAATGACTAGTAAAGTTGAGCACCTTTCCATATACCTGTTGGCCATTTATCTATCTTTGAAGAAATGTCTACAAAGGTCTCATGCTCATTTTTAATTGAGTTATTTGTGGGTTTGTGGGGCTTTTTTGGTTTGTTTTTTGTTTTTTGTTTCTTTTTTTGTCGTTGCAGCAGAGATGTATGAATTCTTTGTATACTTTATTTATCCTTTATCAGGTATATGGTTTACAAATATTTTTTTACCAAACTGTAGGTTGCCTTTTCATTCTGTTGACTATTTACTTTGCTGGGCAGAAGCTTTTTAGTTTGATGTAATCCCATTTGTCTGTTTGTCGTTTCATTGTTTGTTACTTTTGGTGTTATAGCTAAGAAATCATCACCAAGGCCACTGTCAAGAAAATGTTTTCCTATGTTTTCTTCTTGGAGTTGTACAGTTTCAGGTCTTAGGTTAGAGGTTTTTTTGTTTGTTTTGTTTTTTGTTTGTTTTTATCCATTCTGAGGTGAATTTTGCATATGGTATAAGTTAAGGGTCCAATTTCAGTATTTTGCAAATGGATATCTAGTTTTCTCAGAACCATTTTTCAAAGGAATGGTCCAATCCCCATTGTGTATTTTTGGCTCCCAAGTCAGTTAATTTTACATGTGTGGATTGATTTCTGAGCTCTCTGTTCTCTTCCACTGGTCTAAATGTCTATTTTTATACCATTACCAAACTGTTTTGATGGCTACTGCTTTGAAATATGTTTTAACACTTTTAAAATGTTTATTTATTTATTTTTTTGAGAGAGACAGGGAGACACAGAATCTGAAACAGGCTGCAAGCTCTGAGCTGTCAGCACTGAGCCCAATGCAGGGCTCGAACCCACAAACGGTGAGATCATGACCTGAGTTGAAGTTGGACGCTTAACCTACTAAGCCAACCAGGTGCCCCTGTAATATGTTTTGAAAAGAGGAAATGGAATGACTCCATCTTCTTGTTCTTACTCAGAATTGGTTTTGGCTATTTGGTGTCTTTTATGCTTCTAATAATTTTAGAATTTTTTTTATTATGTCTGTAAAATGACACTGTATTTTCATAATATTGCATTAAATTTGAAGATGGCTTTGGGTACTATGGACATTTTAAAAATAGGAATTCTTTTAAATCATGAACACAAGATACCTTTCCATTTATTTGTATTTTAAATTTTCTTTTATATTTTATGGTGTTCAGTGTACCAGTTTTTCACCTCATTGGCTAAAGTTATTCCTAAATGTTTAATTCTTTTTGTTGCTATTATAAGTAGAATTGTTTTCTTGATTTCATCTTCAAATAGCTCATTGTCAGTGTATAGAAAGGATGGTCTACCACACACAAAACAATCAATGTGATACACATTAAGATAATGCAAGTTAAAAATCTCATGATCTGATATGGGCAGAAGACATGAACAGACATTTTTAAATATAAGACATCCAGATACCTAACAGATACATAAAAAGATGTTCAGCATCACTCATCGTTAGGGAAATACAAGTCAAAATCATGATAAGATACCACCTCACACCTGTCAGAATGGCTAAAATTAACACAGGAAACAACAGATGTTGGCGAGGATGTGGAGAGAGGGGAACCCTCTTGCACTATTTATGGGAATACAAATTGATGCAGCCACCCTGGAAAATAGTATAGAGGTTCCTCAAAAAGTTAAAAATATAACTAGCCTATGACCCAACAGTTGCACTACTAGATATTTAACAAAGGAAACAAAAATACTGAACCAAAGGAGTATATGTAGCCAAATTATGGAAAGAGCCCAAATGTCCATCAACTGATGAATGATTAAAGAAGAGGTGGTGGTGTCTACATATATATACACACATATACAGACACACATGCATGCATCACATATACAAAAAGGAATATTAGCCATCAAAAAGAATTAAATGTTGCCATTGTCAATGATATGGATGGAGCTAGAGTATATTATGCTAAGTGAAATTAGGCAGTTAGAGAAAAACAAATATATTATTTCACTCATATGTGGCATTTAAAAAACAAAACAGATGAACATAGAGTAAGAGAAAAAAAGAGACGCAAACCATAAGAGACTCTAACTATAAAGAGCAAACTGAGTGTTGCTGGAGGGGAGGTGGGCAGGGGGATGAACTAGATGGCTGATGAGTATTCAGGAGGGCACTTGTGATAAGCACTGGGTGTTACATCTAAGTGATTAATTACCAAATTTTACTCCTGAAACCAATACTATACTATATGTTAACTAACAAGAAGTCAAATGAAAATTTGAAAATAAAAATCACATCATCTCAATAGATGCATGTAAAGCATTTGACAAAATTTAACACACTTTTATAATAGAAACTATCAATAAATTAGGTATAGAAAGAACTTAGCACAGTAAAATCTGTCTATGAAAATCCCAAAAACTGAAGGATTTTCAAGAATTAGAAAATAAGCAAAGATGCTCACTCCCACTGCTTCTGTTCAACAGAATACTGGAAGTCTTAGTCAGAGTTTTTAGGAATCAGAAAAAGAAATAAAACACTAAAATCACAAGTACAATAATTTCTGTTTGGAGATAACATGTTTATATATTTATACCATACATCCAAAGACCTAAAGGCTCCATCACAAAGCTGTTATAACTAATAAATGAATTTAATAATGTGTCAGGTTTATAATCAACATACAGTAATTGTCTTTAAAAGAATCATATTGGTTACTCTTCACTTACCTATTTATATTTTGGAACATATCAAGTCTCTGATTGCATGGAATCACCATTACCAGGAATCCTTTTTTTGTTTGTTTTTCTAAGACTTTAACATTTTAGAGCAGTTTAAAGTTTACAACAAACTTTAGAGGAAGATGCCAAGATTCCCCACCTTCTTCTTGTCTCCACACATGGACAGCTTCATTCCTATCAACAATACTCATCAAAATGGTGCATTTATTTACCTATGATGAACCCACTTTGACACATTATAATCATTCAGAGTTCATAGTTTACCTTAGGGTTCATTCTTGGTCTTACACTTTCTATGGTTTTGGACAGATATATAATGATATGTATCCATTATTATAATACCACACAGTATTTTCACTGAGTAAAAATATTCTGTGCTCTGCCTATTCACCTCTCCCACCTCTGGCAACCACTCATCTTTTTTTATTATCTCTACAGTTTTGCCTTTCCCAGAACGTCATGTCATTGAAATTGCATACTATATAGCCTTCTCAGATTGGATATTTTCATTTAGTAATACAAATTTAAATTTACTCCATATCTTTTGATGGCTTAATACTTCATTTCTTTTTAATGCTGAATAATCTTTCATTGTCTGGATATACCACAGTTTATTTATCCGTTTAAAACTTAAAGGTATCTTGTTTGCTTCCAAGTTTGGGCAGTTATGACTAAAGCTGCTATAAACATCTGCGTGCAGATTTTTGTCTGGACATATGTTTTCATATCCTTTGGGTAGATCCCAAGGACTGTGACTGCTGCATTATATGGTAAGAATATATTTAATTTTTTAAGAAACCACCAAACTGTTTTCCAAAGCTACTGTAGTATTTTCATTCCCATCGGCAGTGTATGAGAGTTCCTGTTGTTATACACCTCACTATCATTTGTTGTCAGTATTCTCAACTTTGGCCATTCCAAAATATCTGTAGTGGTTTCTCATTGTTGTTTTAATTTTCATTTCCCTGATAATAAATGATTTGGAGGTTCTTTTGATATGATATTTAGCCATCTGTATATCTATTTGGTAAGATGTGTGTTAAGTTTTTTAGCCCATTTTATTTATTTATTTATTTATTTATTATTATTTTTTAATATGAAATTTATTGTCAAATTGGTTTCCATACAACACCCAGTGCTCATCCCAACAGGTGCCCTCCTCAATAACCATCCCCCCCCCCCCCCCACCCTCCCACCCCCCATAAACCCTCAGTTGTCAGTTTTTAGGAGTCTCTTATGGTTTGGCTTCCTCCCTCTCTAACCTTTTTTTTTTCCTTCCCCTCCCCCATGGTCTTCTGTTAAGTTTCTCAGGATCCACAAAAGAGTGAAAACATATGGAATCTGTCCTTCTCTGTATGACTTATTTCACTTCGCATTAACACTTTCCAGTTCCATCCACATTGTTACAAAAGGCCATATTTCATTCTTTCTCATTGTCAAGTAGTATTCCATTGTGTATATAAACCATAATTTCTTTACCTATTCATCAGTTGATGGACATTTAGGCTCTTTCAATAATTTAGCTATTGTTGAGAGTGCTGCTATAAACATTGGGGTACAAGTGCCCCTATGCATCAGTACTCCTGTATCCCTTGGGTAAATTCCTAGCAGTGCTACTGCTGGGTCATAGGGTAGGTCTATTTTTAATTTTTTGAGGAACCTCCACACTGTTTTCCAGAGAGGCTGCACCAGTTTGCATTCCCACCAACAGTGCAAGAGAGTTCCTGTTTCCTCTCCAGCATCTATAGTCTCCTGTTTTGTTCATTTTAGCCACTCTGACTGGCGAGAGGTGATATCTGAGTGTGGTTTTGATTTGTATTTCCCTGATGAGGAGCGACATTGATCATCTTCATGTGCCTGTTGGCCATCTGGATGTCTTCTTCAGAGAAGTGTCTATTCATGTTTTCTGCCCATTTCTTCACTGGATTATTTGTTTTTTGGGTGTGGAGTTTGGTGAGCTCTTTATAGATTTTGGATACTAGCCCTTTGTCCGATATGTCACTTGCAAATATCTTTTCCCATTCCATTGGTTGCCTTTTAGTTTTGTTGATTGTTTCCTTTGCTGTGCAGAAGCTTTTTATCTTCATGAGGTCCCAATAGTTCATTTTTGCTTTTAATTCCCTTGCCTTTGGGAATGTGTCAAGTAAGAAATTGCTCCGGCTGAGGTCAGAGAGGTTTTTCCCTGCTTTCTCCTCTAGGGTTTTGATGGTTTCCTGTCTCACATTCAGGTCCTTTATCCATTTTGAGTTTATTTTTGTGAATGGTGTAACAAAGTGGTCTAGTTGTATTCTTCTGCATGTTGTTGTCCAGTTCTCCCAGCACCATTTGTTAAAGAGACGGTCTTTTTTCCATTGGATATTCTTTCCTGCTTTGTCAAAGATTACTTGGCCATACTTTTGTGAGTCTACTTCTGGAGTTTCTATTCTATTCCATTGGTCTATGTGTCTGTTTTGTGCCAATACCATACTATATAGAATCTAGCCCATTTTAAACATGATTATTTTCTTATTGTGTTTTAAGAGGTTTTTGTATTTTCTGGAATAATAACCCCTTATGAAAGAGGTCTTGAAAATATTTTCTCCCAGTCTGTGGCTTGCCTTTTAATTCTCTTGATACTGTCTTTTGAGTAGCAGAAGTTATCAATTAAATGGACTCCAGGTTATCAATTATTTTTTCATGACTTGTCTGGTGTTATATCTAAAAAGTCAACCTTACACTCAGTGTCATCTAAATTTTCTTGTATGTTGTCTTCTAGGAGTATTAGAGTTTTGAATTTTATATTTAGGCCTGTTGTCCACTGAGTTAATTTATGTGAAGAGCATAAGGTCTGTCTCTAGATTCATCATTTTGCATATAGATGTCCAGTTCTTCTAGTACCATTCATTGAAGAAACTATCTTTGCCCCATTGCATTCCCCTTGCTTTCTTGTTAAAAAGTCAATTGACTAAATTTTTCATGTCTATTTCAGGACTTTCTATTTTGTTCCATTTATTTATTCTGTCACCAATAACACACTCTTGATTACTGTAGCTTTCTAGTAAGCTCTGAGGTCAATTAGTGTCAGTCCTCCAACTTTTCTCTTCATCAATATTATGTTATTCTGAGTCTTTTCCTTCTCCCTATAAACTATGGAACCAGTTTATCAATATTGATGAAAAAACTTGAGATAAATTATGACTGGGATTACATTAAATTTGTATTAAATTGGGAAAAATTGGCATCTTGGCAATATTGAATCTTCCTCTCCATGAACATGGTTATGCATACAATTATTAGCTTTTCTTTTGATTTTATTCATCATACTTTTGTAGTTTTCTTCAGCTAGATCTTTCATATTTTTGTTAGACTTATACCTAAGTGTTTCATTTTTGGAGTATTTATGTAAATACTGCATATTTATTTTCAAATCCCACCTGTTCATTGCTGGTATGTAGGAAATCAATTGATTTTGTATATTAACCTTATGCCATATAGTATATATGATAACTATCATTTTCTGAGAATGGAAACAGTTTTATATTCACCTTTCCAATCTGTATGTATTTTTATTTCCTTTTCTTAGCCTTACTGCCTTAGCAAGAATTTCCAGTACAATGTTGAAAAGAAGTGATGAGAGGTATATTCTTGACTTCTACCTGATCTTAGTGGAAAAGTTTTGAATTTCTCATCTTTGAGTATAATGTTAGCTGTAGGATTTTTGTAAATAGCATCTGTCAAGTTGGGAAATTTCCCTCTATTCTTAATTTGCTCAGAGTCTGTCACGATTCAGAAGTTGTTTTTCTGCATCTATTGATAAAATCATGCGATTTTTTTGTTTCAGCTTGTTGATATAGTCAACAAGCTGAACAAGGATGAATTGATTTTCAAATGTTGAACCAACCTTGCAAACCCAGAATAAATCCCACTTGATTGTGGCATATAATTATTTTTATGCTTTATCAGGTTCAATTTGCTAATATTTTGTTGAGTATTTTTGCATCTATGTTCATGAGAGAAATTAGTTTGTAGTTTTCTTCTAATGTGTTTGCTTTTGGTACTAGGGTAATGCTGGTTTCATATAAATAATTGAAAAGTATTCCCCCTGCTCTATACTTTGAAAGAGATTATACTTTGAAAGAGAATTGGTGTAATTTCTTCCCTAAATGTTTGGTTTTATTCATCAGTGAACCCATCTGGACCTTGTGTTTTCTGTTTTATAAGACTGATTATTCAATTTATTTGATACATACAGTCCTGTTCAGATAATCTATTTCCTCTTGTTTTTTTTTTTTCACCTTGCACCTTTCAAAGAATTGGTCCATTTTATCTGTTACCAAATTTGTAGGCCTAAACGTGTTCATAGTATTCCTTTATTATCCTTTTAATTTCCATGGTGTTTGTAGTGATGTCCCTTCTTTCATTTTTTTTTTTTTATTTTATTTTAGAGAGAGAGCAGGCAGGGGAGAGAGCGGGAGGGAGGGAGGGAGGGAGGGAGGGAGAGAGAGAGAGAGAGAGAGAGAGAGAGAGAGAGAGAGAGACACGGAGACTGAAAATCTTAAGCACACTTCACGCTCAGTGCAGAGCCCAACATGGGGTCCAGCACATGTCTGGGATCATGACATGAGCTGGTATCAAGAGTTGGATGCTCAACTGACTGAGCCATCCAGGCATCCCTCACTCTATATATTAGTAATTTGTGTCCTCTCCTCTTCTTGGTTTGCTTGGCTAGAGGTTTGGTGTTTTTTTTTTTTTTTTTTTTTTATTATCTTTAAAAAAAAAACAAAAACCTTTGTTTTTCATTGATGTTATATATTGCTTTTCTGCTTAGAATGTTTTTGATTGTTGCTCTAATTATTATTTTTATTCTGTTTATTTGAATTTAATTTGCTCTTCTTTATTGTGGTTTCCTAGGGTGGAAACTTAAATTTTCAGTTATATATCTTCTTTTCTAATATATATGCTCAATGGTATAAATTTCCCTCTAAGTACTACCTTCACTACATTTTAAAAATTTTGGTTAGTTAGTTGTGTTTTTATTCTCATTTAGTTTCTTTTGATATTTCTTTGACTTGTGTGTTGTGTAGAAGCGTGTTGTTTCAAGGATGCCTGGGTGGCTCAGAGGGTTAAGCATCTGACTCGTGATTTCAACCAGATGATGATTTCCAAGTCCTGAGATCGAGTCCTGCCTTGGGCTCCATGCTGAGCTTAGAGCCTGTTTGGTATTCTTTCTCTCCCTCTTCCTCTGCCACTCCCCCACTCATTATCTCTCTCTCTCTCTCTCAAATATGTTTTTAAAGTGTGTTGTTTAATCTCTATAAATTGAAGTATTGTCCAGTTATCTTTCCATTAATTCTAATTTTTTTCCATTGTGGCTTGAAAGTCTAAATTAATTCTATTTTTTACATCTGTTAATGTGTGTTTTATGGCTTGGAATGTGGTCTGTTGTGTTGAATGCTCCATGTTAGCCTGACGAAAATGTCACTTCAGCTTTCGTTGGATGAAGGAGTCTAGAAAAGTCAATTTTATCCAGTTGGTTGGTGGTGGTATTCAGTTCGGCTATGTCTTTGTTGATTTACTCCTTGTAATTCTATCAGTTTTTGTGCCAGGTAGTTTAATAATCTGTTGTTAGGTGCCTACCCATGAAATCATTTGCTGCTCTGTTGTTAGGTGCATATGCATCAGGAGATGTTTTCTTGGACATTTGATCATTTTGTCATTATGCCATGTCTTTATTGCAAATAGTTTTCCTTACTTTAAGGTTTGCTCTGAAATTGACATAGCTACTCATGCTTTTTTGTGATTATTGTTACATAGTATATTTTTCTCTATCCACTTACATTAAATCTATATATGTCTTTATGTTTAAATTTTTTAAAAAATACTTTATTTCTTGAGAAACAGAGACACTGTGAGTGGGAGAGGGGCAGAGAGAAAGGGAGAGAGACACAGAATCCAAAGCAGGCTCCAGACTGTAAGCAGTCAGCAGAAACCCCGACATGGGACTCGAACTCAGAAACCACAAAATCATGACCTCAGCCAAATTTGGATACTTAATTGACTGAGTCACCCAGGTGCCCCATATGTGTCTTTATATTTAAAGAGGGTTTCTTGTACTCTACTTAGAGACTACTCACACTTTTTTAACTACTCTGAGAAGCTGTCTTTTACTTGGTGCATTTAGACCACTGACATTCAAAGTGATAATTGATGTAGTTGGATTGATATTTACCATATTTATTACTGTTTTCTATTTGTTGCCTCTATTCTTTGTTCTTATATTTCTTTTTTTCTGCCTTTTTTAAAAGTCTATTTATTTATTTTGAGAGAGTGAGAGAGCAAGAGAGCAAGTGGGCAGCAAAGAGAGAGAGAATCCCAAGCAGACTCCATGCTGTCAGCACAGAGCCTGACCTGGCGCTCAAACCCACAAACTGTGTGACCATGACCTGAGCCAAAACCAAGAGTTGGATACTCAACCAACTGAGCCACCCAGGTGCCCCTGCCTTTTGTGGTTTTAATTAGCATTTTGATTCCATTTATCTCCTTTCTTAGCATATCAGTTACAGTTCTTTTTTTTTTCTTTTATTTTTCTTAGTGCATGTCCTAGAATTTGCAATAGACATGTAAAACTAATCCAAGTCCATTCTCTAGCAACATTAAATCTCTTTACAAAAGGTATGAGTACTTTAAAATAACAAAATAATCCTACTATCTGCCTCTATCTCTTGTATCATTCTCTTTCACTCTACTTAAATATAACCATACATGCACATATGAATTGAATGAATTGCTATTATTTTGAACAAATTTATGTGTTCGACCAACTAAGAAAAAAATTTATTTTAAATTCATGTTTTCCTGCATTGATATTCTTCATTTCTTTGTAGATTTTGATTTTCTGACTGATTTAGGGATCCCAGACACAGTTCCAACATGGCAGGCAGTTCTCTCACACAGCATATCAAACAGTTCTCAGACACGAGCAGCGTGTCTAAGAATTCAGCTCAATTCATACACTATCCATACAGATTCCACAGGGTAAGGGTTCTGGTCTACAAGACTGCTTCCCACTCTTCACTTCCACTGCCATTAGCAAGCCCCAGATTGCTACCTGTGTTTCTGACCACCAGTCACAGATTGGTGATTCCAGTCACCTCCTCCTTGACTTTGATTAATTTGCTAGAATGGCTCACAGAACCCTGGCAAATATTTTATGTCTATCACTTAATTTGTATCATTTATCACATCTTTTAATAAACAGCCAGATGTGATAAATAATATGAATTAACAACCAGATGAAAGAACACTCCTAAACAAAGGAGTGTCTGACCTCTTGGAGCATCGGGCCCAGTCCAGTGGCATATGGTGAGAGGTAGAACTGAACGTTGTAACCTTATAACCACATGGTTGGTCCTTCTGGCAATCCATCTCTTTCCTTAGTAAGATCCAGAAGTCACCTTCATTAATAACAGGTCACCCTTTTTACGTTCATGGACCAAAGCATTTTCAGGAGCTGTTGATGAAGACCAAATTTGTTGCTACTAGAACTTGCTTTACAAGAATATAAGAAATTTATTTTAAACAAAACAAAAATAAGTCAGTATGATATAATGATTTATAAGAAATACATATTTGATCATTCCAGATCATTTTCTCAGATATTACACTGACCTATTACTTTGTTTAAAGAACTTCTTAACATTTTTTGTAAAGAAAGGTCTGGTACCAATAAATTCAATTTTTGCTTGAGAAAGTCTCGATTTCTCCTTTACTTTTTAAAAATGAGACCTGGGGCGTCTGGGTGGCTCAGTCGGTTAAGCCGCCGACTTCGGCTCAGGTCATGATCTCGCGGTCCGTGAGTTCAAGCCCCGCGTCGGGCTCTGTGCTGACAGCTCAGAGCCTGGAGCCTGTTTCAGATTCTGTGTCTCCCTCTCTCTGACCCTCCCCCATTCATGCTCTGTCTCTCTCTGTCTCAAAAATAAATAAACATTAAAAAAAATTTTTAAAATGAGACCTAATTGACATATAACACTGTATTAGTTTCAGGTGTACAACATGATTTTGATATTTGTGTATATTGTAAAATGATCGCCACAATAATTCTAGTTAACATCTCTTACCATATATAGTTTCAAATTGTTTTCTTGTCGGAAGAACTTTTAGATTTACTCTTAGCAATTTTCAGATACGCAGTATAGAATTAACTATAGTCACCATGCTGTACGTTATATCCCAGTGACTTATTTTATAAGTGGAGGTTTGTACCTTTTTACTCCCTTCAGTGCTTCCAGGCTTCACCATCCCCCACCTCTGGCAACTACCAGTCTGTTCTTTGTATATGAACTGTGTGGAGTTTTTCTGTTTGTTTATTTAAATATTTTTTTAATGTTTATTTGTTTTTGAGAGAGAGATGGATAAGTGGGGAAGGACAGAGAGAGGGAGACAGAATCTGAAGCAGGCTCTAGGTTCTGAGCTGTCAACACAGAACCTGATGCAGGGCTCGAACCCATCAACTTTGAGATCATGACCCAAGCCAATGTCAGGTGCTTAACCGACTGAGCCATCCAGGCAACTCTGTTTTTTTTTTTTTTTTTAATTGTTTTAGATTCACGTAGAACTGATATCATATGGCATTTGTTTCTATCTTATTTCACTTAGCATAGTGGTTTCAAAGTACATCCATGTTGTAGCAAACTGCAAGATACCCTTGGTTTTAATGGCTGGGTAATATTTCATTGTGTATATATACAACATTTTCTTTATCCATTCATCCATCCATAGGCACTTAGGTTACTTTCATATCTTGGCTATTGTAAATAATGCTGCACTAAGTATGGGGATGTGTATGTCTTTTCAAGTTAGTGTTTTCATTTTCTTTGCATGTTTACCCAGAAGTGGAATTGGTGGGTCATATGGTAGTTCTCTTTTTAATTTTTTTGAGGAAGCTCCATACGGTTGTCCATAGTGGCTGCACCAATTTACATTGCTACCAACAGTGCATGAAGATTTCCTTTACATTCTCACCAACAGTTGTTATTTATTGTCTTTTTGACTATAGTTACTTTAACACGTGTGAGGTGATAACCGATCTTCCTTTTTATTTGCATTTGCCTGATGTGTAATCATGTTTAATAAACTTTTCGTTTACCTCTTGGCCATGTGTGTCTGTTTTGGAAAAATGTCAGATCTTCTACTCATCTTTTAATCAGCTTTTTTTTTCTATTGAGTTGTATAAGTTCTTTATACATTTATATACTCCTGACCTTTTTTTTTTAAAAAGGTTTGTTTGTTTGTTTGCTTATTTATTTTTTAGTAAAGTTTATTGTCATATTGGCTAACATACAGTGTGTACAGTGTGCTCTTGTTTTTGGGGGTAGATTGCCATGGTTCAACGCTTAAATATAACACAGAGTGCTCATCTGAACAAGTGCCTTCCTCAATGCCCATCACCCATTCTCCCCTGCCCCCATCCCCCCCATCTACCCTCAGTTTTCTCTCTGTATTTAAGAGTCTCTTATGGTTAGCCTCCCTCCCTCTCTGTTTGTAACTATTTTTTTTTCCATTCCTTTCCCCCATGGTCTTCTGTTAAGTTTTTCCAGTTCCATATATGAGTGAAAACATATGATATAGGTCTTTTTCTGACTGACTTATTCCACTTAGCATAGTACCTTCCATTTCCTTCCATGTTGCTGCAAATGGCATGATTTCATTCTTTCTCATTGCCAAGTAGTATTCCATCGTAAGTATAAACCATATCTTCTTTATCCATTTGTCAATTGATAGACATTTAGGCTCTTTCCATAATTTGGCTATTGTTGAAAGTGCTGCTATAAACATTGAGGTATATGTGCCCCTATGAATCAGCACTCCTGTATCTTTGGATAAATTCCCAGTAGTGCTATTGCTGGTTTGTAGGGTAGTTCTAGTTTTAATTTTTTGAGGAACCTCCACACTGTTTTCCAGAGTGGCTGCACCAACTTGCATTCCCACCAACCGTGCAAAAGGGTTCCCATTTCTGCACATCCTCTCCAGCATCTGTATTTTCCTGAGCTGTTCATTTTAGCCACTCTGACCTGTGTGAGGTGGTATTTCAGTGTGGTTTTGACTTGTATTTTCCTGATGAGGAGTGACATTGAGCATCTTTTCATGTGTCTGTTGGCCATCTGGATGTCTTCATTGGAAAAGTGTCTATTCATGTCTTCTACCCATTTCTTCACTGGATTATTTGTTTTTCGGATGTTGAGTTTGGTAAGTTCTTTATAGATTTTGGATACTAACCCTTTATCTGATATGTCATTTGCGAATATCTTTTCCCATTCCATCAGTTGCCTTTTAGTTTTGTTGATTGTTTCCTTTGCAGTGTAGAAGCTTTTTATCTTGATGAGGTACCAATCATTCATTTTTGCTTTTAATTCCTATGCCTTTGGAGATGTGTCGAGCAAGAAATTGCTATGGCTGAGGTCAAATATGTTGTTGCCTGCTTTCTCCTCTAGGGTTTTGATGGTTTCCTGTCTCACATTTAGGTCTTTCATCTGTTTTGAGTTTATTTTTATGTATGTTGTAATGAAGTGGTCTGGTTTCATTCTTCTGCATGTTGCTGTCCAGTTCTCCCAGCACCCTTTGCTAAACGGACTGTTTTGTTTTTTTGTTTTTTTGTTTTTTTCCATTGGATACTCTTTCCTGCTTTGTCAAACATTAGTTGGCCATACATCTTTGGGTCCAATTCTGAGTTCTCAATTCTATTCCAGTGGTCTGTCTTTGTGCCAATACCATGCTGTCTTGATGATTACAGCTTTGTAGTAGAGGCTAAAATCTGGGATTGTGATACCTGATGCTTTGATTTCCCTTTTCAGTATTACTTTGGCTATCAGGGTCTTTTGTGGTTCCATACAAATTTTAGGATTATTTGTTCTAGCTTTGAGAAGAATGCTGGAGCAATTTTGATTGGGATTGCACTGAATGTGTAGATTGCTTTGGGTAGTATTGACATTTTAACAATATTTAATCTTCGAATCCATGGGCACGAAATGTTTTTCCATTTCTTTGTATCTTCTTCAATTTCCTTCATAAGCTTTCTATAGTTTTCAGCATACAGATCTTTTACATCTTTGGTTAGGTTTATTCCTAGGTATTTTATGCTTCTCGGTGCAAGTGTAAATGGGATTGATTTCTTTATTTATCTTTCTGTTGCTTCATTATTTGTGTATTGAAATGCAACTGATTTCTGTACATTGATTTTGTATCCTGCAACTTTGCTGAATTCATGTATCAGTTCTAGTAGCCTTTTGGTGGAGTCTGTAGGATTTCCCATGTATAGTATCATGTCATCTGTGAAAAGTGAAAGCTTGACTTCCTCTTTGCCAATTTTGATGCCTTTGATTTCATTTTGTTGTCTGATTGCTGATGCTAGGACTTCCAACACTATGTTAAACAACAGTGGTGAAAGTGGACATCCCTGTTGTGTTCCTGATCTCAGGGGGAAAGCTCTCAGTTTTTCCCCATTGAGGATATTAGCTGTGGACTTTTCATATATGGCTTTTTATGATGTTTAAGTATGTTCCTTCTATCCCGACTTTCTTGAGGGTTTTTACTAAGAAAAGATGCTGTATTTTGTATATACTCCTGACTTTGAAGGGTAATGCTTTATAAATTATGGAATTCTAGGTTGTCTGTTGTTGACTCTCCATATGTTAAATATTTCACTCCACTGTCTATCTTGCATGGTTTTTCAGTAGAAGTCAGATGTAATTCTTATCTTTTTTCCTCTATAGGTAAGGTATTGTTGTTGTTGTTTTTCTTCTTGTTCTTTCAAGGTTTTTAAAAATATGTATATTTGCTTTTCTGTATTTTTTAAATGATATGTCTATGTATAGGATTTTGGTATTTTTTCCTGCTGTGTGTTTGATCTTCCTGTATCTGTGTTTTGGTGTCTGATATTAATTTGGGGAAATTTTCAGTCATTTTTGTTTCAAATATTTCTTCTGTTCCTTTCCCTCTTCTCCTTCTTGTATTTCCATTTCCTGTTTGGTATACCTTTTATAGTTGCTTCACGATCCTTGGATATTGTTATTTTTGGGTTTTGTTCTCCTTGCTTTTCAGTTTTAAGGATTCTATTGATAGATTCCCTAGCACAGAGATTGTTTCCTCAACCTTGTCCAATTTACAAATAGGTGCATTGAAGGTGTTCTTCATTTCTGTTAGTGTTTTGTTTTGTTTTTGCTTTTTTTGTTTGTTTTTTATCTGTAGCATTTCTTTTGCTTCTGTCTTAGGATTTTTACCTCTCTTCCTACATGCCCATCTTTTCTTAAATGATATCTACTTTATCCATTAGCACCATTAGCATATTAGGCGTAGTTGTTTTAAAGTCACAGTCTGATAATTCCAACATCCATCCATGTCTGGTACTAATGTTTACTCTGTCTCTTCAAATTACATTTTGTTTTATGTTTGTTGTATGCCTTCTAATTTTTTTTCACAAAAGCTGAATATGATATATTGGGTAAGAGGAACTTTTGTAAGTTTCCTGAGTGATGTGGTGATGAGGTGTACAAGAGGGGAAATGTTTGATATGCTGTAGTTAGGTCTCAGTCTTTTAGTGAGCCCATGCCTCTGGACTGTGAACTTCACTGGTATTTTTCAGATTTTTTTTTCCTCCCTCTTAGGTGACACAGGATGGTTACAATGGGCTGGAGTTGGGTATTTCCTTTCCTACAAAGGGGAAGTTACTGCTGACTAGATTTTGGTATTTCTCTTCTCTAGGCCTTGTTAAGAACAGAATGTTTGGCATAATTCAAACTGGTTCCTTTTCCTCTCCCCTTGCTAGAAACCAGAGGTGATTTATCTTAGATATTTACTGTGAAAAGCTGGTTGAGTTCCTTGAGATAAATGTCAGAATATTGTGGGGATCCTCCTACACGTGGGTCCTCCTGGAATTTTTAAATCTTAGTCTTACCCATACAGAGTCTCTAGCAACCTGTTAATTATAGTTCAGGTTTTTCAACTTGGTTAAGGTTCAAGTGGCATTGTCTGCTCATGAGTGTCTACTCTGTTAATCCACAACTCCCTGTATTCAGCTCTCTGTCTCTGTAATTATGGGAATAGAGGTTTGCCTGAATCTTTCCCTCTATGTATGCAAGAAGTGTTGTTGATTTTTTTAAGTCACTTTACCTACTTGTTGTAGGACAACATGGTATCTTTTAAGCCCCTGACCTGCAGAACCAGAAACCGAAGTCTCCAGGAATCCCTTTTTAAGTGAATCATAACCAAAACCCTCACCCTATTGTAAAGTAAAATGCAACTTCTCAACGCAGCCCTTTCTCCCTTTCATCAGCATGCGGCAGCGTCAGTGAGTTTGAGGTATTTGGTTTCTAGTTTGAGTTAGATACCAAATCCTGTCTTATACTCCAGGGTGTCTTTGGCAAGTTTTTGAGATAAACTTTTGGTGATGCCTTCCTTTCACCCAGTTTCCCATGAAGGGGAAGTGTTCTTTGCTTTTTTAATAGTTCTGAAGATATTTTACCAATAATATTTATAAATCCTGCCCTAAGATATGCCTTAAAAAGGTAAATCTTATTGTATGGACTCCAAGGGCAATATGATTTAGAGAAAGCAGGCATAATGCAACCTAGAAGATTTTGTTGTTTAAAGTGAAACTGGAGTAAAATTTGTACAATTTCCTAATACTACAATACTAAATCTTTCACTTAATCATTACACCATTCCTTTGGATCCAGACTTATAACAAAGGCAAGTACACTTTATTTTTGGACTTTAAGTATTTGATTTTGAATTAATAGTGTTTAAGAAGTAAATTAGATCATTGCCTAAAGTCACTCAAATGTGTCAGTTTGGTTGAGAGTGAACATGTAATTTTCCATTCAATCGTGGACACATTTCATGGTGAACAGGAGCACACATTGTAGATGATGTCAGACAAGAAGCATAAGGTGGACTCTACCCTGGTAAAGTAGACACATGGTCACTCAAGGCAGGAAGCTTTTAGCCATATAGAAACATCAACTTAAATTGACTTAAAGTCTGAAGAAGTGTATTAAAGCATGTTATAGATGTCTCACCTCCAAACAAAATGTTCTATATCCTGCTTTGTAGTACTGGTCTAGAACTCAGCAAGCCATATTGTTGATTTGCCACCTTATTCCTGTTAGTTTCTGTCAGTAGCAAGAACTAGAGGGACACAGGAAGGCAAGAGAAAGAAGGGTGTTGTTCTGTTTTGATGAAAGGTCTTTTCCCTTTCACACTCCTGTCAGTAATACTTTACTCAAGCAGTGGCAGGTCATTGGACCGACAGTAGTTAAAGTCAATTTGCAGTCTTTCTAATGCATGCAAAACCATATTCATTATAATCCTTAAGAGTCACCAGCACAAATTGTCATACTCTCTTCCAAAATTGGGATCTTAGTATACAGGGACCCCTCCATGCTCAAAGATAAAAAGAATCACTGTTTAGCAACATATTCTCAGATGTACAGTTTACAGATCCATGGGCTTGCTATGACACTTTTTGTGTCTTCTCCAAAGTCATATGTCGAAGCCCTAACACCCATTATGACTTTATTTGGAGATGGGGCCTCTCAAGAGGAGATAAAAGTTAAATGAGATCATAAAGGTGGTGCTAAGATCCATGAATCAGGACCCTCAATGACTCTTTCTTAGGTGCATGGTGAACACAAAGTAAGAAGGCATCATGTGCAAGCCAAGGAGAGGGCTCTCACCAGAACCCAGAAGACTGGCATACTTACCTCAGACTTAGAGCATTTAGAACTTTGAGAAAACAGATTTCTGGCATTAGAGCCACCCAGTCTATGGCATTTAGTTATCGCAGCCCAAGGAGACTGTTGTAGTCCCTTTCCCCCAAGATTCTAAGTTCCAATAATTTTAACCTTTTTTTTGTAGCCCAGCTGTGTGGTAGCTGCCCCATTCTTCTGTGATCCCTTTGAAATCTTTGTTTGTTTTCCCCTTTCAGTTCTTCACTTTCTAATGAAGAGTTCTTTATATTTGTTTCTCCCTGTTTAAGAGCTTCAGGTGTGTTTTTGTTTGCTGACTGGCTCTTGTTCACTGTACTTAAAAATACACTCAGAGTTTTTTTTTTTATATGGTGTAGGTCTTGATTTAAATCAGTATAAAAAGAGAAAGACTCATATTCAAAGTTTTAATACCATCATCCATAAATGAAGTGCCTATATATGTATATTAATATATATTAATATCTGTAAAGCGTAAGGCACAATACCTAGTATAGAGTTAAAGTTAACTAATTTATTAACTTTGTGTAATATTAGGTGTGGATAGGGGACAGGATGGAATGAATGGGAAAATGAAATATGGTAAATATACTCAAAACCACTGAACTACACATTTTTTTTTATTTTTTTATTTTTTTTTAATTTTTTTTTTTAACGTTTATTTATTTTTGAGACAGAGAGAGACAGAGCATGAACGGGGGAGGGTCAGAGAGAGAGGGAGACACAGAATCTGAAACAGGCTCCAGGCTCTGAGCTGTCAGCACAGAGCCCGACGCGGGGCTCGAACTCACGGACCGCGAGATTGTGACCTGAGCCGAAGTCGGACGCTTAACCGACTGAGCCACCCAGGCGCCCCTGAAGTACACATTTTAAAAAGATGAATTTTATAGCATGTGGATTATATCTCAATAATAAAATGAAAGAAAAGGTATGGGGATAAATATAAAAAGGAAAGACTTTTACAGGGCCCCTGGGTGGCTCAGTCAGTTAAGCTTTGACTCTTGATTTCCACTCAGGTCATGATCTCATGGTTCATGAGTTCAAGCCCCATGTTGGGTTCTGCACTGGCAGCGCAGAGCCTGCTTGGGATTTTCTGTCTGCCTCTCTCTCTGCCCCTCCCCCACTCACTCTCCATCTCTCTCTCTCAAACATCAATAAATAAACATTAAAAAGAGAAAGACACTTATGAGAATATTAGAAAACTTTGCTGACAATATTGGATGATACTGATGACTATGATTTTAGTAATAATTTTGTAATTTTAGTAATAATGAAATGTTAAAAATTAGACTTACATTGTGAAGTACTTATATATTCCAAAGATTGAACTTAAGTGATGGACACACAGGAGTTTATTATTTTGTCCATAATTTTGTATATTTGAAAATTTATATAATCAAAGTTTGTTTTGTGCATATACATATACATGCCTAATTAAATCTGAAATCCATGCACAAATTCAATCTCCCGTGACTTCTTACACCACTGCTACTATTCCCCATCTCCTCACTGCTACAATACCCTAACTGATCTCTCACCTTCTCTTTCCTCCATAGAGTTTCTTTTTAACTGAGCAGTTAGAATGATGACTTCTAAAGAAAACCAAATCTTTCTCCTCCACAGAGAACCCTTTGCATTGCACTCCATATAGACATAAAAGATCCTACAATACCTCATAGTGTTCTACATGGTCTAATCCCAATCTTTCAACTTCTTCAATGCTTCCCCTCATCTCCTGCTTCTCTCTCCTTAATTTGCTCCACTCCAGACACACATTAATCTCTCTCTCTCTCTCTCTCTCTCTCTCTCTCTCTTTTTTGAACACACCTATTTTACTCAAACTTCTTGAAACACACCTCCCCAGATACTTGGCTGGACTCCTCACTCCCTACAGTTCTTCTGTGGCTACAATATTTAAAATTAGACACACTACTATCTGTCCCCCTAAACTGATTTCTTTTCTCCCCTATTTTTTCATATTATATTCAATAATAATGTAATGCATGGTAACAATAGTAATTGAAATACAGTGACTAGGGTTTGTCAACTGACTTTTGTCTGGCCTCAGTTGTAGAGGATTCATGGTTAGGATGATATGACATATTTGGGAAGTGACAGGCAACTTTTTTCTCAGGAAACTGGTGAGTCCTCAGATTCTTAAACTTTCTCTAGCCTAGTCTCCTAGAATAGGGCTTTCAACATGAGTGCCTATCTCAAAGAGGTGTAGGGATTCCTGGAGTTGCTCCTGCTTCCATAAGTATACTAGCCACCAGGACAGAATTAGACTGACTTTGCATTCCTGCAGAATCCTGGCTTATGTTAGTGGTCTTGGTATAAAACGTTAATAGACGGGCGCCTGGGTGGCTCAGTCGGTTGAGCATCCAACTTCGCTCAGGTCATGATCTCACCGCTTGTGAGTTTGAACCCCGCATCAGGCTCTGTGCTGACAGCTCAGAGCCTGGAGCCTGCCTTGGATTCTGTGTCTCCCTCGCTTTCTGCCCCTCCCCCGCTCATGCTCGCTCTCTCTCTCTCTCTCTCTCTCTCAAAAATAAATATTCAAAATAATTTAAAAAAACATTAATAGAACCACCTTTTACCCTTTCATTATAAAAACTGCTCATGCTTTGAAATAAGTTATAAGGCAGTCTTACCCACAATCCTCCCAGTGAGTATTTAAAAGCTGGAATGGACACCTGCCACCCAATAATGTAAAACTACAGCCAGGATGCAAATATATCTGAAGGATGCTAAAAACTCTCAGAACCCTTGGTTTGTTGGGACTGCAGTGTTTTGTTACATTATAATGATTTAACCCTAATGTTACCTGAGTAAATATTATGTGTCATAGTCATTGATGAAATAAAACATTTATTATACTTAATGCATTTGGGGGAACCATGCATTTTAGTTAATTTTTGTTTATTATCCCTCTTCTATATATATGTAATAAACACTGTGAAAACAGTTTTTTTTTCTCTTTGATTCTTTTTCCCCTTTTTACTTATGTATCCACAAAACACAACAGACTACTTGGCACGTTAAATGTTCTGAATAAATATTTGTTGAAATGAAAGGAGGTTCTAGAATTTATTCTATCCTTGCCATTTCTAAAATTGATTTTGTCATTATGATATTGCTTTCTAATATGCTTTTTTCTCCTCCCCAAAGACAGAAAAGTCATTTTGAATGAAAATGGAATTCTAGCAGAGGATACTTTTTGTGAAATTTAGTTCATTACCTCTTGCTTGTGAAGCACTTAAATTTCCCAAAATCTCCATGGTGTGATAGTTTATATCTTCAGTCTATGATTCATTCACTTTTAAAAGCTAAATAATAGGTGCAATCTTGCAAAAAGGAACATATTAAAAGGCACACAGTATCAATTCATGAGTTTTGGGAATTTTTTAAAAGGATATTTAGATGTTATTCAAAAGCTAGAAATCAAAGAACTCAAACAGTGTTTTCTAGAAGTATCATCTGAAACACTTTAACTCAAAAGTAAAACAAATCCAAATATTTTATATAAACAAGCTTTCCAATTATTTTTATATAATAAATCCAAATATGTTGTTGTGTCATATGGCCCATGTTTACACACACATGTTGAACTTGAAATAGCAAAATTAAGTAAGTAGAACCAGTTATGAACATGGACGATGTTATGCTATATAAAGTAAACTAGTCAGAGAAGGACAAATACTTTGTAATTTCATTTATGTGAGATAGCTAAAAAAAGTCAAACTCATAGAAGCACCGAATCAAATAGTGGTTGTTGAGGCTCGGAAGAGGAGAAAATAGGGAGTCATTGTTCAGTGGGATACAGTTATAGTTACGCATGAAATACAACATTTTGCATACAGTTATCAATACTGTATTGTGCACTTAAGGATCTGTTAAGAGGATAGATCTCGAATATGATCCCCCCATCCACACACACACACAAACACAAAAGAGGTAATAGAGATCATTACCTTGATTGTGGTGATGATATACCAGATGTTTGCCTGTGTCCAAATTCATCAGAGTACATACTAAATATATGCATAAGCTCTCTGTATATTAAGTATACTGCAGTAAAACTACTGAAAAAGTTTCTCCTCTGCAAGATATACAGAACTGGAGGAGGACATATTAAGAACCAGACCTTTTATACCTGGTTGAAAATAGAATAAAAATGCATTAACTCTATACATCATCCCTCTTTCCATTTAAAAGTAAATATTGTAGTTTGGGAATGAACATGAATGTAAGACTCAAGAAACCTTAGACCTTATCTTTTACTCCTCATGAACTTGTAAAAGTCACTCGTCTGTACACTTACTTTTTTTCATCTGTTTAATGAGAAGTTAAACCTTAATTTCCTCTGTGCTTTGCTGAACTAAAATCCAATGATTAAACCCCTTAGAAATAAAATAAATTAGTTTTTTTATGATACAATGAGGATTTAAACTTACAAACAAGTTAACATTTAAGACACTGGTTACTATTGTATTTTCAACTACTTTTCGAAGAGATATGTCAATACAAACAGTTAATTGATACAATTGAACTCCTATCACTGGATAACAATGTTATCTTTATAAGAGCAAATAGAAAAAAAAATATCCTTTTCATGAAATTGGTCTTAAACTCTCATTTTGATCTGAATTCCTGTAAAAATATTTTTTCAGTTTTTTCAGCAGTTTGGACTATAATTTTCAAAACCTGTGGGCCCCCTGCCTTCAGTTCACATTAACGCTCAGTCTCAAAATTTTCTTCTGCATCTTTAGGTAAAATGCACAGAAGAAAGCTTACTGTTCCATTGATTTTTGCAATATAAAGCCTTTTCCATGGCATAGCCCTACCCACAACCCTCACATGAATGCCACCCATCATTGTTTTTTCATGCCAACTTTCAGTGACAGCCTGGACTCTGAAATACATTAGGTAGTGACTGAAGTGAAATGGGGAGAAGCCAACCAAAATTTTACATGCTGTGGTATGTTCTCTATCTTACCCTCAGCCTCACAAATGATTGAGGAAAACAAAGCAACTGGATGGAAATTTATCATCTTCAGGCAATGAACTCTAGAATCTTCTAGAATCTTAAATCTACCTGTTCCTACAGTCTACTTCTTCAGTTACAGAAATCTGCTAACAAGCCCAGTTCTTCCACTAGTTCTGTCCTACTTTTCCTCTTCTTGGGGCACTTGGTCTCTTTAATCTTTCTCAGAGATCAGCACGCTCTCTCTCATATGCTAAATCTCCATTTTTTCCATTTCCAGTAATTGAAACTTCTGCGTCTGCTGGTTCAAAACAAGAGTTTGAGGTTTTCATTCGTTATTTTTCACATCGGTGGTCTGTTGTTTCCAACTAAAAGAGTGTGACTTGCAGGGAGGCCTCACATCTGCCATTCATGTTAGGATTTATTTGTAAACCGAAACCTCATGGGGAAGCTGATTTGATAGCTATTGTGGCTCAGGTTTAGTAAATATTGCAATACACTTTAGTGTCCCCTGTCTCTGGAGTTGCCATAAAAAGATGAAATTCTTAACCTGAATTGTGAATGCCTTTTCTTTAGAAGCAGGGGAAATATATGCCAGGTGGTTGGGGCAGCCATTGCTAACAAGATTGGACTGTATTGCTTTGAGACTCAATAAAACAAAACCATGTTTTCCTTCCCCTTTAACATGGCTGCAGCATGGTCTGAACCAACGACTACCAGAGTGTTGACTGGCATATCAAACTTTTTTAGTATCTCTGCCAGACAGATATATACTGTTTCCCTATCTCTATACAAATACTGAAGCAAATCCAAAAGACAAACATGGAATTAATTATGAAATACAGACATATGAATACAAAGAGTCTCTCAAGTGTGGTACTTTTATTTGGCATATTCTACCTAGGAAACTATTTTAGGCACAAATTTGAGTGCATAATTTCCCAAAACTCAGTTGTTATTTTTCCTTATCCATTTCCAGTACATGGAAAATTATAGAATAATAAATAACCTTCTTATAACTGAGAGACCAGTTCATCAGTTACCAAGGCCTACTCAATCTTTAGTCATCTGTACCTCTTCCACTCCATCTTCTCAATGGAATTGCTTTAGCAAATCCAAACATATGACTTCAACCTGAAGTATTTCAGTATGTGCTCCAAAAGTAAAAAAAAAAAAAAAAAAGAAAAGAAAAAGAAAGAATAAAACTATCATATAATACCATTTTCACTTTTTAAAAATTAATATCTTTAGTATCTTCAAATTTGTTGTTCTAATATACCCCAATTATCTAATGAATGTTTAATAGCTGATTTTTTCAAATTATGACCCAAATTCCAACACTGTACTTAATGTCTCACATTTTCGTCTCTTTTTTCTTAATGGACATATTTTTGAAATAGATATATAAATTACAAGCATACAGCTTAATAAATTGTTAAAGTAAACTATCACTCAATAAAGAGAATATCAGTTATTCACCAGAATCTTTCTTCTAGACCCTCCCTTGAAAGGTAGCAACTGTTTTGATTTCTATCATGGCAAGTTTCCCACATCTGTAACAACTTCTGTACCGTGTATTACAAGTAGACAATTGCTGGATAATACCTTATGTGTATATTGAAATTTAGTACATTGCCAAGTAATTTTTCTGACGTGTTTGTAACAAATTGTACTGCCAGCAGCAATGTATGAAAAATTCAGTTTCTCTTTAACATCAACAATACTTGTAGTTTTACCACTCTTTAAATATTTCTTATTTTTGTGACTATGTGTGGTTTAATGTACATTTCTATGGTCACTCATTTTTTTATTTTATTTTATTTTATTTTTTATTATGAAATTTATTGTCAAATTGGTTTCCATACAACACCCATTGTTCATCCCAACAGGTGCCCTCCTCAATGCCCATCCCTCACTTTTCCCTCCCTCCCACCCCCCTCCTCCCCTCATCAACCCTCAGTTTATTCTCAGTTTTTAAGAATAAACTTATGGTTTGGCTCCCTCCCTCTCTAACATTTTATTTCCTTCCCCTCCCCCAAGGTCTTCTGTTAAGTTCCTCAGGATCCACAAAAGAGGGAAAATAGGGTATCTGTCTTTCTCTGTATGGCTTATTTCACTTAGCATAACACTCTCCAGTTCCATCCATGTTGATACAAAAGGCCATATTTCATTCTTTCTCATTGCCACGTAGTTTTACATTGTGTATATAAGCCACAATTTCTTTATCCATTCATCAGTTGATGGACATTTAGGCTCTTTCCATAATTTGGCTATTGTGGAAAGTGCTGCTATAAACATTGGGGTACAAGTGCCCCTATGCATCAGTACTCCTGTATCCCTTGGGTAAATTCCTAGCAGTACTATTGCTGGGTCATAGGGTAGGTCTATTTTTAATTTTAATCTCCACACTGTTTTCCAGAGTGGCTGCGCCAATTTGCCTTCCCACCAACAGTGTAAGAGGGTTCCTCTTGCACATCCTCTCCAGCATCTCTAGTCTCCTGATTTGTTCATTTTGGCCACTCTGACCGGTGTGAGGTGATATCTCAGTGTGGTTTTGATATGTATTTCCCTGATGCGGAGTGACATTGAACATCTTTTCGTGTGCCAGTTGACCATCTGGATGTCTTCTTTAGAGAAGTGTCTATTCATGTCTTCTGCCCATTTATTCCCTGGATTATTTGTTTCTTGGGTGTGGAGTTTGGTGAGTTCTTTAGGATTTTTGGATACTAACCCTTTGTCTGACATATCATTTGCAAATATCTTTTCCCATTCTATAGGTTGTCTTTTAGTTTTGTTGATTGTTTCCTTTGCAGTGCAGAAGGTTTTTATCTTCATGAGGTCCCAAAAGTTCATTTTTGCTTTGAATTCCCTTGCCTTTGGGGATGTGTCAAGTAAGAAATTGCTCCGGCTGAGGTCAGAGAGGTTTTTTCCTGCTTTCTCCTCTAGGGTTTTGATGGTTTCCTGTCTCACATTCAGGTCCTTTATCCATTTTGAGTTTATTTTTGTGAATGGTGTAAGAAAGTGGTCTAGTTTCAACCTTCTGCATGTTGCTGTCCAGTTCTCCCAGCACCATTTGTTAAAGAGACTGTCTTTTTTCCATTGGATGTTCTTTCCTGCTTTGTCAAAGATGAGTTGGCCATACGTTTGTGGGTCTAGTTCTGGGGTTTCTATTCTACTCCATTGGTCTATGTGTCTGTTTTTGTGCCGGTACCATGCTGTCTTGATGATGACAGGTTTGTAGTAGAGGCTAAAGTCTGGGATTGTGATGCCTCCTGCTTTGGTCTTCTTCTTCAAAATTACTTTGTCTATTCGGGATCTTTTGTGGTTCCATACAAATCTTAGGATTGCTTGTTCTAGCTTCGAGAAGAATGCTGGTGCAATTTTGATTGGGATTGCATTGAATGTGTAGATAGCTTTGGGTAGTATTGACATTTTAACAATATTTATTCTTCCAATCCATGAGCACGGAATGTTTTTCCATTTCTTTATATCTTCTTCAGTTTCCTTCATAAACTTTCTATAGTTTTCAGCATACAGATCTTTTACATCTTTGGCTAGGTTTATTCCTAGGTATTTTATGCTTCTCGGTCCAATTGTGAATGGGATCAGTTTCTTTATTTGTCTTTCCGTTGCTTCATTATTAGTGTATAAGAATGCAACTGATTTCTGTACATTGATTTTGTATCCTGCGACTTTGCTGAATTCATGTATCAGTTCTAGCAGACTTTTGGTGGAGTCTATAGGGTTTTCCATGTATGATATGTCATCTGCAAAAAGTGAAAGCTTGACTTCCTCTTTGCCAATTTTGATGCCTTTGATCTCCTTTTTTTGTCTGATTGCAGATGCTAGAACTTCCAACACTATATTAAACAACAGCGTTGGGAGTGGACATCCCTGTCGTGTTTCTGACCTCAGGGGGAAAGCGTTCAGTTTTTCCCCATTGAGGATGATATTAGCTGTGGGCTTCTCATAAGTGGCTTTTATGATGTGTAAGTATGTTCCTTCTATCCCGACTTTCCTGAGGGCTTTTACTAAGAAATGATGCTGAATTTTGTCAAATGCTTTTTCTGCATTAATTGACAGGATCATATGGTTCTTTTCTTTACTTTTATTACTGTGATCTATCACATTGATTGATTTGCGAATGTTGAACCATCCCTGCAGCCCAGGAATGAATCCCACTTGATTGTGGTGAATAATTCTTTTTATATTAGTTGAATTCGATTTGCTACTATCTTATTGAGAATTTTTGCATCCATATTCATCAGGGATATTGACCTGTAGTTTTTTTTTTGTTTTTTTTTTGTTTTGTTTTGTTTTTGTTTTTTTTTTTGTTTTTGTTTTTTTTGCTGGGTCTTTATCTGGTTTAGGAACAAAGTAGTGCTGGCTTCATAGAATGAGTCTGGAAGTTTTCCTTCCCTTTATATTCTTTGGAACAGCTTAAGAAGGATAGGTATCATCTCTGCTTTAAATGTCTTGTAGAGACTCTTAAAAGCTGAGAACAAACTGAGGGCTGATTGGGGGTGGGATGGAGGGGAGGGTGGGTGATGGGTATTGAGGAGGGCACCTGTTGGGATGAGCACTGGGTGTTGTTTGGAAACCAATTTGACAATAAATTTCATATATTTAAAAATGAATGAATGAATGAATGAATGGTAGTATTCCCCAGGAAAGCCATCTGGTCCTGGACTCTTATCTGTTGGGAGATTTTTGATAACTGATTCAATTTCTTTGCTGGTTATGGGTCTGTTCAAGTTTTCTATTTCTTCCTGTTTGAGTTTTGGAAGTATGTGGGTGCTTAGGAATTTGTCCATCTTCCAGGTTGTCCAGTTTGTTGGCATACGATTTTTCATAGTATTTCCTGATAATTGCTTGTATTTCTGAGGGATTGGTTGTAATAATTCCATTTTCATTCATTATTTTATCTATTTGGGTCATCTCCCTTTTCTTTTTGAGAAGCTTGGCTAGAGGTTTATCAAGTTTGTTGATTTTTTCAAAAAACCAACTCTTGGTTTTATTGATCTGCTCTACAGTTTTTTTTAGATTCCATATTGTTTATTTCTGCTCTGATCTTTATTATTTCTCTTCTTCTGCTGGGTTTGGGGTATCTTTGCTGTTCTGCTTCCAGTTCCTTTAGGTGTGCTGTTAGATTTTGTATTTGGGATTTTTCTTGTTTCTTGAGATAGGCCTGGATTGCAATGTATTTTCCTCTCAGGACTGCCTTCCCTGCATCCCAAAGCATTTGGATTGTTGTATTTTCAGTTTCATTTGTTTCCATCTATTTTTAAATTTCTTCTCTAATTGCCTGGTTGACCCATTCATTCTTTGTAGGGTGTTCTTTAGCCTCCATACTTTTGGAGGTTTTCGAGACTTTTGCTTGTGGCTGATTTCAAGCTTCGTATCTTTGTGGTCTGAAAGTGTGCATGGTATGATCTCAATTCTTGTATGCTTATGAAGGGCTGTTTTGTGACCCAATATGTGATCTATCTTGGAGAATGTTCCATGTGCACTCGAGAAGAAAGTATATTCTGTTGCTTTGGGATGCAGAGTTCTAAATATATCTGTCAAGTCCACCCGTTCCAATGTATCATTTAGGGCCCTTGTTTCTTTATTGATCCTGTGTCTAGATGATCTGTCCATTGTTGTAAGTGGGGTATTAAAGTCCCCAGCAATTACCATATTCTTACCAATAAGGTTGCTTATGTTTGTGATTAATTGTTTTATATATTTGGGGGCTCCATATTCGGGGCATAGGTATTTATCATTGTTAGCTCTTCCTGATGGATAGACCCTGTGATTATTATATAATGCCCTTCTTCATCTCCTGTTACTGCCTTTAATTTAAAGTCTAGTTTGTCCGATATAAGTATGACTACTCCAGCTTTCTTTGACTTCCAGTAGTATGATAGATAGTTTTCCATCCCCTCACTTTCAATCTGAAGGTGTCCTCAGGTCTAAAATGAGTCTTGTAGACAGAAAATAGATGGGTTTTGTTTTTGTATCTATTCTGATACCCTCTGTCTTTTGGTTGGAGCATTTAGTCCATTTACATTCAGTGTTATTATTGAAAGATATGGGCTAAGAGTCATTGTGATGTCTGTAGGTATCATGCTTATAGTGATGTCTCTGGTATTTTGTGGTCCTTGCAACATTTTACTCACAGAATCCCCCTTAGGATCTCTTGTAGGGCTGGTTTAGTGGTGATGAATTCCTTCAGTTTTTGTTTATTTGGGAAGACTTTTATCTCTACTTCTATTCTGAATGACAGACTTGCTGGATAAAGGATTCTCAGCTGCATATTTTTTCTGTTCATCACATTGAAGATTTCCTGCTATTCCTTTCTGACCTGCCAAGTTTCAGTAGAGAGATCTGTCACAAGTCTTATCGGTCTCCCTTTATATGTTAGAGCATGTTTATCCCTAGCTGCTTTCAGAATTTTCTCTTTATCCTTGCATTTTGCTTGCCACTCTCTGAGAGCGAGCTGTTAACTTTTAACATTCCAGATGTTAAGTCCTGCTGGCTGTCAGAACTCACGCAGTCTGGCCCCTCTGCTTTTGCAAGCCAGACCTTGGGGGCTCTGCCTTGCCTGGCGGGCTGCCCCTCCACCGCCTGGCTCCCTCCCACCAGTCCATGTAGCACACACCACCTCTCTGCCCTTCCTACTGTCTTCCGTGGACCTCTTGTCTGTGCTTGGCTCTGGAGAGTCTGTTCTGCTTGTCTTCTGGTGGTTTTCTGGGTTATTTAGGCAGATGTGGGTGGAATCTAAGTGATCAGCAGGATGAGGTGAGCCCAGTGCCCTCCTACCCCACTATCTTCCCCTAAAGACTCTATGATCACTCATAAAGTTAACAATTTGGACATCCTTTTGGCCAGTTCTTTTGCATATTTACGTTGAGGTTTTGTGGCCATTTGTATTGCAAAATACTCTTTCCACTCTGTGGCTTATCTTTTAATTCTTGTAAGGGTCATTTTTAATTCCCAGACAAGTTTATAATTTAGTCCAATTTATTGATTGTTCTCCCTTTTTGGTGGACAGATGATGAGTCATATTTAAATGACTTTCCCCCCCTTCCAGTTTATAAAGTATTTGTCATTATCTTCTGAAAGATTGTGTTATCTGCCTTATTTATTTATTTATTTATTTATTTATTTATTTTTAAATTTTTAAAAAATTTACTTTTGAGAGAGAGAGATAGAGAGAGAGCATGAATAGGGGAGGGGCAGAGAGAGAGGGAGACACAGAATCTGAAGCAGGCTCCAGGCTCTGAGCTGTCAGCACATAGTCCAACATGGGGCTTGAACTGACAAACGGCAAGATTGTGACCTGAGCTGATACTGGACACTTAACCCACTTAGCCATCCAGGCACCCCTTATCTGTCATATTTAAAGCATCATCTGGAATTTGGTTTTTAATATGGTGTAAAGTGGGATTCAAGCTTCATTTTTGCATGTGCGTATCCAGTTCAACAGAAACTAATTATTGAAAAGACCGTTTTTCCAACTTATTTGCAGCCTCAGCTTATTTAAAAATAGATTGACTATATATTTATAGGTTTATTTTAAGACTTTTCATTTTGTTGTATTGATCTTTCTGTCCCTCTTTTTATTATTATAGCACTGTTTTGATTGCTGTAGTTTTCCTAGTAGTACTAGATATCCTATATGTGAGTTCTCCAACTTTGATCTTTTCCAAAGTCGTCTTCCTTTTTTTCGGCCCTTGACATTTCCATATAAATGCTAGAATTGTCAATTTCCATGAAAATCAGAACGTCATCAACAACAGCATCGTCCTAAAATCACACTGAATCTATAGAGAGAAAAGTGACAGCTTTGGGTGTTCAAATCTATGAACTTAGCAT
>NW_026057582.1:54956321-55134701 GCF_023721935.1 Panthera uncia | reverse complement strand
ATTAAACTTAGTATTCACAATTCTAGCAAAGTATTTCATAGAAATGATGATTAAGCATCCTTATTTCTTTTCTGATCTCATCAACTAGCTTTCAAATAATTCAGAAATAAGTGATGTTTGCTATAAGTTATTTGTAGATTTCTTTTAAGAGACTAATTTCCCTCATATTACTAATCAAATTAAAGTTTTTAAAATCATAAGTGAGAATCATTAAATGATTCTTCTAAAATAATCATAAATAAGATAATCATGAAATAAATATGGTTATTCTCCTTTATTAATTGTAGGTATTATTAAAATTCATTTTAAAATATTAAATATACCAGGCTTTCTTGGAAAAATTTTAACTTGATCAAGATACATTATGCATTTGATGTATTGCTGGTTTCAGCTTACTTATATTGGGTTTCCGATGCTCTGCATTTATGTTCAGAAGATAAACCTATTAGAGTCTTTGCTACATTGTTTTCCAATCGCTATTTTCAGGATGTGAGATCAAATTTATGCTGATCTAACAAAATTAACTGAATGTGTTCTTTCTTTTTCTATCCTCTATTCTTTTTTGAAGATTTTGCTTTGAACACATATCATCACTGAATGAATCATAATAAGATATTTCTCTACATTTATAATATTGCATATATAATTCTTCAGATTTTAAATTCTAATCAGTTTGGTAAGTTGTATTTTACCTATTTTTTTAATCAATTGGCACAATATTGTTTAAAATACACCCTTATTACCAATATAATCTTTTTTTAGATTCTAGAGTGATATTTTTTTTTATTCATCTTCCTGTTACAGTTTTTCTATTTGTTTCTTGATCGGTATTGCCAGAGCTGATGATAAAAAAAAATATTTTAGGGGTGCCTAGATACCTCAGTTGGTTAAGTGTCCGACTTCAGATCTGATGATTTGGCTCATGATCTCATGGCTCTGTGCTGACAGCTTGGAGCCTGGAGCCTGCTTTGGATTCTGTGTCTCCCTCTCTCTCTGCCCCTTCCCCACTTGTGTTCTCTCACTCTCTCAAAAATAAATAAACACTAAAATTTTAAAAAATATTTTAAAAGATTCAATAGTAACTAAAAAGGTTCTATTAGACATTTGCTTTCAATTTTACTAATTTATTGTTTCTATTTCCTTATAGTTTTTATACTTACACTGTGTTGGAGTTGTTTAAACTTACAGAGGTGTGCAATTTTAGCACTGAGTCACTCTTCTTTCCAACAAATTTCTTTAACACTATAAATATCCTTGTGAGTATAGTTTTAACTGTACCCCATCAATTTTGAAACATCATATTTGATATGTCATTCACTTTAAAATTCTAATTTCCAGGGGTGCCTGGGTGGCTTAGTCGGTTAAGCCTTTGTCTTCGCCTCAGGTCACAATCTCCTGGTCCGTGGGTTAGAGCCCCACATCTGGCTCTGTGTAGACAGCTTGGAGCCTGGAGCCTGTTTTGGATTCTGTGTCACCCTCTCTCTTTGCCTCTTCCCCACTTGCACTCTGTCTCCTTTATCTCTCTCAAAAATAAAAATAAACATTACAAAAAAATAATAAAGTACTACATACCTTTATAAAAATTTTAAAAAATCTAATTTCAAATGTGACTCTTTTTTTAATTTAAATTTTAGTTAGATAATATATAGTGCAATATTGGGTTCAGGAGTAGAATTCAGTGATTCATCACTTACATACCACACCCAGTGCTCATCCCAGCAAGTGCCCTCCTTAATGCCCATCACCCAGTTAGGTCATCCCCCACCCATCTTCCTCCATCAACCTCAGTTTGTTCTCTATAGTTAACTCTCTTGTGGTTTGTTTCCCTCTCTTCTTTCCACTCCTTCACATATATTCATCTGTTTTGTTTCTTAAACAAATATGAGTGAAATCATATGAGTGAAATCATGGTATTTGTCTTTTTTGATTGACTTATTTTGCTTAGTATAATGCATTCTACCTCCACCCATGTTGTTGCAAATGACAAGATTTTACTCTTTTTGATAGCTTAATGATATTCCATTGTATATGAAATATTCTTCTTTATCCATTGGTTGATGGATATTGGGCTCTTTCCACAGTTTGCCTATTGTTAATAATACTGCTATAAACATTGGTTGCATGTACCTCTTTGAATCTGTATTTTTGTATCCTTTCGGTAAGTACCTAGTAGTGCAATTGGTGGGCCATAGGGTAGTTCTATTTTTAACTTTTTGAGGAACTTCCATACTGTTCTCCAGAGTGGCTGTACCAGTTTGCATTACCACCAACAGTGCAAGAGATTTACCATTTATAGATTGTTGGATCTACTTTGTCCCTTAATACAGTAAAACCTTGGTTTTTGAGCATAATTAATTCCAGAAACATGCTTACAATCAATAGCACTTGTATATCAAAACAAATTTCCCCTTAAGAAATAATGGACATTCAGATGATTCATTCTACCACCCAAAAATATTCATATAAAATGATTGCTGTGGGGTGCCTGGGTGGCTCAGTCAGTTAAGTATAAAACTCTTGAGTTTGGCTCAGGTCATGACGTCAGCATCATGAGATGAAGTCCTGCATCTGGCTAGGTGCTAAGAGTAGAGCCTGCTTCAAATTCTCTCTCTGCCCCTCTCTCAGCCACGTTCTCTCTCAAAATAAGTAAATAAACATAGAAAAAATGATTAATATAATACAAAACAATAAAGAAAATAAAAAATATAAAAAAATAAATTAACCTGCATTTCCTTTGAACCCTTAGGCTGGTGTGAGGGAGACAAGAAAGAGGATGGTTATTGTGTAGGATGACTTTCACTATCACTAAAGGAATTGCTTCTGTCTATTGGCTCAATGGAATCTTTTTATTTTCATGCAACTGTAACAAGGAACCTACCCAATGACACTTGCTTTTGCCTCCTTTAGAGGATTTTGCAGAAATGTGACATTGCATTGATGAGCACTCACAATCCCACAGTGAGAGAGAGGGAAGAGCCATTGGCTCAGTCATGATCATGTGATGTTTGGCATCATGTACTAGTAGTATTGCAAGGCATTGCTCATTTATCAAGTTAAAATTTATTAGAAATGTTTTCTCATCTTGCAGAACACTTGCAAAACAAGTTACTTGCAATTCAAGGTTTTACTGTATGTAGGTTTCATCAGTATATTTATTATTTTCTAGGTTGATTCCACATTGCCTCTTGTAATTAAGGGTCCTGCCCTCTCCTTTTGTATCCAATAATCTACTTGTGGGAAAAACAAAACAAAACACAACAAAAATGGTGAATAATTTGTCCTATGGACTATAACATATTTAGATTATACTGGTCATATCTCCATAGGGTTATTTAATATCTTCCTTTTCCATCATCTGTTAGGTAGATCTAAAGACTTGTTTAGATTCAGAGTTTTGTTATTATTGACAAGAATACTTCTTGGATGATACTATGTGATCCCATTATGGGACCACATACTATGTGAATCCATTTATGAAATTTCTCATTTGTATTTTATCTAAGTGTTTTTGTATTCTTTCAGAATGATTTCTTATGTAGTATGTTTCTACAATGATTTTAAACTGAACTTGTTTAATCTTTAGTCTTCATTTATTGCTTAGTTACCATATGAATAGATGAGGTAGAAGAGGCAGAATAAATGCATCATTATTTCCTTTTATTTACCATTTATTTTGAAATTAGAATTTTGAAGAATCCTCCAATGATTATTCCTCTCCTTATTAAGCAGTACATTCTTAGAGTTTTCTTAACATGACCTTGGTACTCTTTGATAGCATCTTTGATCTCTGGTAAAATAAGTGTGCTAGACTCATTTTGTACATTTTCTTCTCTAGACTTTTATTTAGCCATTACTATAAAATATTTGGTTAACTTTCTAATTACTGATCAATTTCCTTACCAATAATTTATCTGTCCAGATTTTTATATTTATTCATGTTTCAGTCTTCATAGATTACATTTTTCTAGACATTTATCCATTCTAGGTTTTACAATATTTGCATAGACTTGTTCATAGTAGTCTCTTAGGATCTTTTGTATTACGGTGGTATGTTGTAATGCCTCATCTTTTATTTATAACTTTATTAAGTTCCTTTTTTCTTATTAATTCTAGGTAAAGGTTTCTCTATTTTGTTTACTTAAAAAAACAGCTCTGAGTTTTGTTGTTATTTTTTTTTGTCTTTTTAGTCTCTATGTCTTTATTTCCATTCTGAATTTATTTTCTTCCTTCTAACTTTGAGCTTAGTTTGCTCTTTCTTTAAATTCTTGAGGTGTGAAGTTAGGTTATATGAACTCTTTTTGGTTTTTGATGTGTGCATTTATTTCTATAAATTCCCTTATTAGAATTCCTTTTGAAGTATCCTCTAAGTTTTAGTATGTTTATTTTCATTTGTCTCAAGATAATTTTGATTGCTTTTGATTTATTTTTTTACCCATAGATTGTTCAGTAGCATGTTGGTTAATACACACATATTTGTGAGCCAGTTTTTTGTTTGTTGGTTTGCTTTGTTTTTTTCTTTGGGTAATTGATTTAATTTCATACAATTGTCTTATGAAAAGATACCTGATATGATTTTAGTATTTTTTAATTTGCACTTAAAAATGTGTATTTTGCTGTTTTTGGGTAGATTGTTCTGTAAATGTCTAGCCCATCTGATCTAACATGTTGTTTAATTTCAATATTTCCTTACTGATTTTCTGTTTGGATGATCTATCCAGTATTGAAAGTTTGGTATTGAATTCCCCTATCACTGTTTCCTTTTTCAGGCCTGACATTTGCTTTGTATATTTAGCAGAATCTATGTTGGGTGCATAAATATTTACAAATGTTATATCCTCTTGGATTTACTCCTTTATAATTATTTAATAAACTTCGTCTCTTATTACAACTTTTTGGCTTTAAGCCTATTTTTTTTATAAGTATAGTTATTCCAGCTTTCTTTAGGTTTTCATTTGCATGCAGTATCTTTTTCTGTCTCTTCACTTTCAGTCTGTGTGTGTCCTTAAAGCTAATGTAAATCTCACATAGGCAGCACATAGTTGGGTCTTGTATTACTATCAGCCACCCTGTCCCTTTCTGGAGAATTTTGTCCATTTACATTTAAAGTAATTGTTGATAGGTATGGACTTACTCTTACCATTTTGTTAATTATTTTCTGTTTGTTGTGATTATTCTCTTCCTTTTTTCCTCCCTTCCCTATTTAGCTTTTTGATTTCATGATTTTCAGTAGTAGAATTCTTAGACTGTTTTCTCTTTATCTTTTGTGTAACCACTATAGGTGTTTGCTTTGCATTACATTGGACTTACATAAAATGTTTGTAATAGTCTTTGTTAATTGGTAGCAACTTAACTTTAAACACATACTAAAGTTCTGTATTCTTTCTCTCCATGTCTTATTTTTTTACTTTTATAATTGACACATTTTTACCTTGTGTATCATTAACAAACTATTGTAATTATAGTTATTTTAATACTTCTGAGATATAACCTTTATAATAGAATTATAAGTGATTTATACAACACTATTTCAATATTGGAGTATTCTGAATTTAACTCTGTATTTACTATATTAGTGAGATTGATTTTTTAAAATTTTCTTCTTATTAACTCACATTATTTCACCTTGAAGAATTCACTTTAATATTTCTCATAAGGCTAGTCTATTGGTGATGAACCACCTCAGCCATAATTGTCTAGAAATTTTTTGTCTTTTTTTTAGATATTTAATGAATATTTATTACTTAACTTATCATAACATTAAAGTTGCAAGTTACCAAAAAGATTTTCAAAACTATTTTTAGGCAGATGTATATATTATAAAACATAATTATTATTAAAGAAAATCTACCCATATATAATATGTTTATTTCATTTATATCAACAATCTGACACACATGTTTTTAACAGTTTGCTTGGATTGTTCATGAAGACTTCATTGGACATTAAGCAAAGCTAGGCATCATCAAGTTATTTCCCTGTTAACTATCTATAACACAAGCATGTTAGGCAGTTATCAAAAAAATGACATAAGCAAAAGCCCTAAGAAAGTTAAATGCATGTTTTGCTTTTTTGTTTTGTTTTGTTGCTGCACTTGATATACATGAAGTAATGGATATCAAAAAATTAATTTTTACTGCAAATTTACTTGTAATTTGTTCTTAGGTTGATTTATAATTGGTATGATCTTAAACATCTAGTAGATAGTGTATTTAACTAATAAACCCAAGTGGAATAACAGTGTATGCTCATATTATACTTAATGATGATAACTCAGAAGACATACCTGTTCTTTTTAAACTGACAATATCAAACTGATCTTTACACATAATTTGAAAAGCATTGAGTTAGTTCCTATATTTCTGGGAGTTTTAGGAATATTTAAACTTATATCAGTGCTTATGTCTCTTAAGCCAATTAGAATAGAGCATAATTGTCTAGAAAACTCTTTGTCTTTTAATCCTGAAGGATATATTTGCTGGGTAGAGTGTTCTTGATTGGCAGTTTTTACTTTCTGTTCCTTGAAAATATCATCCAACTCACTCTGGCCTGTAAAGTTTCTGCTACAAAATTTGCCGATGATCATCTGGTGGTTCTCTTGCATAACAAGTTGTTTTCTCTTTATGCTTTAGGGTTCTCTCCTTGTCTTCAACATTTGACAAATTAATTATAATGTGTGTTTGGTGTAAGTATGTTTAGATTCATCCTGATTGGAATTCTCTGTATTTCCTGGATCTGGATATCTCTTTCTTCAGGTTAGGGAAGTTTTTGTCATAATTTATTTGAATAAATTTTCTGCCCCCTTTTCTCTTTCTTTTCCTTCTGGTTTATCTATAATGTGTATATTTGCTTGTTTGTTGGTATCTCAAAGTCCCTTGATTTATCTTTACTCTTTTTCACTCATTTCATTTTTTTCTTCCAATTAGATGCATTCCACTGCCTTGTCTTTGTGTTTGATTTAGTCTATTATTAGATCCCTCTATGCAATTTTTTAGTTACTGTATTTTTCAGCATTATGATTTTTGTTTGGTTCTTTACTTTCTTCCATTTTTTTGTCTCTTTGTTGAAATTCTTTAGTCATGCATTGTCCTCCTGACCTCAGTGAACATCTTTATGACCATTACTTTAAACTCCTTATCATGGAAACTACTTATATCTGTTTCATTAAGGTCTTTTTTTCTGGAGTTTTATGTTCTTTTGTTGAGAAACACATGTCTGTAACTCTTCATTTCCCTCTACTCTCTGTACTAATTTCTGCATAAGAGCTGAAACAGCCACCTCCCCCTCTCTTGACAGAGAGGTCTTTTGTAGGAGATGAATAGTGCTTTCGACCCAGCGTGATTTCTTGGTTGTTTCTCAAAGCTTTGTGATTGTATATTCCACTTTCTTTGCTCTTAGTTGAGGATATGGCAAGATCTGTAAAGGTCCCAAAAGGGAGAACCTCAGTCAGCCCTAAGATATAGTCTCTATGGAAACCAGACCCTCAAGCAACAGCTTTTGAGGTATAGAGAAATCTCTTTCAAGGAAAGATAGGGAGATGAACAGTACTGTCTGTTCCTTCTGTACTGAGTCCTTGCCAGTTAAGAACTGTTTCTTGTGTTTACTGTAGTCCTGTGGGGCCAACAAATGCAGCCCCCCACTGATCACCAAAGTCAGTTATCAAGGGATGTTTTCCTTGGCTTACACCTGTAAGATCAAAGCACCCGTCATGTGCACAAGCTCCTTCCGTGGGAATGTAGGTGATGTGGAACAGACTACAAGGAGAGTGTGGAGATAGTGAGTTTGTTGGGGGAGAATTATAGTCAGCTGGCAGATGTGTGCTACATTAGAACTTTGACCCTCAGGCAGCAGTTCTTAAAATGCAAATAGGACTCTTGGGAAAGACTGGGAAATGAGAATGTATCTGCTCTCTCTGTACTGAACCCTGGAGAAATCGCTCTTTAAGAACTGCCTCTTTGTTGCAGACTTATGGGACTAGCTAACACAAGCTTCTTTGACCAATAGAAGCCGGTGATCTAGAGATGCATCCCTTGGGTGGCAACCATAAAATGTGGGTTGCCAGAAGTATGCACATACTTCTTCTAGGGAGATGCTGGCAACATGAAGCAGACCAGAGGCAGAACCTGGTTAGAGCGTCAGCTTCCCTGGTCTCAGGAGGGAGGGTAATTAGGCATTATATGAGTGCAAAATTAGCAGTGTTTCCTTCAGGCAGCTGCTTTTACTGTATGAAAACAGGACTCTGTTGGGGAAAGACTGGGAGATGAGCATTTCTATCTACTCCCTCTTCAGTGAACCCCAGCGGGGATAGCTGGTTAAGAAATGCTTCTTTGTTGCTATAGCCCTGTGGGACCAGAAAATGAGAGCCCCACTGGCCACCAGAGGTTGGTAATTGAGAGATGCATCCTCTGGGTGGCACCTGCAAAAGCTGGGTCCCCAAACGTGCACAATTCCTTCCAGAGAAGTACTAGCAACCCACTGAGCAGGCCAGAAGAATGTGGAAACAGCCCCCCCAGCCCCCACCACTGATTTCACCAGTGTCCAGGGAGGATTGCTGTCAGTTCCTAAACTGTTAAGTTTGTTAAGTAGTATTATATTATTTTGTATAGTCTAGTAAGTTTCCTGGATACAAGTCCCATTGGCTGTCAGAGCTAGATGTTTTAGAGGCCTGTTTCTCAGATGGAAGTCTTAAAAGTTGGGAGCTATACTTTGGGTCCAATATTTTTGCTCTTCAGAGAGTTGGAAATTCTCTCCAGATTGTATGTCACTGGGACGTGGGTGGGGTTCTTGGGCATAGTGTGTCCCAGACTTTCCTATTAATTTGGTTGTAGGTATTTTCTCCTCTACCTTATGTGTAGGAGTCTATACTTGGTGTGTCTGTGGAAGAGGTGAGTTCAGGAGCCTCCTATGTTACCTTTGTGGGCCCGAATTGTGGGATGTCTTTCCATTTTTTATTCTCTTTAAATTCTTACATCAATAGTTTACAGTATATGTGTCTTTCACACCTTAGTTCAGTTTATTCCTAAGTATTTTATTATTTTTGTTGCTATTGTAAATGAGATTACTTTCTTAATTTTCTGTTCAGATAATTCATCCTTTCTGTGTGGAAATGCAACTGACCTTTGTATGTTGATTTTTCTTATATACTGCTAATTTATTCAATTTGGATAACCAAAAAAAAAAAAAAACCAGGTTTTTCTTTGGCTAGGGTGCAGGATGAAGACTCTTTAAGGTTTTTATATTTAAGATCAAGTCTTTTGCAAACAGGAGCAATTTTACATTTTACTTTTTGGTTTGAATACCTTTACTTTTTGTGCCCTAAGTACTCTATCTAGAACCTCCAGTACTATGTTGAGTAGAAGTGGTGAGAGTGGGCATGATTGACATGCTCTTGAAATGGGAGGAAAAGTTTTCAACTTTTCACCAATGCATAAGATGTTAGTTGTAGGGTTTTCTTACATTGCTTTTATTATTTTGAAGCAATTTCCCTCTGTTCCTAGTTTTTGGGTTTTTATTATGAAAGGGTGTTGAATTTTATCAAATTCTCTAAAGTACTTATTAGGATAATGATGTGATTTTTATCCTGCATTCTGTTAATGTAGTATATTAAAAAATTGCTTTATATATGTTCAACCATCCTTGTTTCTCAGGGGTCAATCCCTCTTAGTCATTGTGTATGACCTTTTTATTCCATTGTTGAATTCAGTTTGCTGGTATTTTGTTGAGGATTTTTCAATCTGTACCCATCAAGGATATTGACTTGTTTTCATTTCTTGTGGTAACTTTTATCTACCTGTGATATCAGGGTCGTGCTGACCTCATACAATGAGTTTGGAAGTGTTTCTTTCTCTTAAAATTTTTGGAAGACTAAACAGGATAACCATTATGTCTTCTTTAAATGTTTGGTAGAATTCACCCATGAAGCCATTTGCTACTGGGATGATCTTTGTTGGAGGGTTTGGGATTACTAATTTAATCTCTTATAAACCCATTCAGATGTTCTATTTATTCATGAAATAGTCTTGGTAGGATATATATTTCTAATAATTTAATCATTTATTCCAGGTTATCTAGTCTGTGGTATATAAATATGTACAGCAGTCTCTTACTATTTTTTTTCTATTTTTGTAGTATTTAAGCACTTATTTTTTTATATTTTGAGCATTCTCTTTTTTCATTAAACTAGATAAGGAATACACAATGGGGAAAGGATAGTTTCTTCAACAAAGAATGTCAGGAAACTGGATATCCACATGTGAAAGAATTTACTTGGACCCTTATCTTACACTGTACACAAATAACCCAAATTAACTAAAGACCTGAAATGATAAAATTCATAGAAGAAAGGTTAAGGGAAATGCTTCATGACATTGGTCGTGGCAATGATTTCATAGATAGGATACCAAAAGCATAGGCAACTAAAGTAAAAACATATGTGATCCCAAAAAACTAAAAAGCTTCTGCACAGCAAAGAAAACACCAGGAAAATCCAGCTGTAGTATGAGAAAATATTTGCAAAACCTGTATCTGATAAATGGTTAATTCCCAAAATATATAAGGGACTTCTACAACTAGATGGCAGAGAAAATCTAATGATTCAATTAAAACTGAATAAAAGAGCCAATAGACATTTCTCCAAAGACATACAGGAATCAACAGATAAAATAAAAGATGTTCCATGTCACTGTTACTCAGTGCAGTCAAAACCACAATGAGATACTATATTAGGATAAGTATTTTTTTTTTATTTTTTTAAATTTTTTTTTCAACTTTTTTTTTTTGGGGGGGGCACAGAGAGAGACAGAGCATGAAAGGGGGAGGGTCAGAGAGAGAGGGAGACACAGAATCGGAAACAGGCTCCAGGCTCCGAGCCATCAGCCCAGAGCCTGACGCAGGGCTCCAACTCACGGACCGCGAGATCCTGACCTGGCTGAAGTCGGACGTTTAACCGACTGCGCCACCCAGGCGCCCCTAGGATAAATATTATTAAAAAAAAAGTTTCAGGGTGCCTGGGTGGCTCAGTCGTTTAAGAGTTGGACTTCAACTCATGTCACGATCTCATGATTTGAGAGTTTGAGCCCCACATCAAGCTGTCTGCTGTCAGCACAGAGCCTGCTTTGGATTGTCTGTCCCCTTCTCCCTCTGCCCCTCCCCTGCTGGTTCTCTCTCTCTCTCTCTCTCAAAATAAATAAATAACCTTAAAGTTTGGGTGAGAAATAGAAAACTGGTACACTGTTAATGGGAATGCAAAATGGTACAGCCACTATGGAAAACAGTATTTAGGTGTCTCAAAATATTAGAAATAAAACTGCCATATGGAACAGCAATTCTAATTCAGGATACTTATGCAACATAATTGAAAATAGCCACAATGTGGAAACAACCTGTTTCCATCAATGGATAAATAGTTAAAGAAACTATGACACAAAACACATTATATATATTATTTACCCTTAAAAAAGGAGGAAATTCTGCCACATATAACAAAGTGTATGAACATGGACAATTATGCCAAGCAAAATAATCCAGTTATAGAAAAACAAATTCTGCATGATTCCTCTTATGTGAAGCCTCATTTAAGTCAAATTTATAGAAAAAGAGTAGAATGCTAATTGCCAAGGTGTGGGTTGACAAAGAAATAGGGAGTTGCTAGTCAATGGGTATGAAGTTTCAGTAATGCAGGATGAATAAATTCTAGAGATCTGCCATGAAGCATTTTGCATACAGTTAACAGTACTGTATTATACATTTAAAAATATTTTAAACAGGCAAATCTCATGTTAAGTGTTCTTACACTACAGTAGAACCAAACGTGCACAATTATACACATACCAGTAGATACAAAAATGGTGAAATCAGACCAAGGTCATTGGATTATATCAGCATCAATTTCAATTTTAAAATGCTTATAATACTGTAGTTCTGTGGCTCTAAATATTCTAATATAGGAATGTGCTCATCATAAATATCAAAAATATGCACATGTATATATCCTTATATTCACATGTAGAAGTGTTTTTGTGTGTATATATGTGTGGGTGTATGTGCAGTTTCTCCATAACTGCCCTCATCTGGGTCACTTTTTATATGTCACTTACATAATCATCTAGAAGCCTGGTTCTGATTATGTCACTCATGGGTTTGTAAAGTTTTCATCTTTTACTAGATTAAGTTCCACTTAAAAAATCTGGCTTTAGGGTAATTCTTAACCTGACCTAGCAGGATTCTTTGTAAGGCATAAGATACTGAAGTTAAGAGGTGAGAAATTTGATCAGATACCAAGGGTGAGGAATTTTAGGTAAACTGACAGATCTAGCAGAATTATTGCTAAAACTGAATTAATAGGCCAAGGATAGACGTCAAGGTGAGGTCTAGTTAAAAGAGGGATTCAGAGGATCCTGACTAAATGAGTCTTTGTCAATGCTGAAATAGAATTCTGTGTGCCAAGTTTATTAGGGAGACCTTTATGTGATCAATACCTGTGACAGAAGAGAAAGAAGTAGTAGTGGGCAGAGAGGGAAGATACCATCACATGCAGGACACAGCTCTGGGTATGAATTTAGATCTTCCTGGACATGGAATTAAGGACCAGGCCTTTATACCATCTCCTCTACCAGTCTTGGATTTAGGCTGTCCCCAGAATGGGTTGTGATTTGGGTAAGGCAGTTCCCTTGAGCAGATATCACATTAGCCTACAGACTACAGAATTCTTAGGCTTGCAAAACACCTGAAAGGATATTTGAGAAGCACAGTATAGCATTCACTGCAGCTTAAGATCCAAGGTGCTCCAGTTACTCCCTTCCTTAGGATTGCCAATCAAATACAGTGTAGCTTAGAGCAGCCTCTCTCCTGACATACAGGCTATTGAAAATTAAACTGAAGTATTAAGCCAAATTTCTACCTCCATGACTTACAAAGAAAAAGTTTAGCAAGAATAAAGAATTAAACAAATGCAAAGAAATACACAGATGCAAGAAAGAAAATGAAGGTCTTCAACTTATTCAGAGTTTAATTTTCCTTGGGATTAGAAAATATCTAGTATTTTGTGATAGATTTTTAACTTCTATCAGTGAAATTTACTTTTTTCCCACTTTTAGTGTACAGGATTCTCTTACCTCCATATAAAAGGTGTCTAATTGATAGAAGTAGATCTGTTACTTGCTGACTATGAAGACTTGGGTAGATTAGACTTTATTTTATTTATTTTTTTAAGTTTATTTTTTTATTTTTTTATTTTGAGAGAGAAGAAACATGGGAGGGGCAGAGACAGAGGGAGGGAGAAACAATCCAAAGCCCTATGTGGGACTCAAACTCACAAACCATGAGATCATGATTTGAGTTGATGTTGGATTCTTAATTGACTGAGCCATTCAGGTACCCTGGGTTATATTAGACTTTTTAAACTTGAGTTTCTTCCCTGTAAAATAATGAGTACTTTAAGATCAAATACAAATTAAATTAAGAGGCTAAATTCTCCCTCCTTAAAACTAAGGGAAGAAATTCCCTTTTTCTTTTTTCTTAGAGCATTTACGTTATGAAACTTGGAATTTAAGTTCTTTCCCTATCTGAAATGTGTGTAAGTCTTTTAAAAAGCTATTTGAGTCTTATGCCAGCTTTAAGATACTGGAATATCTTTCTGAAGAACTATCTCTTTGAAATGTCATCATCAAGAAAGACAGTGCTCCTATCTCCCAGTCTTCCTGGCTCTCAGTCTCATTTTGGCAGGGTCCCTGGTTTCAAGTTGTAAAACTGCCCCCTCTCATAAAGATACAAGGAATTTATTTTTCCTTTGGATAAACCCAATTAACTAACACAGATGGTAATTCCAACTACCAAGTAAATTTAGGATGAACTCTCTGTAAAAAAGTAGTGCTGTCAAGTCCTCTTACTTGAGAACCAGTTATTTATCTTGAGAACATGTGTGTAATGGGTTGTATCTGCTAGGCTATGTAAAGGGTGAGATTTCTTTCTGTCTTTGCAGTCTCTTAGCAGATTGCCTGTGATGCACGTCATGTCACATTCTGGTTTCATGCTTATTCAATGAAAAAATTCTCTTCTACCTTGGTTGAGTGGTTTCCTGGGTTTGGATGAGATTTTATTAAGTTTCCCCGACACTACTTACCTTTCAGGATTTGTGCATGTATTGTGTGTGGTTGCAGATTATATAAGTCATTATTAATATTATTTTTACCAAATCTCACTTTGAGAGAAGTTTGAGTTGAACTCACTTGTTAATTGTTAAATATCCATTCTAGTGCTTATAACTGCTGAGTATGTACTTATTCAATGAATACATATATTCTGAGAAGTTCAGAGTTTCAGTTTTGATCTTTGCTCTCTTTTTCTAGGCTAGAAAATCAAAAAGTGATTGTGAAGTCTAGTAAATGAATACCTGGGAGTAAAATGAATTACTGATTTAGACATTAAAATACTTTGATGTTGTGGAGACACGTATATATTTTGTTGTCCTTTCTGCCCCCAATTTAGAAACTTAAATGGGGCAGGTACATGTAAACTAAAGCTCATGTCAACTCATGTGAATCTCAATATGTTTTAAGACCCCACAAGTTATATTTATATATTTTTCAAAATATGTGACTCTTACAAATTAATATCACATAATTACTGAAACTAATATTTCCAAATATAGGACATTCCTAATGATTTGTTTTAATGAAACATAAGAAAGAAAAATCTCTTACGGTTTGCCTCCCTCTCTCTCTCTCTCTCTCTCTCTCCCTTTTTTTTTCTTTTCCCCTATCATAGGTATAGGGAAATTATATGTATTATCATTTTAAAATTTCTCATAATATGCTACACTGGATACTGACTGCTCTAGGCAAAACAACAACAAAAACCCAGAAATTTTCAAGTCAAACCAAGTTATCTTTCATCATTTTCTAAAAATGTAATTGTGTACATATATAATTTATGGACTTGGGGTGGTGATGATGTATCAATGTAGGTTTATCAGTTGTAACAAATGTGCTGGTCTGGGGGCAGGGGGGACCTTGACAATGAAGAGGTTGTGCAGGTTAGGAACCAATGTGTATATGGTTCTCTATACCTTTCCCTCAATTTTGCTGTGAATTTAAAACTGCTGTAAAAAATAAAATCTATTAAAAAACATAACAGAGGTGGGTATTTTAGTTATCACCTTTGGAATTAGTTTATTTCCAATACCAGTGATAAAAGCCTGAGGGCTAAACTGATTGTGAAGATGTCAGGAACAGTGCTAAAATACCTTAGGCAACTTGACAGTGTTTGAAATGCTAATGACAACCCCTTCTGTTACTTTGGAATTTATTCTTATTAAATTCTACATCTAGGTATGTACAATAAACATCTGTGAACACAAAAATCTGAAACTAAAATGATACAAACTGTGAAATTGCTCTATTCTCTATTGTTTGCTTTAACTTTTTTCTAAGGAGTGGGGAAAAAGGGGGGGGAATCTTATCCATCCCTGTAAAAACAACGCCTTTAACATATTAATAGACTGTACACAAGGCTGAAAATCTAATCCATTCTATCTAAACTATCTCTGTAAAATCTCAGATGGTGTTATTATCTGAGGGGTGACTGGTATTATCCGTGAGGAGACCCCTGGTGTTTTTCCACCTGAGGCTTTGATATGGATTCATAGTAAGGAGATTTGTCTATGAAGACCTGGAGTGAAACTGGGCAGTGTGTAAATCCGGAAGTGAGGAATACATCCTGGTTTTTGATTTCTAGTTGGGCAATTTTTATCCAACATTGTTAATTTAATCGTTATCAAAATACACATGATTAAAATAAATGTTAATAAATTTGGAAATATTAAAATTGCTTTTAAGATACTATTTCTTATCTGTATTTTAGAATTCTAGGCATTTATAAGACCCTTCAATGACATTTTACAATGTCTACAGGGTAGATGATATCATAAGTTTTGCGTCGGGCCAATCTGATCTTGAGTATCATTCCAAATATAGCAGGTTTTTACTCTCGTTAGCTCTTTTCAAAAGTAGTTTTTGGACCTTGCGTTAGGGTTCTCCAGAGAACCAGAGAAACACTTAGTTTGTCTATCATCTCTTAAGAGCTCATAATATCAGGTAGTATTACATAGAATATTTACAATCACTAAAATAAAGTTTTAAAAATATCACTTGTAGAGTTTCCATTAATGTTCTTGACTTCCATAGTGATCTTTAGCTACTTTTTATACTTATCTGCAGTATTGAGACATTAATAATGGGTAGAAAATACTGAATATTTTAATTATGCCAAAATTATTCCTCAAGTACATTTACTTGTTTGATCCTCACAACAGCCTGTTAGATATATACTATGGTTTTCATTTTTGTACATGAGGAAACTGAAGCACAGAGAGATTAACCATCTTGCCCAATATCACACAACTGGTAAGTGATGAGACTGGGACTTGAACTTAAATACTCTAAATGCAATGCCCACATCTAAGCCAGGATCCCTTACTACTTCTCTGTAAGATAGGCCTAGTACTTCTCTATAATTATCTGGCACTGTATCATAGTATATAATAATCACCGTATTGCCGTGATTATATTTTTGTATCTAGTGTCATCTTGGTAAAATGTGTAGAAATAAGTGAAAATGCAGTCTTCTAAGATATTTTCAAATTAGTGGGAAAGGCATTTTGTAATTGGGATGATTGTAATAGAGTGTATGGTGGAAACACAGGAGGGATGGCCCTCTCTTTTTGTTTGAGACATACACTTTTTGATGTGTGTCATTGTCGAGCAATTTCTAAGCAGCCACTTGGAAACTGACAGGTTGGCTTGCCACACTCCCATATATTTGGCTTATGAGGGACAAGGGGTTCAAGCAGGTGTAGAGAGTTTACCATGACACAGCAGGAAGAATGAGCTTTCTGTTTGCTTCATTTCCCCAATCCCTGATCCCACTGGAGCAATCGTAGAGGCAGACTGGGGAGGATGCTGTGTACACAACGGGTCTGTGTCACAGCTGAGGATCACTGAGCTCTGGAAAACCCAAATCTCCTTACAGTGCTTCTGGAAAACTTTTCAATGCTTCCCTCTGCAGAGACATTATCTTCACTATCCTAGATGATAAGCAAATATTCAGAGAGAATAATTAGAGAGTTTTTGCTTATTTTTAAACTATCTTTGAATATCCAGGAATGGAGTTGTTTTGTGTCTGGAATTTAAATAAATCTGAGCTAAAGGACTTAATTTTTAGACACGAAGAAATGTGAAAAATTGATGGAGAGTTATATCTCAAAGTAAGACCCTTTTGGACAGCCTTCCTAGAATAAATAAATGCTAAAATTGGAAGCTTGCATGAAAGTCATTTAGAATATTAAGGGTCCACAGCATTCCATTAGAAACACAGAGAGAGTTGGGGTGCCTGGGTGGGTCAGTTGGTTAAGCGTCCAACTTCAGCTCAGGTAGTGATCTCGCGGTTGGAGCCCCGTATTGGGCTGTCTGCTGATAGCTCAGAGCCTGGAGCCTGCTTCAGAATCTGTGTCTCCCTCTCTCTCTGCCCCTCCCCTGCTCACATTCTGTGTCTCTCCCTCTCTCAAAAGTAAATAGACATTAAAAAATTAAAAAAAAAAAAAAACAGAGAGCAAGAGTCTTGATATGGCTGGAATAGACACACAGTGTTCAGCAAATTATGTTGAAAAGGCCTCTATTCTGAGCATTTCAGGTGTAGTAAAAGAGATTTACATTTGATCCTGAGATGAGTAGAGGGCCTTTGAATTCTTTTACATGGGTCACAAGTAGCCTTGCTTTAGAGAATTTAACTTTTTGGAAGTATGTCTGGTAGGAGGAAGCTCAAGGCTAATTTTGCTGTTTCTTCACAAACAAAACATAAGCAAGCCTTACCCAAACATTAGCCTTTTCAGGTCATATGTTCTTTAATCCTTAGTTTTCTCTATTCTTTTTTTCGTATCCAAATTACTACTTCCTTTCTTCCTCCTCATCCTATATTTTGCCAGCCCTTAGTTTAATAGAAAACCAGATTTTCCATACCCTCGTCATTCCAGAGTCCTTTCTTCCATGTCATATCCATAACTTGTCAAGGATAAATCTTTCATTTTTCACACAGGGCCAGGAAGTAGAGTAATTCATCTAGATTCCCAGTGCTGCCTTCAAGTCACTTGTCTTTCATGTTCTTATAAACCTCCTTTCTCGGTCTTGGCATATAAAATTTGGTTACCCACTTTAACTGTTGCTATGTGTAAAATTTTACATATTTATGGAAGATTTTGATATATAGCATAACTGTACTTCCTTATCTCATGTCATAATATTGTCCCTGTTGATTTGTAGGCTCTTATAGAAACCCTAACAGCATAGTGAATTCCATTTTTTTACTTCTTTAGATCCCAAACATTTCAGATATACTTGATTTCAGCTACTCAAACCCACAGCTATATTCTCCAAACATAACAGCATCAGCAAAACCACTTATAACTGCTTTGTTACCAACCTTTTCCAATTGCATTTATTATTTTATCCCCCACAAACCATCACTTACTTGATGCCTTGATTTTCTCCCATTGTAAACTGCCCTCCTTGTCTTAAATTTCTTCTCTATGTAGACTAAAGAACACAAATTTAATTTTAATGATGTAAATGCCTCCAACTCTGTTGTCTCCTTGCCCTTTCTCATATCTGCTGAGAAAACACAATCATAAATTTATCAACTATCTATCTTTTTTTACCTGGGTTTCTGAGCACTAAAGAAAATCCAAGCAAATACATTAGGGACACGTTCAATTCATCATAATAAATCTCTAGGTCCTAATCAATAATTTACAGAACCATTGATATTTAATTTTAAAGCTCCATGGGATGTTATCTCTGAGGTCTTTGAACTAAGTTTACCAAATATCAGTGAGATTTAGAAAATATCCTTTAGTCCATAGAGTACGTGCAAATTTGAATAGGAAGGATCATCCTTTATGAAAATCACAACTCAATATAGCAATATTTCTTGAATGTCTTACATACTTAGGGAAATAGTAAGAGCTTATGTTAATCAAAACAATTTGGATGGTGGATATTCAAAATAAACAGGTATTTCATAAATTGCTTTCAGTATGACTTTTATTATTTCAAACAGACTTATCTTGTCCTTTAGTGTCTGTGGACATGGTAATTTCTGTTCTAGTAATTATTATTCTCTGATACAAAATTTACTTATTGTAGATGCATTTCCTTTCAAGTATAATTCTCAAGTTTGGTGAGTGTGTGTGTGTGTGTGTGTGTGTGTGTGTGTAAGTGCACGCACATACTTCAGATCTGGTTTTACATTTATAAATGGAATCTATTTACTATAACTATAACTAGGGCCTTTAAGATTATTAACATGCCAGAAATAGTTACATTTTTCTTCTGTTGAATCTAAGAGATGAAAGGGCAGAGTACATGTCTGAAATATTCTTTGGCCTTGAATTAATGGAAGATTATTTAATAAATTTCAAAAAATGGTTATAATTTAGAAATATCAAGAAAATTCTGCTGACATTGCTATCATCCCTTTTTATATCCCCCCCCATACATGAACCCACAACAAGCAATTTTTCTTTAAAAGCAAAAAATTTTTTTAAGCAAAATCTTTTTTTTTATCATGCCTGCATAATACAAAGCATGTTTACTTAAGTTTCACCTAATATGTTAAAAGGTCAAGACAAACTCCTTTAAAAGAATAAAATCTACTTTCCAGGACAGTTATAGAAGACATGTAGAGATTTGTTCTTAAGAAATTAAAGACATGTTTGTTTATAGCACATAGTGATGCTTAACACATTTTTCTCCCTTTCTTTAAATGAGGATTAATTTTTCAGTATGAATTGCTGAATTTGAATTCATATTTTATACTTTATTTTTAAATTTAACAGTGTGATAAAACTGAACGTTGTAAACAGAGAATATTATTTGGAAGAAACTAGGTTTATTTCCTGTTTGAATCAGATATGATCCAATATATTTTTTTTATAAATGCCATCAACTTCTGGAAGAAATCCCCTTTAGAACCTTTTAGAAACTCACTGTTTATATGAATGGCTGAAGGGAAAAAAATAGAATAAGGGAAAAGAAAGTAGAGATTGTTTTTAAAACATAAAGGAGGAAATTACCAGGTTTAATAAATTAATACTGTGGCTTGCATAAAAACATGGTTGATGGTTCTAAACACTTTTTCCATGTTAAAAACTAAATATTACATTATTAAGAGTTGAAAACAAAAATAATTTGCTAAGAAGGTAACTCTTGGGGCGCCTGGGTAGCTCAGTCAGGTAAGCGTCTGACTTCGGCCCAGGTCATGATCTCAAGTGAGTTCGAGGCCCTCATTGCACTCTGTGCTGACAGCTCAGAGCCTGGAGCCTGCTTGAGATTCTGTCTCCTTCTCTCTCTGCTCCTCTTCTGTTCTCTCTCTCTCTCTCAAGAATAAACATTAAAAAATAAAAATTCTCTACACTAACAGAAACTAAGAAAAAGAAAGTACATATATATGTATATACATACATACAAAAATATTTATTTATGTATTTTTGAGAGAGAGAGAGAGGAGAGAGAGAGAGAGCATGAGTGAGGGCATGTGGGGGAGGGGCAGAGAGGGAGGGAGACAGAGAATATCAAGCAGGCTCCAGGCCCAGTGTGGAAGCCCACACGGGGCTCTACCTCACAACTGTGAGATCATGACCTGATCTGAAATCAAGAGTCATATGCTTAACCAACTGAGCCATCCAAGCGCCCCGTATTTATTTTTTTGATGCTTTGTTTTCTCTGAATGTCTGTTCCATTCTCCTTGCCATCTGCTCATTACTCTGATTTGCCATTGGTGTCAAAGTAGAGCATTATGTTACATGCTCCAACAAGGCCAGTGCCCAAATGGTTAATGTAGTTTCATATTTCTCCTCTTTCAAATTTTCATAAAAGAGAAGTATGATTGTTTAAACTCCTTAATCTGTTGATCTTCATCAGTCTTCCTTTGGTCCAATAATACTCATAAATAGATCTTCATCATGGGGTTCTTACCAAGATTGAGATAATACCATTAAAATTTTTCCTAAAGTGATTGGCATTAAAATATTGTAGCTAGTCTTAATACCAATATGAGAAATATTGTTAATATAAGTGTCAGTAAATCAAACTATTGGATATAGAAAAGAATAAAAATATCAAAATTGGCCAAAGTCAAGAAGATATAAAATCATAAAAGTATAAAGACACTAAAATGAAATTAGAAATAGTGAAATATTAAAATAAGTACAAGTGCTATAACATTGATATTATTACTATCCTGATTAATACAAAATAAAGAAAAACAAATGCTAGAAATGAAGGGAGAGATAAATACCTATCATTTGGTAGTGACAAAATTAATAGCATTAAAGATTAAAAAAATTTGAAACATAAGTCTTTTTACTGATGTGTGACTTTGGGCAAGTCATTTAATCTTGTCATGCTTTATTTTCTTCATCTAGGAGTAGAGATATTAATAACAAAATTATGAGCTTTTGGTACATAACTTAGAGTATAATAGCTATTCAATATATGGTAACTAATAATCAAATTTAATTTATTAAATTTGGTTAAATTACTTACATTTTGGATAAGTTTTTAAAAAACATGTTTATTGAGAAATAATTGGAATACAGTAAATGACACATATTCCCAGTGTGCATTTTGATGTGTCAGGATTTTGTTGAATCAGCATTTGTTAAGTACAACCTCAGGGTGCTGGATGGTGAGCGGCAGTTCTCAGAAAAGACTGAAAGAGAAATTGAAATAGAGAAGTTTATTGGTCATGATCCTGGAGGGAGGTACACAGCATGCTATGAGGTGCCACATGGGGAGATGGTGAAAGAGTGCAAGCTGAGAGAGAGGCAAGACCTGAGGCATAAACCCTTATGAGGGTCTGTGGCTGGAGTGCTTTGGAGTTCCCAAGGTATATCCAGATCTGTCCATTCAAAACAAAGAGAGAGGTGTTCTGGGTAAGCAATGTGGGGGTCTTACCTAAACGGCACACAGGGGAAGGACCTGGAAGGCAGAGACTTTACACAAGGACTGTTGGGGAAGTCATATCAGGAAATTAGTTTTACTTGTGACTGGGGTTGGCATGTAGGGCATGCACTTGCATGAGGCACTATATAAAGGTGTCAGCACCACCCCCCTCCCAAGCTCACTCGGTCAAAGGAAATGGATGCTGAGGTGGCAATACTATGCAGCAGCTTACCTAAACTGTCAACAGTATGTTATGACATGTATATGTCAATGAAACCATCATCACAATTAAAAGCATAAGAGACTCTTAAAAACTGAGAACAAACTGAGGATTGATGGGGGGTGGGAGGGAGGGGAGGGTGGGTGATGGGTATTGAGGAGGGCACCTTTTGGGATGAGCACTGGGTGTTGTATGGAAACCAATTTGACAATAAATTTCATATATTAAAAAAAAAAAAGTTTCCTCATATGCCTTTGTAATCTTTGTAATCTTTGTAATCTTCCCCTGTATTCTTGAATCTGCCCCCTGCTATCCAAACTTATTCTGAAAAAAATTTCTATTACTAGACCTTGGTTTGCATTTCTTGGAATTTCTTTATGAATGGAATCATAGAATATGCACTAATTTTTGTCAAGCTTCTTTTACTCAGTGTAATTATTTTAAGATTTATATTGTTGTACATTTCAAGAGTTAATAGCTTTATTCCTGAGTAGTATTCTTTTGCATGTATGACACAGTTTGTTTAATCCATTCCCATGTTGATGGACATTTTGATTGATTTAGGTGGTGTAGTGAACATGTTTTTGGTATAATTTCTTTGTAGAAATATAAATTTCATTTCTCTTGGGTAACTATAGTGGAATGGGGTATATTTAATTTTTTTAAGAATGCTAGACTATTTTCTAGAGTGGCTCTACCATTTTATATTCCTGTCTATAGTGCATGAAAGTTCTTGTTCCTTTATGTCCTACCCGAAACTTGCTCTGGCCAGTATTTTTAAATTTAGTCATTTTAAGAAGTGTGTGTTTACTTGTGTGTTTGTGTGTGCTTAAAGTTGTTTCAAGTTTACAACAAACGTGAAAGGAAGGCAGAGATGTTCCATATACCCACTGCCCTCATACTTGCATACCCTCATCCACTGTCAGCATAACTCACCCCTAATTTTGCAGGCGGTTTTTTTTAACCATGGTTGAACTTACAATGATATAATCACTCAAAATCCATGGTTGGTTCACTCTTACTGTTAAGACTGATGAATTAATGACATATATCTATCATTACCATAGCATACAGAATATTTTCAGTGTTGTAAAATTCCTTTGTGTTCTGCATATCCAATCTTCCTCTTCAACCCCCCCCCATCTCTGGCAACCATTAATCTTTTTATTGTGCCTGTAGTTTTGTGTCTTCCAGAATGTCACATATTTGCAATCATATAGTATAGTGCTTTCTCATATTGGCTTTATCCATTTTAGCAACATACATTTAAGATACCTCCATATGTTTTCTGTCTTGATAGTTTCATTTCTTTTAGTTTTTTTAATTTAAATTCCAGTTAATATACAGTGTAATAGTATTTTCAGGTGTACCACTTAGTGATTCAACATTTACCTACAACAACTAGTGCTCATCACACGTGTTCTTCTTAATCCCTATAACCTATTTAACCCATACCCCCACAAGCCTCCCCTCTGGTAACCATCAGTTTGTTCTTTGTAGTTAAGAGTATGTTTCTTGGTTTGCCTCTCTTTTATTTCCCCTATGTTTATTTGTTTTGTTTGTTATATTCCACATGTGAGTGAAATAATATGGTATTTGTCTTTCTCTGACTGACTTACTTCACTTAGATCCATCCACATCATTGTAAATAGCAAGATTTCATTCTTTTTTAATGTTTATTTATTTTTGAGAGAGAGAGAGAGAGAGAGAGAGAGCAAGCATGAGCAGGGAAGAGGCAGAGAGAGAGAGAGAGAGGGAGACACAGAATCCGAAGCAGGGTCCAGGCTCTGAGCTGGACAGAGCTCAGATTGAGCACAGAGCCCAATGCGGGGCTCAAACTCACAAACCGTGAGATCATGACCTGAGTGAAAGACCCTTAACCGACTGAGCTACCCAGGTACACCAAGACTTCATTCTTATTTATGGCTGGTAATATTCCATTGTGTGTGTGTGTGTGTGTGTGTGTGTGTGTGTGTGTTTCTGTTAATTTATTATATAGAGTTTGTTTTTCTTATTGAGTTTTGCAGTCAGGTGTCTATATGTTCTGAATATATGTTATCATATATAATTTGCATATATTTTCTCCCAGCTTGTGGCTTGTCTTTCCAAACAGTATCTTTTGAAGAGCAGAAATTTTTAAGTTTTATAATGCCCAATTTACCAATTTGTTCTTTTATAGATTGTTCCTCTTTTTTTATCTTAGAAATTTTTTTCTTACCCCAAGGCTACAAAAGCTTTCTCCTGTATTTTCTTTAGAAGTTTTACAGTTTTAGATTTTACAATTAGGGTGATCTATTTTCAGTTAATTTTTATGTAGGTAATAGGCCAAAGTTTTATGTTGTTTTCGTGTTTGTTTTTTCACATGGATATCCAGTTACTCCAGAATAAATTTTTGGAAAGTCTATCACTGTCCATGAAATTTTCTTGCATTTTAGCTGAGAAACAATTGTCTAAGTATGAGTGAATATATTTCTGTGCTCTATGTGATCTATTTTGCTGCATTCATGCCTAAACCGTTCTCTTATAATGTCTCCAGATTAAGCATTCCTCTTATTTCATTTTTCTTTTTCAAAATTGTTTCAGTTCTTTGAGGTGTTTTTTTGTTTTTGTTTTGTTTTTTTAATTTACTCATGGATGTTAGAACCATTTTGCCCATTTCTATAGAAAAGCCTGCTGGTATTTTGACTGGAATTTCACGTAGTTTTAGATTGATTTCAGGAGAACTGACACCTTAACATGATATCTCCTTACCATGAACAGGGTGTATTTCTCCGTTTTTGAAGGTCTAATTTAATTTCTCTCAGTTATGTTTTGCAGCTATTAGGGTACTTTTTTTTTTCTTTAATTGGAAGCCTACTATCTTTAGAGACCAATTTTCTGAATTGAGTTTTCTCAATTTTAAAATACTCAGAGTTGTTTCTACTTTCCCGTGTTGACCTTTATAGGAACACTCTCCAACTTCTCAACTCCTTTAGTTCTTTATTAAAAGCAGTATTCTGAATAAGTCAACCTGAGCTTCCCCAAAGTAAAAATCAATTTGATTGTTGTAAGAAGAGTGACCACAACAATTACTTAGACTTCTTTCCAGTGTAAATAGACTGATTCTGAGTTCAAAAGGGAATAGATAGAAATGGAGAGGATAATACTTATATTCTTCCTAGGTGAGAAAGAGTCATCTAGAGCACTAAAAAGTGGTTTGTAATTTTAGGAAGTTAGAATAGATATCAGAAAAATTGCTTTCATTATGATGAAGAGTAGATCTGAATAGATGGGTACAATTTTGAAATTTAGAAATGGGGAAATAATTTTTTAATTTGATAGAACTGGTTTAAAAATCACCAGACAATAAAAGATGGTATTTTTGTTTTGTTTTGTTTTCTTAAGATATACAGTGGTCATGTGAAATCAGATTATCATGACACTACGTTCTGCTTAGATATTTGTTTTTTAAATATTTTTTTTAATATTTTATTTTTGATGCAGAGAAAGAGTGTGAGCAGGAGAGGGGAAGAGAGAGAGAGAGAGAGGAAGACACAGAATCAAAAGTAGGCTCCAGGCCCTGAGCTATTAACACAAAGCCAATGTGGGGCTCAAACTCACAAACTGTGAGATCATGGCCTGAGCCAAAGTCAGATGCTTAGCCAACTGAATCACCCAGACACCCCTGTAATATTCTACTTAGGAGTTTAATTTCACTCTTTATGTAATAATCAACTATTAAATGTTTTTATTTGCAAGCAATTAAATCAAGCATAAATTTAGGATTATAATCTGGGACCAGTATGAAGGATCATAGGAGGAAGCACAGACACTGTCATCATGAAGTACTAGAATTACCTCCAATGAGGGGAGTATTTAGGGCAATGAGGTTGGAAATGGGAGCCTATCAGTGATGTGCCCTACAAGAGAAGGAACACAATACATGTGACTTTGACAGGACATTGTTTTGCTATCTGGACTCTCATTCTCTGAATTCTAGTAGACTATTGCATTTCTGTAATGCATGGAAGAAATCCAGCCATAATTAGTCTGCCTTTACTGTGTGCTAATTGTATGTGTCTATAATTAAAATGACGTATTCACTGATGTATGCACTCATTTAACCTCCATTAATTTAAAAATTGTGTTAGTATGTGCTTGGTGATATTTACTTGCTTACTATATGAAGCATTTAGCAGCTATTTGGATATGAATCTATACTTTTATCCCAAATAATTAAAGCAGGCCTAAAGAATGTATATTGACAAAACATTATTAGAATTTAAGTTATATAGCTGAAAATAATTTCTTTTGAACATTCTATAATTTTAAACTTTCCAAAAATCTTTATTTTTTGGCTTCTAATTAGTATGAATTAATGAGGTTCTTGCTATAAAATTCATTCCAATTTTCTCACTAATCAAAATTCATTCTTGCCTGCTATGAAGGTGTGGTTTGGATGATTGAATATTATGTTCTCTGTGGTTTCTCCACTCATAGGTCAATTAACTCCTTTGCTTCAACTCTTCTGTTTGGAAAATGGCTCTCTTATTGCTTGTAATTCAGCTTTCTCACAGGAGTGCTGTGAAGTATAATGAAGAAGGAAGCAGCACTGACAAATTGAAATTGAATGGAACTGAGAATTCAAGGATCTATGATTTGCACCTGGTCTTGCTAGTTAAGAAACATTGTAAATTAAACAACTTTTTCTAGACCTAAATTGTCCTTGTATAAAAGAATGGAATGAATTTTTCCATTATTTTTTTTGAAAGACTTAAGTACCACCTGTGAGAGAAGAGATAAAAAGGGGGAAATAATAGCCAGAAGTAAAAGTAAAGAATATTAAGTTGAGATACAGAAAGATCATTCTGGAAAGAGAAAAATGGGAGGGTGGGGAAGGTGAGAAGGAACATCAGCAGATCCTGTGCTTCAAAGGAGAGGACAGAACATGGGACTCATTTTTCCCTAGGTACTTTTAGGCACATTAGGGTAAAACTTCAAACTAAGAAAGGTGTGGGAAGAACTGGCAGTGTGAGTGTGGGGAAAGGCAGCATTAACAGAAAGCTGATCTCCCTGGTAATAGGTTGGCTACCTGTTGGTTCTCATCTGGGGGGAAAAAAAAGAAAAGATGAGTTGAGAAAAGAAAGATCCATACAGGAGGAGCAGACAAGTCATGAGAACATCTAAAGGCAGTTCTTTGTTGGAACACATCAGAGAAAATTGCAGTGGATCGATCCTTGGGTAATTTGAAGAGTATTGTGAATGCCTTTAACAGATCCTAGGTATGGGAGAGCATTCTGTTAATTGTAGAAGTCTATGCATATGTTTAAAAGAGTATTAGAAGGAAGGTGATTGGATTCAAAATATACAGGATTTTTTTAAATTGTGGCGGTGGTCTACGTTGGCATTAATGTCATTACACAGGGCAAGGCAAAGTGATTTAACCTATTTAGAATTTTGTTGTTTCCTCAGATGACAACTTCCTATTTAAAGATATCAACTTCATTTCTTTTCATGAGACTTCCAGTGTGATTGTAGGAAAATGACATAATGAGGAAGTTAATAGCTCATTACTAATACCCTTTAAAGAAAACCGATCATAAGTATAATTAGTGACATGACAGCAGCCATAAATATATAAACTGAAGAGTCAAGTAAATGTGCCTCATACTTAAGTATAGACCTGTGCCCGAGGAAGACTACATGAAAGAGGTTTCTATATCAGCATGTATTTGTAACATCGAAAATAGAGGAGACCGATGTATGACCACTAAACCTTATTCAGGTCAATTTGAAAGGTCATATATTTGTATCAGAATTTACCAGAATTTCATATTTACTCAAATATAAGTAAACATGAACATTTTTATTCTTAAAAATTCATGTACTATTCCTTAATAATTCCTAAGCTCTGTTGCTGTCAAACAGTTTAATATCATATGGTAATATCACCAGTACAGCAATTTTAAATTTATATGTTTATTAGAATTTCATTTGGCAATTATTCAAAGAAATACCATCTCTATCCTTGTCTTACACTCTTACCTTTCACACTTACAAGTGTTTTCTTTTTTCCCTGATTCTATCTGAGACTCAACCCCCACATGGATTCTTACAATGAGGATAATAAAACAGAAGAAACTTCTTAAACAGATCATAGATTATTGGTGGAAGAAGGATTTTGCATAGCTTGTCAAGGCCATTTCTTTGCTTATCTAACTACTTGGTTGTTACCTACTCTGTTCCCTACTCTGTTCCCTACTGTTCCCTACTCTGTTCCCTATCATCCTACTCTGATGATAATGACATACTGCATAATGTCTTTTTAGGTGAACTCCGTAGATGGGAGCATCTTAATGATATAAATATGTTTTGGCATTCACTTTCACCCAAATACTATTCTAGAAAATCTCCTGAGATCATCTATGTTTACCTCATGTTTAGGAAGTGATACATGTCCTATCTTCTCTGGATATACTTAGACTAGCGTTGCTTTTCCAGGTAAATGTCTGGCAGACCCCCTGACTCTTCCTCCTTAGTTAACGCTTTATTCCCTTACATAGAACCATCAGGAATTGTTTCTCTTCCTCTCTTTCCTTAGATCATGAGGAGGGACCAAGATGGGAGTGTGGTAATAACCCTCTAAGCTTAGCAACCCTTTTACATTCTGAAATCTCCAGATAAAAAATAGGCAACCTCTTGTTCAGGCATACTCCCAAGTTCCAGGGGTATTTCTCTTAATCACTATTTTTCTCACCAGAAATACAAACACATTCAAGGAGAAAAAAGTATTTTAAAAAACCCAAAATTTCCAATATCCGGAAATTCTGTGTCCATTGTGCTAGATAGTCTCAAAGGTGTTCCCCATGACTACTACCTTCTGGTGCTCATACACTTGTGAAATGCCCTACCCTTGAAAGTTAATGGAATCTTTGAAGTACTTCTAACCAGGAGAATACAGCAAAGGTGAAGGGATGTATACATGATTACAGTACATTTTCACCTATCTTATCAGGAAATTCTCTCCCCCATCAGATTTGTAGAGGCAAACTGGTCTGCTGTCCACATCTACATGGAGAGGGTCCTGAGGCAAGGAACTGAGGATAGTCTCTGACCAACAACCAGGAAAGAAAGAAAAAACAAGAAACAAACAAAAACAACAACAAAGAAAATAAGATCTTTATTCAGCAAGAAGCAGCTCTTTCCAGACTCAAGCCTTAGATGGTGCTCCAGTTCTGCCAGACATCTAGATCTCAACTTCATGAGATTCTGAAGCAAAAGATCAAGGTAAGCAGTGTCCAGAATCTTGATCCCCAGAAATTGTGAGCTAATAAATGTGAGTGTTTTTAAGGACCTAAATTTCTGAAAATATTGTTATAAAGGAACAAATAACCAGTATGTTGAGGAAAGACTAATCTCTCTTCTCTAGCAAGCTTTATATTTTGTATTGGTCAGTAAGAGATAAGTTTGGAGAGAAACTAGTCCTTCTAGTTTGCATAGACCTTACTTCTCTCACAGTGACAGGTTTGCCCCAGCCTTACCAAAAGTGATGGAGGTGGCTGGGAAAGGGAAGTGTTAATGATCTCGAGGAATGGAAATAAATGAAAAGGTGATGGAATTGCAATAAAAAAAAGAACAAAAAAGGAAGTTTTCATGTGAAGCTGTAATATAGGAGGGACCTGTGGGAACAGGAAGAGAAAACGTAATAAGAAAATGCTTACTAACAGTGAAAGCATGAGTAAAAGAAGAAAACCATAAAAATAATTGTATACTATGAAAAATCTGTCTTCACTCCACCGAAACAAATAAATGAAGCAAAGTGAAGGAAGTGGAATATTATAAAACATGAAATAAGATTGTTTTTAATGGAGTTGTAAGGGACAGAGGCCAGTTTGATGTTACTAAAGGAAAATTAAGGCCAGAAATGATCAATTTTTGTAAAAGTAAGGTTCCTAAGTACAAATATGCATCCAATAAAGGAATATTTATTTTTCCAAAAGTTTACTCCTACAGGAAGACAAACCCAATTCAAAAAACATGCCTGCTTTGAAATATAGGCATGTCAAAACAAACCCAGAAATTGGCAAATACTATTAAATATGCATCTCTTAATTTAATCATTGAAAATGCAGGAGGCAGAAAACTAAAGTATGGTTAATTTTATTCACATGATATGGCTTCCTTCTCCTATGTTATAATACTCACAGGCTGGAAAGCATAAATTTGTCCCTAGGAAGTAAAGAACATTTTAAAATTCCCACAGAAATGGGACACATTCAGTGAATTGAGTAAAGATCTTTCTAGCTGTTTGTTAACCTTTGGCAAGTGTTTTGAATGTGATTACATTTTAGAGAAAGAGAAAATCAAAATATAGGTGGACATATTTGACAACTCCAAATCTACACAACAATGCAAAATATTATTTTGAAAAGAAAAGGGAAAGTGCACATTTTGAGGCTTTTTAAAATATTAAATATTAAGAATAGTTCAACAAAAAATTAAATTCAAACTGAAAGGAATCTATTCAAAGCCTTCCCAAGCCACACTTAACACACTTCATAAAACTCAGGTGTCTGCATCTGGCCCTACATTCTCAGAAAGTAGACTCCAACTACAAGCATCTCCTTTGCTAGACTGACCACAACCCACATCCCAGACGAGTCCAAGACAGAACCCCTTGAAAAACCTTTCACCTCCTGTCCTACCTGGCCAAGAGTTGTCCCCATGCCCAGCCCCTGCCATGGGCACAGCTGCAGCCCTCTCTCATGTCCTTCAAAACCCTTTAAAAGCCCCAGCCTGACAAAAACCCAAGGCCAACATTTCTCTTGATGTCTGTCCCCTCTCCTCCCTTGAGGAGTGAATAAAGTCTGTTCTGCTTTTTGCTCTACTGTTGATGCAATTCTTCTTCCCTAGTGTCACCAGCCACACTATACAAATTGTCAGATATTTGTAGGGACTTACTGAAGTTTTGACTTGTTATCTCTGGTGGTGATATATTTGACAAAAAATAACAAGAAATAAACATATCACCACATACATCATTAATTTAGGAGCAATAGTGCTTGGAGACACAACAAAATAGAGTGCTTATATCTGAGGTCAGAGCAGCCATCTGACAATGTATCTGGGATTCTGTTTTACAATATGTCAGGTTATTAGTTTTCATCAAATTTAGTGTTGAACTAGGTACCAGTCAATGGAATAGAAAGCAGAAAAATATACTAATGCTCAAGCATTTGTTGCATAAAGATTTTGATGCAGCTTTTAACTCTGAACATGTGAAGTTGATAAGGAAAAGGAAAATGTTATGTTGAACCCATGGCTGGTAAACAAGGGTATGCTTTTTAAAAGTGATGTGGTGAATAAAATGCATTATGACTTTTACGTTTTCAATCTGCGCGCAGAGAAAGACGATGAGGAAAAGTAGATCATGAAAGAATTGAATACATGCTATCCTTCATTGTTGGATTTTTGAAAAGTTTGTGAAAAGGCCCAAAGATAACAGGAGAATTAAGTGATTATTTTCCTTTGTAATTGGAATGCAGAGGAAACGATGCTTGAAATAGAATTTGGCAATAAATAAAAATCACCTGGTAGAGAAAAGAAGGAAGGACATTCTAGAAAGAGAAACAACATATGCAAAGGAATGTCAACAGGAGTTCTAAGTAGTTTCTTGTTGCTGGTTTTGTCTGTTAACGAGAGGCAGGAAGCAAAATGATACAGTCAGGAGACAGAAAAGAAATTGAAAAATCTGAGGAAAAGTACCAAGAGAACTGGAGAACTGGTAATTAATACGGGAGTGAGAAAGGGTGGAGTACAGGATGTCTAGGCAAGGACAACTGTGTAGATAATGGTGTCACCTACAGAAACAGCAAATATAAGAATGATCTGGGGGCATCTGGTGGCTCAGTGGGTTAAGCATCTGACTTCGGCTCAGGTCATATCTCGCAGTTTGAGTTCAAGCCCCATGTTAGGCTCTGTGCTGACAGCTCAGAGACTGGAGTCTGCTTCAGATTCTGTGTCTCCCTCTCTCTGTGCCCCGCCTGTTCACTCTGTGCCTCTCCCTGTTTCAAAAATAAATAAACATTAAAAAAAATAATAAAATGTTTCAAAAACAGGAATGATCTGATGTGTAGTCCTGAGTGATTAAAAAGAGAGCTAGCAAGAGCAGTTTGAGATAATTTTACTATGTAAGATAGAAGTGGGGATGCCAATTAAGGCATTTGATATAAGGGGCTAAAGTAAATTTATGATGTGATTTATAGATTAAAATGTATTTTAAAATATCTCACGTTTAAAAAACAATGTTTATTATTTTGAGAGAGAGAGCATGCGGATAGGGGAGGGGCACAGAGAGAGAATCCCGAGCAATCTCTGTGCTGTCAGCCCAGAGCCCAGCGCTGGCCTTGGTCAAACTATCGGGAGATCATGACCTGAGCCAAAATCAAGAGTGGACGCTTAACTCACAGAGCCACCCAGGCACCCCATCTTACACTTTTTATTGAATTAAAACTACCTACAGAAAAGTACACCAATCTTAAATATTTATTCCAATGAATTATCATAAAACTGCACACACTGTAACCTCCAGCCAGGTTGGGCAATAGAATAAAAATAGTATCACAAAAGGCCTGTTTGTGATAACTCTGGAACACCATACACTCTGTCTCCTCAGCGGTAACCAGTATATGCAGTGTTAATATAACAGATTTGTTTTGCCTCGTTTTGATCTGTGTACAGTGGAATCATAAAGCGTATTCTTTTGTGTCTTACTTTCTTCTTTGTCATTATTTTTAAGTATCTTCACCTGCACCTGTTGTCATTTTTCACTGCATTTTCATTCAGGATTTTTAAAAAATTAAAAAAAATCGTCCACTGTTCCCTGCCCCCCACCCCCCGTTGGTTACTTCTATTGTTGACTCAGATGACAACATTTTTGTTTCCTTTTCTTTTCTTTAAGATAATTCTCTCGACCCCCGCTGACAATATGTAGCCACTATTTTCAGAGTTTTATTTTTTTCAGAGTTGTATATATGTGATTTATTTAACTCTCATGACAACCCATTGGATAGATATTATTAGTATTACATTTATTATATATAATTACATAAATTATTTCCATTGAATTTCTATTATAATATCCTATAATATATAAAATATGAATAGTATTATGTTTTATATATATTACCATCCCTTTTATACATAAGGATTCTGAGGCTCAAAGTTTAAATGACTTGCTCATTACTTGGTAAGTGGTATAGTGAGAATATGAATTCGTAAGTGACTTAAATGTTTACATTTGGCTTATATTTACATTATCCATATATAAAAATCTGCATCATGTGAGAGTCGTGTCCACATGTATTAGAATTTAAAATTGTAGTCCCCAGAGGAGAAATATCAGGATCAACCAGGAACTTTTTTAGGAATGCACATGCTCAGGTTGCACCCAGATTTATCGAATCTGTATTGTAACAAACTTATCCTTATCCATGCTAAAAATTTGAGAACCACTGCTCCAAAATACTCTTTGTTATAACGTTTGCGTAAGGCTGAACTAAAATGAATTAATTTTACTAAAGGCACAAACTCTACAATAATTACTTTGTTAATATTTGCTAATGGCAAGGTAATTTAAAATATCTTCAGGGATATTGATATAATGCTGTGTAAGAATAATAAAGACATGTTGAAAATATGAACACTTCATTTGAATTTTAGTTGGTAAGGCAGTGAACTAAAAATGAAATTTGAGGATCCTATATCAGTGGAAAGCACTTACACTGTCACTTTTATGAGTTGCTGGAATTAAATTTGAGTGCAGAAAAATAGGTAAGGGTAGAAATGTGGAACACTATCTTATAAAGAGATTTCTTTTAGGGAAAATTGTATTTGAATAATTTTTTAAATGAATCGGTGAGCGAAAAAGAGTTCTTGGAAAAACTGGTTAAGGGATATTAAAAGTCACCATTTTAGAGGAGATTACAAAGAACTATTTTTATGTCATGCAAAATGAAGACAACAGACATAAGATATTTCAGTTCCTTGCTTAGGACTCAGCTTTTAAAATCTGTTTTCAAACTTACTGTCTTATTTGAAAGAAAAACTGAATTAAATCCACTTCAGAATTATAATGTTTACTTGTCTTTTAAAATTTAAATTAGTTTATTTCAGAAAGTCTTCCTTATTCTCAAATTTTTGGCTTTGACTTGCATGTTACTGGGATAGTTGTACGATATGGGTCAATTTGCAGATCTGGAGACGACGGCACCAAAGATGCGTAATGAAGACATTTATCATATTTGGATTTGTGTTTATGGAAAAAAATGGAAAAAGCCTAAATGGTCAAAAAATATTTGGTTGAGTAATTGTGGTGTATCAGTATAATGAACTGCTATAAAACTAATGTAAAATCATGCTGAAGTGTTATATAATGGGGAAATGGTGTTAAATAGGTAAGAGAAAAGAGATGACTATAAAATGGTCTCATAGGATTGTATAAAACTTGTGCATTTCAAACTTGAGGAAAATTTATTCCAAGACTCTTGACATTGTTTATTTCTAGTTGGTGAAATTAGAACCATTGGGAAATTACAGCCATTTGATTTTCTGGGCTTTCCAGTTTTTTTTGCCTCACACGTATCAGTTTGATTATTAGAAAAATAGTTGTTAAAACTCTCCTTCAACTAACAATTTTAAATTCTAAACTATTGAGTGTAACAGAAAATTACCAAAGTGATTTAGAGAAATGCTATTTCATTCATTTTAAATCACAGCTCTTTGGATTTGGTTGGGATAAAGTTTAAAGACTAATGCATACCACTGTTTTCTGAGTTTTGTCAGAATGTATGTGCTAAAGCAGAAATGCTTGTAATCTAATAGTGAATAAATGATTGAAATACAGGTTACTAAGTTGCAAGAGAAAAAAAGCAAGGTTTGGATAAAAGTTTACATTGTTCCCTTGGTACTTTGTTTATGCTTGCATCAACTTCTTTGGCCCAACGCCGTATGGATGGTATGTAAAAAAACAGTTCATTACCCTAGATGAAGAATTTATTATACTAGATAGGGTACAGGCAGAAAACAATGTATTCTTTTTCTCTAGTTTCTATTAGCATCTCCTAGATACTTATTTCCCTGTCACTTGTTAAAAAGTCCTCTATATCCTTCTTAATTAAAGTCTAGTCTAAAACAATGATCACATGAACTCCAAACTTTCATCCATTTTATAATTTATACACTTTCCTAGTTCAGGTTGACCTCAAGTCTGAAAAATCTGCAGTAGGAAATATAGCTATAGTCCACATTTTCCTGCCTTTACTGTCACTGTTTGGAACCTCTAGAGAGTTGCAGCTATAAGGCAGAGGAAGTAGGAGGAAACTCAGAACATCCTTGACCTTAATAATTTGCTGTTAGTATCCTCTGGATGCTATAATTGCACAATTTTCTTCTCTTTCTCTTGTGGGATCTCCTAGAGGTCACCTTACTCCTTTGAGAATTTCTCATTGCAAATTCTCTTTACATAGTATTAAATTCTCAGGCTTACTGCTTCGTCTTCCACCTTTGGTCTCCAGTGATTCATCCCTTGTATAGTGTTAGTTATCCATCCAGGCAGTTCTTGTCTTTCAACTTCTTCACAAAATGGACCTGGTCCAGCTGTCATCTGTGGGATCTGTATCTCAAAACTGAGAAACTACTAAGCTACTATCTTCCTCCAAATTTTGGGAAAGCAGGCTCTTTACAGTCTAGTCTCCTTCCTCTGACATTAGAGCAGGCAGTTCTAGCCACTGATCCCTGTCTTCAGTTTTTTTCCAGGTCAAAGTCCTATGCCATTCCTTTACATTTGAAAGATATTATGGCTAATTATAAGATTTTTGACAAAAACAAAAAAAATCACTTTATTATCACTTCATTATCTTTTGGTATTTAATTTTGTGACTTTTTAGTCATATTTTCTATGTCCTTGCCTTTCTATGTTACATTATGGGAAACATATTCTTTTCTATCTAGGGTCACCTGGGTGGCTCAGTCTGTTGAGTCGGATTTTGACTCCAGTCATGATCTCAAGGTTCATGGGATCAAGCCCATCACAGAGTCTGCACTGATGGCACAGAGCCTTCCTGGGATATTCTGTCTCTCTCTCAAAAATAAATAACCTTAAGAAAATTTAAAAACAAATTCTACCTATGTTCATTTTGCTGGGTAAACTATTCATCAAGTTTATAGTAGTAATGCTTATGTTTTTCATTAAATGAAATTTAAATAAATCTACCTCGTTACATATATATATACACATATATATATGGTAATTTACATTCTATTTTTAAATTGCAATACTTGATGTCTCTAGAGGTATAATTTTATTTATTTATTTTTTTTTATTTTTTATTTTTTAATATATGAAATTTACTGTCACATTGGTTTCCATACAACACCCAGTGCTCATCCCAAAAGGTGCCCTCCTCAATACCCATCACCCACCCTGCCCTCCCTCCCACCCCCCATCAACCCTCAATTTGTTCTCAGTTTTTAACAGTCTCTTATGCTTTGGCTCTCTCCCACTCTAACCTCTTTTTTTTTTTTTTTTTTTCCTTCCCCTCCCCCATGGGTTTCTGTTATGTTTCTCAGGATCCACATAAGAGTGAAACCATATGGTATCTGTCTTTCTCTGTATGGCTTATTTCACTTAGCATCACACTCTCCAGTTCCATCCATGTTGCTACAAAAGGCCATATTTCATTTTTTCTCATTGCCACGTAGTATTCCATTGTGTATATAAACCACAATTTCTTTATCCATTCATCAGTTGATGGACATTTAGGCTCTTTCCATAATTTGGCTATTGTTGAGAGTCATGCACTCTCTTTTACACCAGTGAAGATAAAAAGTTGAAGTATGTCAAACACATATTCACAATAAAAATAAAAACTCTGTAGTTTATTTTTCATTCATGAAAAAATATTTTTAATTATTGTTTTTTAGGAAAAATTGTAGTGTCCTAAATATTTTACATTGATAGTTCTTGTAAGGAAATATTTCAGCCTTTAGCTTTTTGTTTTTATTTTTGTTCTATCCAGGAATTTTAGCTAAAATACTGACTAAAGGTATTGCAAGAGAAAGTTTATTGAGTAAAATTAACTTAAATTTTATTTACACTGATCTTTCTATACACTGAAAAAGTTTATGAAACTCAGACATTACTAATCAATATACTTAACACTGTGACCTGCAATTCTTTGGCTCAGGAAATAAATATATTTTTAATCTTTTTATGTTTGGCCTTGTCAGAGGTGGTTGAAATTTCATAAGCAAAATAAATGATCCTAGCAGATTAATTTTAAAATACATTTAAGGGTGGACCTGTAAGGTAGAATGAGAGGAAAAAGTGATATTGTCTGACTCTATTATCAAGAAAGGTTTCACACCAGGGGTAAAGACTTCTGTGGCTTGAGAAGAAAGAAGTATTTCATGTACCAGAGGGGTGTGTTCAGTAAAGGTATTTCAAACTGAGAAAACTCATACACAAAGATGCATAGTTTCAGGGCAGAATGACCTGTAGGTTGGTGTGGTTTGCAGGGAGAAGAAAAGCTTGAGAGTAAGCTCCTATCAGAACACACTATAAAACAATATACAGAATTTGAACTTCATTACCAAGGAACAAAGCCAGCAGATTTTTCTTACTGAACATAAGAAGTCTAATTTCAATAAATAAACAAGCTCATTCATCTTAATCCATAAATATTGGGATTTTGTCTTAACAGTTTTAAGCACTGGAAAGTTGTAAACATGGGAGAGATTGTTACTGATTCATTTATAACACATTTTGATAATTGTCCAATTAGCGTGTATTGCCTGTTGCTTGGTTCACCTCTCCATGTGGGAATTGAGCAGGAGTGATTTATTCTTCGGAGGTCAGATGAGATCAGGCGTGTTCAGGGTGGTATGGCTGTAGACAGGAGTGATTTACTCTCAAGTAAGGTTTTGGCATTAAAGCTTATTTACCAGAATGATCTAGAAAAATAAAAAAGCTTACCTGTTGAATGAATGTATTTTAAACTCATAATTATAAACTTATGGGAAATTTATCTTGCTGAGAAGAAAAAAAGAAAGAAACTAATAATGCTATTAAGTTTAGCATAGTAAAAAATAGTGGAATTACATTTTTTCACATGATATTTGAGGTTTATTTGCAAGGTTTTATTTAACAAAAGAAGATGAAAGCCCTTATCTTAAAATAGGTTTTATAGTGAGTTTTCCAGCTTATCTACTGAAAGATCTTAGCATTCAGAAACTAGTTTAAATTTCTGTAAAACATAAGTTTTAGTAATTTATTTGATCCTCAGGAGGAAAAGAAAGTCAATTTGAAGAGCGTTATGTTTCTCTTCTTCAAGTAAAAGAAGAGTGGCTAATTTAAGAATGTCAGGCTTATCATTTTAAGCCTTTACTTCAAATTGATGCGTGTTCTTGAAAGAATGCAGTTATTTGCATTGCTAGTAATAAAGAAGGTATTGTTACATTAAAGCATTTCTTTCCAAACTGAAATTTTGGTAGAAATAGACTCCTCAATGGAAAACCAAGAATCACATTTGCTTTCCAGTCAACAAAAACACCAAAACTTCTTATGTATTTCTGTGAGGGGGAGCTCTCCTGTTGCATTGGGTGGAGGTATAGGCAGTCAAGTTAATGTTCTAGTGACATTTTGTGTGATGATTATTGTAAACTGAAAGGATAAGGTGTGGTAGCTTGAAAAGCAGTCTTCCACACTGACCCTGGTCCTCTTTCCTATTCTAATCAGTCCCTGGTCCCCGCTACCACCATTATTGACCCAAACTTGTCTTGAGCCATTTCTGATACATTTTGTTAAAATCCAGCTTCCAAAAAGAATTCCCAAGATACTTTCAGAGGCAGAACACTGCCCATCTAATAATTTTATTGAAGTCCCTTCAATCACCAGACAGGCAAAACAAGGACTCCTGTAGCAAGGATCTCTGAAAATAATTTAATGAGCAGCAAAATCACCCTTTTGGCATGCATCTTCTGCAGACCTGTGTGACTGATCTCTCATTTGATGAAGGTCCTTTTGTAAACTTTGCTGGTATTTTTAGTGAGGGTATTGCTATTCAGTGAAGAACTGCACAAACCACCACAACGGTGACATCTTTAGGCCTGAGGAGTCTGATCTGTCAGCCCTTGCACTTGTAAAATGGTGCCAAGTCCCATGACAACTTTTCTACTCTGGTTGGTATTCCAAAATCAGGGAAGGGAATGATGTACTGTTGAGACCTCACACTTCAAAACCTAATCACTCCATTTCTATATTGGTTCCTGGTAGGTAGAAGGGCAGATTGTATTGTTCATGTCAATCATGACTGGGTGAGTACAAATTTGGGTGTCCCTTCACTCTGAAGATGCATCTTTACAATAGTTTTTACTGGGCCTTGTGTGGTTAGGTGCATTATCTACGCACCTCCTTTGCAAATACTCTGCAGTCACCAGAGGTCTCCACAGATCAATTTTGGTGGCAGAAAATGTCTTTGGTTGAAGCAGAGCTCAATGATCAGAAAAAAAGACAGGTATTCTGGTGCATTTGGGATATGTTTTGAAATGACACTTCTAGTAAGCAAGTTTGGATTTAAGGGATGAAGAACCTCAGAACCTTTCTCCCTATTCATACATGGACAGCCACTGACAAATGTCCCTCTGCAGCAGACACAGGCAAACCTATCCAAAACCTTGACCTACCCATTTTTTTTTTAATTTCAAGTTTTTATTTAAATTCTATATAACATGCGTGGTAGAAATGGTTTCAGGTGAAGAATTTAGTGATTTGTCATTTACATACAACATCTAGGACTCCTCAAAACAAGTGCCCTCCATATATTCATCACCCATTTAGCCCATCCCACACCCATCTCCATCCATCAATGCTTAGTTCTCTACACTTCAGTCTTTTTTTTTAATTTTTACTTTTGAGAGAGACAGCATGAGTGGGGAAAAAGACAGAGAGAGAGGGGGACAGAGGCTCTGAAGTGGCCTCTGCACTGACAGCTGCAAGCCCAATGTGGGGCTTGAACTCACAAATCGCAAGATCATGACCTGAGCTGAAGTCGGACACACAACTGACTGAGCCACCCGGGTGCCCCAAGAGTTTCTTGTTTTTTAAGTAGGCTTCATGCCCAGCACAGAGATCACACAGGCTTGAACTCATTGGTACTTAGAAGTTATCTAAAGTGTTGGTGTGTGTGATTTAGAAGGGAGCTATGAGTGGCAATGAATGATGTTTATGCTTGAAGGTTTTTAGCAATGACTACAGTTATTCTGAAAAGTTTGGTGCAGTTATATCATCATAATTCTTAGTGATATTTAAAATGGAATGGTATCCTAGCAAAATGGAAATAGCCCAAGTTTGGAAACAATAGGTTGCTATATATACAAACATTATAGTATTGCAAAACTAATATATCTATATCTCTCTATATATCTATATAAATATCTATATATATATATAGATATGTATATATGTATATATATACACACACACATGTTTTAATTTTAATTTTTAAGTTGTTTCCTCAATTTGATAATTTGAATTGTAATTGTTTCTTGGTACAGTTTTTGTTGGGAGATTTAAGATAAATATCCTTAGAAAATGATTCATTAGGGCTTGTTAAAACCATCATCTTCCTCACTTAAGATAAGTACTAAAGAGAAGTTATAATTTTGTTTTTCCTCTGGTCATTTTCATGATGTCTATTCCATCCATCATTCATTACCATGCTTTTTTTCCACTTAGGCAAAACATTTCTATCAAATACTTAAAATGGGACAGCCTGTCTTGTAGATGTTGGAAGTAGAACAGTGAAGTAAGAAAACAATGATCTCAGGGGCGCCTGGGTGACTCAGTCGGTTAAGCATCCAACTTCAGCTCAGGTCATGATCTCTCAGTTTGTGGGTTCAAGCCCTGCATCAGGCTCCGCACTGACAGCCTGGAGCCTGCTTCAGATTCTGTGTTTCCCTCTCTCTCTACCCCTTCCCTGCTCATGCTCTGTCTCTCTCTCCCAATAATAAGTAAACATTAATTTTTTTTAAAAAAAACAACAATCTCAGCATTCATTTACTGGTGCCAAGATAAACCTGTAACTTAATATATATTTAATAAGCATTAATTGATCAAATAAAATTATGAATGAATGAAAAATGGATTATAATTACTTTTCAGAATGCATTTGCCAATTATTTGTGGGGGTTCATATGTCTGGATTGGGTAGCTTATGGTACAATAAAGGACAGCCCTGAAATCCATGGTGGTTTAAAATAACAAGAGTTTAGAGGCATCTGGGTGGCTAAGTAGGTTAAATATCCAAATTCTGCTTGAGTCATGATCTCCAGGTTTGTGAGTTTGAATGTCGGGTTCTCTGCTGTCAGCTCAGAGCCCACTTCAGATCCTCCCCCACTTGTGTTCTCTTTCTCAAAAAAAAAAAAAAAAAAAACACATTAAAAATAACAATAGTTATGGATTCCTGGGTGGCTCAGTTAAGCATCTGACTCTTAATTTTTTTTTAATATTTATTTATTTATTTATTTGAGAGAGAGAGAGAGCAAGCAGGGGAGGGGGAGAGAGAGATGGAGACACAGAATCCAAAGCAAGCTCCAGGCTCTTACCTGTCAGCACAGAGCCCAGTGTGGGGCTTGAACCCACAAACCATAAGTTTATAACCTGTGCTGACGTCCGCAGCTCAACCAAGCGAGCCACCCAGGCACCCCTTGTGTCTGTCTCTTGATTTTGGCTCAGGTTGTGATCTCATGGTTCATGAGATTGAGCCCCACATACGGCTCTGTGCTGGATTGGGATTCTCTCTCACTCTTTCTCTCTGCCACTCCCCACCCTCTCTCTCTGCTAAAATAAATAAATAAATAATTTTTTTTTTTTTTTTTAAGTATTTAGCTTTTTTTTTTTTTTTTTTTCCTCAGACTACTTGTCATCACCAATCAGCACAGAAGCATTTAGGGACCCGAGCTGATAGAACAGCTACCATCTCAAATATTGACAGTTTCTGTTTGACAGAGAAAGAGAGTACATCACTGACCAAACAGCTCCATCTAAAGACAAGTGTAATTATGCCATGGGAGATGAATCAGGGAGCCACAGAAAATGTTAGGTAAAATGCAGTAATAACTTCGATTAGGTGTCTTGCTAAATATTTGACGGAGAAAGGAGATTCACTTCAGCTGATCAGGCTAGGGTGCTAAAGAAAATAATGTAAATAGAAAGGAGAGTTGTAGTAAGACTAGACATGATAAGATCATGGACTCAGAAGTGAAAGCAAAAGCGGAAAAATGGATTTTCTCATTGGTGATATCATTTAAAACAAATCCATCTATGCCAATTATTTATTGCATTTATTATAAGTTCTATAAGTGTCATCTGAGTTTTTTGATAATCATTCACTCTATATTAGAACAGGTTTTTATTTTTATTAGTTTTTTTTAAATTTTATTTAAATCCAAGGTGGTTAACATATAGTATAATAATCATTTCAGGAGTAGAATTTAGTGATTCATCCTTGCATATAACACCCTGTGCTCATCACAATAGGTGCCCTCCTTAATGCCCATCACCCATTTAGCCCATCTCCCCATCCAACACCCCTCCAGCAACCCTCTGTTTGTTCTCTATATTTGAGTCTCTTATGATTTAACTCCCTCTCTGTTTTTACTTATTTTTCCTTCTCTTTCCCTAGGTTCATCTGTTTTGTTTCTTAAATTCTACATGCTAGTGAAATCCTATGGTATTTGTCTTTCTCTGACTTATTTTGCTTAGCATAATACACTCCAGTTCCATCCACATTGTTGCAAATGATAAGATTTCATTCTTTTTGATCGCCAAGCAGTATTCCATTATAAATATATACACACCACTTCTTTATCCATTTGTCAGTTGATGGACATTTGGGATCTTGCCATAATTTGGCTATTGTCAATAGTGCTGCTGTAAACATTGGGGTGCATGTGCCCCTTCAAATGAACACTTCCATATCCTTTGGATAAATACCTAGTAGTATAATTGCTGGGTCATAGGGTGGTTCTATTTTTAACTTTTTGAGGAACTTCCACAGTGTTCTCCAGAGTGGCTGTACCAGTTTGCATTCCCATCAGCAATGCTAAAGTTACAACAGATTTTTATTTTGTGCTTTGTAAACATTACATTTTGTGCTTGCACTTACCAAAGTAGCCTAAAGAGATAGCCTTTTGTCCTTAAAAAAATTAAAATGTCAGCATGACAGTTTTCCATAGTTGTAAAGGAAACACTGCTAACACCTAAAGAATATTCTCATATATGGTAAGAGAAGAAAATCTAATATTTTATTAAAATATTTAGTGTTTTAAGGAATTATTATCAATCAAGATATATAAAATTGTTTTACTATCACTAAGAATCACTGAGTGACTATCTGTATTTCTATTTTAAGAACCTTTGCCTGTTGTGAAAACTCTGGACTTAATCCCCACAGGAGATGTATGCCATATAATATTTTGTAATGAAATACTGTATTTTCATTTGTTATAGCATATCCATAAAATTAAATTTAAATGTAATATTGTGACTTACCTTAGGAAAAATAATTTCTTGTATTTTAGATATGAATTTGAAAATTTTAAGATGATTCATAAATAAGAAAAAATGTTATGTTAAAAAACATCCTTTTTTTAGTATTGTTATTTAAAAAGCTATATGTTGTTAGAAACTAGAGCAATCTGTGAAATAAATTTAAATCTATAAATTAGTAGTCTAATTTTCCATGTGTCATATTGTGTGACATTTTCCACCAAATCACATGTACACAAATATGTTTAGAAATAGTAATTTCCCAGGGCATTACAATACATGACTGAGATGTGGCACGATTATATAAGTTTTGATAAGTTTAATTTTCTTTGCTTATTAAAATTCTAATTTTTACAGTGTAGTCATTGTTTCATATTGTAATGTGGGCACAATGTGGAAAATATATTGCTCTACTACATTATAGTATACAATGTTTTCATTTAATAATTTTGACACATCCACAGAGTACATAATTTTAATTTATAGATATAACTTTTTGGCTAAAAATTGAAATTTCAAAATATTTAAAAGCAAATCCTAATATCACTGGTATATCATTTTGTATCATCTGACAAAATTTTGATTTCCAAATGTATTAAAGGAATCTGGTAGATTTTTTGTGGAATGCTCTGAAACAACAAATTTATAAACATAAAAGTTTGAATCTGAGTAAATAAGATCATTTTTTTTGAGGTTTAATGTGGATTGTATTGTCATAATCACTGAAAATCTATGCTAAATATGCTGATTTTCAATAAGCAAAGGTCCTTAGAAGAGTATGTTCATTTGATTTAGATAGTTGTTGGTTAGAGTTGGTAACAAAACTCAAAAAGAAAAATATATATATATAAAGGCAACTTAATCTCAGACTAAAGAGTATAATCTTATTCATTTACTCATTATATGGTTTTAATTGAAGAAGTAGAGAATAAAAACCTGTCCTTTAACAATATTAAGTTATTAGTAATGTGCAGAGAAGATTGGAGGAAAGCTAGAGGCAAGGAAACATTAAGAGGCTTTTGCATTAGTCTATGAACAAGGAAATATAAGAGCTTGGATTAGAAAAGTAGCTGTGGGAATGGAAAACAAAGCATAGCTAATGGATACATTTCACGTGTTTTACATTACTTAGCAAAATATTAGCTAACAAGATAGAGTTTGAAAATGATTCCTAATTTTGAGCTTGACTGACAAGAAACATACAAAAATTCCAAAGAGGAAGAAGGTCAGACATTTTGGCCATGGGGATACATAGGAGTTTAATTTAAACATGTTGATCATTCAAGAATATATTGTAGCAAGAGATTGGACATGTGGAACCAGAACTTGTAGAATATTTTTAGTCTCCTAAGGAAGAGATGAATTATATACAATTGTGTAATTCTACTTGAACTATGACTTAAAGCTTTACTTTAAGTTAGTCATTTATTACAAGTTGTAAAAGTTAATTTAGAGGTTGCAAATTATCATATATCTGTAGGAGACCTTATTTTTCTCTACCCCAGTGGATCAGAGCTAAAAATAATTTTTGAAAAATTTAATGAAAATACAGTGACCTACTTTATTGGGAGAGGTCTCAAAAACATCAAGTTTATTTTTCTGATTAAAGTAATTCAATCATCATTTTCAAGAGTCTTTATTGACAGTAATAGTATTCATGATAGGCTCTGCAGAAGAATGCTTATTATAGATTTTGTACCTGGACATCTTTTCTTCTGTAAGTAGATAAAACATTAAAAAGGAAAGTAACTATGATGAATCAGGATTATTGAAGCACATGTCAAACTAATGAAATAATTTATTTCACAAGATCAATTTTGAATAAACATGTACAAAGTCCATCGAAAGTAGTAGGATATTTAGGGCAAAGAATTTATGTCATATAAAGCATGTGGCTTCTTATCAATTTATTTTGTCAATGCAAATGAGCAATTTAGTCATTTTGAAGGCATGGTATTAATGCTAAAAAAAGCAAATATAATTATAGCAAAGAATTATTTGGCTTTCATAACTTTCAAAAGGGATTTTGCAAAATAAATAATGTCCTGTCTCACAATAGACAAAAATATTTCTGCATTTTTATATCACCAATATCAGGTTTTCTCAGCTGAATTAAAGATTTTTTCCTCTTAATTTGGATATTTTTGAAAAGCATGTTTCAAATATTATATTTAACATTGATTAAAGTATAATTAGAGTTCTCTCCATGACTTGTGAGATCTCTTTCTGTCAGCAAAGAGAATTTTTATTTGCTTAACAACTTTTTTCCTCAAAAGCTGTTATCTTCGGCTCCACGTATTGGCAATATGATGGTGAGTAAGAAAGAATATTACTAACATTCTGAGGGGAGGATAGATAATAGAAAAATAACTGAATATAAAATATCATATTAGAAAGTCTGAAGTCCTATTCAGACCAAAAAGTAGAATAAGTAATGAGAGGGTAGTGTTAATGTCAGTTAAAGTATTTAGGGAAAGCCTCTGAGGCATTGAAAATTAGCAAAGAGATGAATAAAGTGAGGAAACGAGTCAAGGATCTCTAGGACACATGTTTTCCAGTCAGTAGAATAGCAAGTGATAATGCCAAGATGGGAATTAATATGGTATTTTGAGAAACCAAAAGACCATTGTCAATGGAGCAGAATGTGCAAATCAAAAGAAGTAGAAAATAATTTTAAACACCAGGGTCATATCATGTAGGTCCTTAGATATTATTCTCAGGATGATAGGAATCAATGAAACATTTTCAAACAAGAAATAACATGATCTGATTTTAATAAAATTTTAGATTATTGAAGAAGGAGGTCTGGGCTTGGTCAAATATAATAGCCTAAAATTTATAAAGAAATGATTACATTGGGGTCCAGTTCACAGGTAGAGATGGAAAGACTTCCTAAAGGTTAGATAGATAAAGGCTATGAAAAAGAGACAATTAAAGGATAACTCCTTTTGGATATTTTGGGTCTGAGCAAATGCTATTTATTGAGCTAGACAATATCAGGGGTGCTACAGGTTTGATTTGCTTACTAGCATCAAAATGAAGATGCTTAATATGAATTTGGCAGAAAGGGCATAGGTTTATGACAAGGCTACCCTTCCCATCATTCATATAGGTGGTTTTCCCTTAAGCAGCATGTTATCATTCCCCTCTGCAATGGAAGCTCTAGATCAAAATTCAGTCTACAGTGTTTAAAACTATGAAATTTGGCTAGATTATACAGCTAGACATTTTTTACAGAGAAGGGTTCTGAAGACTTAGTCTTGGGGAATTGTATCTTTTAATAATGAGAAAGAATATAATCCAGCAAAAGAAATGAGAAGAAACAAACACTGAGGCAGAAGAAAACCAGTAAAATAGGATGTTCTATAAAGTGAAGTAAAACACATATTAAGAAGGAAGGAATAATAAAGTATAATACATACTGCATGGCCAAATATGGTAAAGAATGGAAATTGTCCGTTAGATGTTGTGACATCTAAGTCATTGTTGACAATAAACAAAATGATCAGCGGCATTGGTAACAAATGCCTTAAGTCATTTTAAAAGAAAATACATAAAGAATTATGTGTATACACATTTAGGGAAATTTTCGTATAAAGGTCTATGAAGAAAATGGATTATACTGAAGAGATACATAGAATTTTTTCTCATTGCACTGAAACATGCCTCAACCTTTGTTTATGGTCATGGGAATGATTCAAGTGAAGGAAAAAATAATGTAGTAGAGATTGTGTTAATTGCTGGATCAAAATCCTTGTATTGATAATAGGGATGGATCCATAGTTCAAGGGGAGAAATTGTAAAGATCATATTAACAGTATGAAATACACAGAGTATTTACACAAATACATGCGAGTTTGTAGCATTTAGGTGGTAAGATGAGTTTTCTTTTTCCTTAGAGATTATTTTTGTAATGTTTATTTATTTTTTACAGGGAAAGAGAGAGAGGGAAAAAGAATCCCAAGAATCCCAAGAACACCAACATGGGGCTCAATCTCATGAACTGTGAGGTCATGACCTAAATCAAAATCACAACTCAGATGCTTAACTGACTTGGCCACCCAGGCATCTCTCTTCACAGATGATTTTTAAGTAAACTACAAGTGAGAGTATCAAGTGAGAAAGTAGGAAATGTTGAAGGGTGCAAGAAAGAAGAACCAGTATGAGGTGGTTGAATGCATGGGAAGATGCATTCTCTATATTTGACATCAATGTTATCAATGTGGTATTTCCCTCAAATAGTGCATTTGAATCTAGAAAGGATGGAAGTAGTTGATTTTGCATTTGCTTGAGAGGCTTAAATTCCAGGATCTAATCTGTGTCTTTTAATACCTAAATCCTATTATCTCTGATAAGTTTTCTAAACTCAGGGAACCTCCAAGTCCTCATGTATTAGCATAATGTCCTGAGTTTTTACTGTCTACCAAGTAATTGATATTAATATGGATCATCTCATCAAATACTCAAAACTGTTGAGTCAATGTTATTAACTATTTTATATATTACACCCTGTTTTGAAGAAGGTAAGGAACTGATCCAACAAGACTTAGCTAGCAAGGGTAAGAGTTTGAAATAACATCCTGATAATATGACTCTAGAAGCAGAATGCTTAACTACAAATGTTACTGCTCCCTCACTGCATTTTAGTCTCACAAGAAAGGTAAAGAGTTAGGGGTTTTTGAGTGGCTCAGCCGGTTAAGCATTCAACTCTTGATTTCAGCTCAGGTCATGATTTCATGCTCATGGGATCAAACCCCGCATTGGGGGCTCTGCACTGGGTCTGGAGCCTACATGGGATTCTCTCTCTCCTATTCTCTTTGCCCTTCACATGCTTGATCTCTCTCTCTCAAGATAAATATTAAAAAAAAGAAGAAGAAGAAGAAAGTTAAAGAGTGAAGCAAAACTGGAAAAAAAAATGCCCTTTGGCTTAAAAGACTAGATTGCCACTGGTAACTTTTGAGGAGAGTTGGCCAGCTTTTTCTGGAAAGGTCCAGGTATAAATAGTTTAGTCTTTGGGCACAATATATATCTGTTGCAACTATTCCTTATCTGCTATCATAGTCCATTAGCAGCCATAGACGGTATGTAAGTCAATGGGCGTGCCTACATGCCAATAATTCATTATGTACTATGGGACACGATCTGCTTTCCTATGCACAATGAGTGTCTATGGTGAACGAACTGAAATGAGAGCCATGTGGAATTCCTTAAGGACAAACTGTATAAATTTAATAAGCACACATTTGCATGTACTCTTTGCCAGCCACGAGGCTCCAAGAGGGTCTTACTGTTGAGTGGGACAAACAAGTTTGACTCTAGAAGATTTGACTCTAGAATATTTTTAGCATATTTAGAGGAGAATAAAGAATATGACATAGTAGAAGGGGGAAGCTCTAATAACTAAATAGAGATTAATAAATTCCTAATAAAATGATAAAAGCAGTAATGAGAAATTGAGAATGTAATTGAAAAACTTGATGTAGTATTACAGATACTTTAATTGCTTTGGCTTTGAATTGTTCCATAAGAGTTTAAAATACAAATAAATCATACATATTTTTCAAATCAATGCCTTTTCAGAATATATTAAATGATATATCAAGTGCTTTGTTATATAATCATAAATTATCACCCTAAGAACTTTAAAAGTGGCAATCCCATACCTTCAGAAATTTTATTTAGAATGTATTACCATATGCAGAGACTATCCAAATGTTTCAAGGCCATGTTAAATAATATATAAGGTATAATGTATATGTATATGTATATAATATGTATGTATATGTATATAATAATTATATAACATATCATTATATAATAGATAATTTTATAGTAGATAATGATGGCTACATCAACATCTTTCTAGTCAGTCCCTTCCATTTTTGGATATTCTTAAGAGTTAAAGAGGTGTTTCTATATAAGAAAATACATCCAATGTCTCTTCTTTGACAATCTTTCAGGTACTCAAATACAGCTATAGTATATTTTAACTGTTTTTTTTTAAGTTTGTTTATTTTGAGAGTGAGACAGTGAGAGAAAGAAGTGTGCATGTATGATTGGGGAAGGGGCAGAAAGATAGGGGGAGAGAGAGAGAGAGAGAGAGAGAGAGAGAGAGAGAATATGAATCCCAAGCAGGCTCATGCTATCAGCACAGAGCCTAACGAGCCTAACATGGGGCTCGGTCCCATGAAGCATGAGATCATGACATGAGCTGAAATCAGGATTTGGATGCTTAACCAACTGAGCCATGCAAGCACCCCTAGTATATTTTAACTGTTAAAGATAGCTAAAGTCAACTACACCAAACATAGAAAAATTAGAAATACATAAAACTTGATATTCCTCTTATTTAATAGATAAGGCAGAAGGCACACACAGCATATATAACATATAACAAATGGCACATATAATTTCATATAATAAAATTAAATGGAAATTATGAATATAAATTGCTTAATGAGTACTTTCAAGAATGCTGGAGACTGGATTGGTAATTAACATTATAAAGGTATTAATAAGACTATTAATAAATCAGTTACCATAAAAACTCAAATAACAAAATTATGGGAGATGTGGTTAATGAATTTCCAAATTTGTTTTAATGATAACTATTTTGTCATTATGAAAATGAATTTGGCAGAAAAAGCAAACATTCTCCTATGATATTCGTTCTTAGAAAAAATATGTTTTGCTAGCCTATAGAATGTTGCTTTTCGTGCCCATTACATTCTTATTTTAGGAGTCTGTTACATAAAACTGAATGTGTTGGAGGAGATTGAACCTATTCACTGAAGCTATAATGTACACACCATCTGTAAGATGACTAACATATTATCTGAAATATCATTAAATTGTAGCTCTAATTTCTTTAGTGTATAGGTGACATAAATCCACTTGGTAGACAGAAAATTCCAAAACTCTTTTCCACCTCCTCTCTAAATTCTGTAAAGGAAATTAAATTGGCAGTACTGACAGATTTACTTTAAATTCATAAGCACTTTTTTTCTTTGACACTCTGTGTCAGGCTGATTTCTCTTTAAGCATGTCTTAACATTCAGTTTTTAAAATTACCTTTATTGAGGTAAAATTTATATAGAATAAATATTACTAAAGATTTTTATTTCTTAAGCTCTTGCTTTCTGTTGGTTTTAGTTCTTTTTAGTCAAAGGTACTCCCTTTAGCATTCCTTAGGGTGCTGGTCCATTGATGAAAGTATCTCTTGTCTTTACCTGAAATTCTCATAAATTTGCCTTCATTCTTTTTTTTTAAGTCATTACCCTTATGCATTCATTCTTGATATATTTTTCACTAAAGAATTATGGATTCAATTTTTTTCCAAAAATATTTTAATGATATTCCATTGCCTTTCGGTCTATGATGGTTTGTGATAAGAAGACCACATTCAATTATTTATTTTCTATATATAATGTGTTATTTTTCTCTAGCTGCTTTTCATCTTTGGTTTTTCTTGCTGCTTGACTGTAAGTTACCTACATAGAATTTTCATGGTATTTATTCTACTTGGAGTTCGCTGAGCTTCTTGAATTTATACTTTTTTTTTCTTTTATAAATTTTGGATAGTTTCTTTCACAATAACTTCTTTTTCCTGCCTGTTTCTCTCTTTGGTTCTTCTGGTATTCCAAGTACATGTACATTGTATCTTTGACATTGTCCCACAGATTCTTAGGTTTTAGTCATATTTAAATCTGTCTCCCACTTTTTTTATTGTATAATTTCTATCAATCTGTCTTTAAAATTTTAAATTCTTTCTTGTGTCAGTGCCATTCTATTATTCTTTTTATTCATTTATTTATTTTGAGAGAGATTGAGAGAGAGAGAGAGACAGAGAGAGAGAGAGCACACACATGCATGCAAGAAGGGGACAGGCAGAGAAAGACAGAGAATTCCAGGTGGGCTACATGCTGTCGGTGTAGAGTCAGATATGGGGCTCGATCCCATGATGATGAAATCATGACCTGAGCTGAAATCAAGAGTCAGATGCTTCACCAACTGAGCCACCCAGGTACCCCAACTCCATCATGTTTTTAAATTCACTCAGAAATTTTTTTCAGTTTAGTCATCAAGATGTTTAATTCTAAATTTTTTATCTCTTTGCTAGATTTTCTAACATTTTATTATTTTTTCAAGTTCTTGTTTTACTTCCAGTTAACATACAGTTTAATATTAGTCTCAGGTGTAGAATTTAGTGATTCATCACTTACCTACAGCACCCAGCGGTCATCACAAGGGCTCTCCTGAATAAAAATCACCCATTTCTATCATTTTATTATTATAAGTATGTTCTATTTTTCTTTACATCATTGGTCATTGGTATACTACATGCTTTAAAACTTTTGTCTGATGATTCCAACATCTAAGCCATCTCAGGGTTGATATCTGTTGACATTTTCTTTTTTTCCCCTCTAGAGTCCTGTCACATTTAATTTGTTAAGTCATTTTAGATTGAATCCTGACCATTGTGGAATGTTATGTTGTGGGAACTCCGTGTACTAATGCATTTCTCCCAAAATGTTGATGTTTTAGTTTTAACATGCAATTAACATATCCAAACTGTAAGCTTTGTTACACTTATGGACAGGTGCTGTTCAGATTCCAGTTTAAAGTTACTTTAGTCTCCTCACATGTGATGGGCTCATGATCAGAAAGAGACTTGGACAGTTTATATGAAGAATCTGAGGTTACATTTTGTCAGTTCACTTTTAGCCAGTGATCCCCTCTCATTCTCAAATGGTTCTTATCGCATTAGGATTCTTCCTCTTGTAATTATGTCCAGAAAGATGGTGGCCTTTCTCTCACAGTTTTTGGTACCTCACAAAATATATCTATGATTCTATCTGCCCCCAAATCAAAGCCACAAAAATAGAAAATTCATTTATTTTATTTTCTTTTTTTAACGTTTATTTATTTTTGAAAGAGAGAGTGGGAGTGTGGGAAGGGCAGAGAGAGAGGGAGACATAGAATTCGAAGGAGCCTCCAGAGGCTTTGAGCTGTCAGCCCAGAGCCCCACGCAGGGCTCGAAATCATAAACCGGGAGATCATAACCTGAACCAAAGTCAGACGCTTAACCGACTGAGCCACCCAGGCACCCTGAAAGTTCATTTTTTTGTAGTCATTTTCTCCAATTATAGCTTTCTTTCTAAAATGTGCCTGCATTCCCTATAGAATCCTCACGTGGCTGTATTTTGTATGTTGGCCGGAGTCTATGTTGTTATTTTCAAGAGTGATAGTTTACTAGAAACTTGTTCTGTATATACAAATACTTCAGATTTGGTTCTCTTATGTTTTTATTTGAATTCATTTCAAAATATTTTATACTGTCTGTGATTTCTTTTACCATGAGTAATTTACTAGGAAGTTTAATTTTCAGGTAAGTGAGGATTTTCCAGGAGAGTTTCTACTTCTAATTACTAAATTGATATTATTCCTTACAAAGAATATATTCTGATTTATTTAAGTCTTTTTACTTTTAATATTTTTCAACCTCATGGAGAAATAATTTACATATAATGTTATGTAAGATGAAGGTGTATAATGTGATGATATGATACAAATATATGTTGCAAAATAATTGCTACAACAAGGTTAGTTAACAAATTCATTGCATCACAGATTTACAACTCTGTGTGTGTGTGTGTGTGTGTGTGTGTGTGTGTGTGTGTGTGTGTGTTTGTGTGTGTGTGTGGTGAGAACATTTAAGATCTGTATTAGCAACTTTCTAGTGTATAATACATTATTGTTACCTAGAGTCAACTATCCTCAATATTAGCTCTCTAAAACCTATTTATCTTTAACTGAAGTGTGTACCCATTGACCAACATCTCACCATTTCTCTGACCTGTATCACTGAGAATAATGACTTGAAGATCCATTCTGTTGTTGGAAATGGCAGGATTCCCTTCCTTTTTTTTCTCAATAATATCTCATTGTGTGATATACAGACACAAACACACCCACCCACATACATAATTTACTTTATTCATCCATTAATGGATACTAAGATGGTTTCCATGTCTTGATTATTGTGAATAATGATGCAATGAACATGGGGGCATGTATATCTTATTGAGACTTTGATTTCACTTCCTTCAGATATAGACACAGAAGTGAAATTGCTGGATCATACAGTTCTGTCTTTAATGGTTTGAGGAAGCAACATATTGTTTTTCATAGTGGTTTTACCAATTTACATTCCCACCAACAGTGTGGAAGGGTTTCCTATTCTGCCCTTTAAAGAAAGAGCTCAGCGTTTTTGTTTTGCATTGAAACTCACAAATTATGTACCTGGCCCATTTTAGCTACACACACCCACACTTTTATTTTTTAGTATTTTATCTAAGATTCACCAGATTCATCTTTAACTTTCACAGTCTATCTGCAAGTAATACTATACCATATCACATTTAATATAAGAAAACTACAGAATTATCTTTGCTGCCACTTGTTCCATGTGCTATTGTGCCATATATTTTACTATATTTTAAGTACTTATAAATAAAAATGAAATAATTTTCCTTTATAATTACCATATATTTATCATTTCTGATATTATTTATACCTTTTTTAAAAAGCTTTTCATCTTGTAGCATATTCCCTCAGCCTGAAATATTGTCTGAATTATTTCCTGTAGTATAAGTCTGCTACTGGCAAATTCTGTCAGCTTTTGTTTGATTGAAAAAAATGTGTATTTTACTTTTTGGAAGATGTGTTTAATATATATAGAATTTTAGGTTGATAATTGAAAGCTATTCTTTCATTGTTTTTATTTTTCACAGTTTCTGATGAAGTTTGTAATTATTTTGTTCTACAACATGTGATGTGACATCTCTCTCGGTTCTTTTGTAACTTTGTCATTATCATTGCTCTCCAGTAATTTTGATATTTTTTTGCTTTGGTTGTTTTGTATTTATTTCCCTAGAATTTCTGAGTTTCTTTGTTGAGTTTAGGCCTTTCATTGAGTGTTGGAATTTAATACTCTTTTATGTAATATGTTTCCTGTCTCCCTCAAAATTTTCAACTACATAAATGTTAGATGACTTGAATTGTTCCAGCAGTCACTGAGGCCCTCTTCTTTTTCTTTTTCTTTTCTTTTCTTTTCTTTTCTTTTCTTTTCTTTTCTTTTCTTCTCTTTTCTATTTTGTTCTTTTTCTTTTTTTCTTTTGTCTCTTCTCTCTTCTTTTCTCTTCCCTTCCTTTCCCCTCCCCTTCCCCCCTCTTCTCCGGTCTTCTCTTTTTTCATATTTCCTTTCAGTGCTTTAGTTTGAATAGTTTTTTATTGCCAGGTCTTTACATTTATTCATCTTCCACAGATTCTCTTCTATTCTTAATCTGACAAATTACCTCTTTCTTTCAGATTTTTTTTTCCATCTGTAGATTTTTTTCTTTGATTATTCTGTTTCTATATTTTGTCCCTTTAAATCACTGAACATACCATACCTATTTTTAATGGGATTTAAATTTCTTATACATTATGTGTGTCATTTCCTGTTTCATTTTTTTTCATGGATATATCTTTTTCATGCTGATTAGCCACATTTCCCTCAATTTTCTCTTCTGTGGTATTTTCTCACTGGTTATTAGACATTATGATTTTATATTCTTCTATGCTAGAAGTAAAAATTACTTGAAGAACATGAAGGACATTTAGCAGAGATCTCAGACAAGTCAAGACTCACCAATAATGATCCCCTTACTGGTAGAGTTAAAGCTACCTTAAGCCTTCAAAATATTGATTTTTTTTTCTTATAAGGAGTTAAGCTTCTTGAATACCACCTTTATTATTTTGAGGCTTATTTTCAATGGTGTCTTAGGGAAGGCTTAAAGTAGCCTTAACTCTACCAGTAAGTGGATCCTTGACCCATCTGAGTTCTCTACTAAATGTTCTTCATGTTCTTAAAGTTCTTAAAGTACTTTCTACTATGACTGGTCAGAGCTCAAATATATTTTGGTTCTTTCTTTGATCTAATAATTATTTGATTTACCTCATTCTATTTGGAATTCTCTCAATTTCACAAAGTTTCATCATAAATATTTGTATTTGACTTAGTATTCAGCAGTTAATTCAGGAGAATCTTAAGTTGACTATCAAAGTATTCCTTTGCACTATTATATGTTATAGAATAATAATAAAGTATTAGAGATAATATGTCTCTTATATTGAAATGTCAGCATATGGTAAGCAAATATTTTGTTTTTAATACCTAAAAAGACTTTGAAAATTATATTCCTTAATGAGCAATGAAATAAAGTTATACAAAAGCTATCTTAGTGGAAAAACTTTTATTTTCTCACCATTATTTATCACATTACCTGTAGGGTTTTGTATATATTATTTATTAAGTTCAATAAGTTCCCCTATAGAGCCACCTGTGTGGCTCAGTCAGTTGAGCATCCAACTCTTGGCTTTGACTCAGATGGTGATTCTGGAGTAGTAGGATAGAGCCCCACATTGAGCTCTGCACTGAGTGTGGAGCCTTCTTGGAATTCTTTCTCTCTTTCTCTGTCTCTTTCTCTCTCTCTCTGTTTCTCTTTCCCTCTTCACCTCTCCCCCTCATGCTCTCTCTCTTTCTAAAATAAAATTTTTAAAAAAATTTAAATTTCCCCTATATTTCTAGCCTACCAAGAGTTTTTATTATGAATGTTGGATTTTGTAAAACTTGTTTTTACATCTTTTCATATGGTTATGTGATTTTCCATTTTTAGTCTCTTGAGAGCATGGGTTTCCTTAATTGATTTTTGAATAAATCAATTTTATTTCAGAATAAATCCCTGGTCATGATGTAAAATTCTTTTCATAGGTGGTTATATTTGATGTGCTAATATTTTATTGATTTTGCATTTGTGTTCATGAGAGATACTGTAGTTTTCTTGTAATGTCTTTGTCTGTTTCTCGTATTGGGTAATACAGGTTTCTCAGAATGAGTGGAGAAGTATTTCTTCTGTCTCATCATCTCACAGATTTTGTGAAGAATTGGTATTATTTTCTACTTACGTGTTCAGTAGAATTCAGTAGTGAATCATCTGGGTACTGACATTTTTTGTAAAATTATTAATTCAATTTCTTTAAAAGATATAGGACTATTCAAATAATCAATTCTTCTTGTGTTATGTTTGGCAAATTTTATCTTTTAAGGAATAAGTCCACTTCCTCTAGGTTATCAAATTTGTAGTCATATAATTGTTCATAGTGGTTGTTTATTATTCTTTCAATGTCCATCTGTTCTGTAGTAATGTCCCCTCTTTCATGTCTTTCTTTTTTTTTTTTTTTTTAAAGTTTATTCATTTTTGAGAGACAGAGAAGAACACAAGCAGGGGAGGGGCAGAGAGAGAGACACACAGAATCTGAAGCAGGCTTCTGGCTCTGAGCTGTCAACACAGAGCCTGATGTGGGGCTCAAACCCATGAACCATGAGATCATGCCTTGAGCAAAAGTTGGACACTCAACAAGCTGAGCCACCCAGACACCCCCCTGTTTTTTTTTTTCATTTCCTTTTTCTTTTTTAAATTTTTTTACATTTATTTATTTTTGAGAGACAGAGTGAGACAGAGCACAAGTGGGAGAGGGGCAGAGAAAGAAGGAGACAGAATCTGAAGCAGACTCCAGGCTCTGAGCAAGCATTCACCACAGAGCCTGATGCAGGGCTTGAACCCACGAATCATGAGATAGTGACCTGAGCCGAAGTTGGTCACTTAACCAACTGAGCCAACCAGGTGCTCCTTTTTTTTTTTTTTTTTATCATGTATCATATTGGTAATTTGTGTGTTTCTAATTTGCCTGATGAGAAGTTTATTGATTTTATTGATCTTTTCAAATAACCCACTTTTGGTGTAGTTGATTATCTCTATTGATTTCCTGTTTTCAATTTTATTGATTTCTTTTTTTCTTTTGCTTACTTTGGATTTCATTTGCCTTATTTTTCTAATATCCTAAGGGAAACATGGGTTATTTATTTTAGATATTTTTCTTTCTTAATATATGTATTCACTATGATACATTTCCATTAAGCACTGCTTTTGCTGCATATCACAAATTTTTGTAAGTTGTGTTTCATTTTCATTTAGTTTATAATATTTTTTTTAAATCCGCCTTGAAGATTCTTCTTTGACCTGTGTGTTAATGAGAAATGTATTCTTAATATCCATTTATCTTAGGATTTTCCAGTTAGCTTTCTGTGGTTGATTTCTAGTTTAACTCCATTGTGGTCTCAGAGCAGATCTATCTTCCTCCATTCTCCCTGTTCTATGTGTTTTTTACTATTTCTATGTTTTCCTTTGGTGTTGTAATCTCCTTACCTGAGATATCTAGCTTTTGTGAAGCTATTTTCCCACATGGGTAGTTTTTCATGTTGATGTTTCTGTGAGGGAATAAGTGCTAGATAATCCTATTCTGTCAAATTGACCTACCCAAAACATTTTATTCAGAAAGGCAGACAAAGGATGAGATTATTTATTGCTCTACTTAAACTAAGTTATATTTTAAAATTCCACACATAGATATTGATTGATTATAAAACAGTGCTGCTTCAGGGAGCCTGGATGGCTCAGTCAGTTAAGCATTCGACTTATGCTCATGTCAGGATCTCATGGCTTGTGAGTTCAAGCTCCACATCAGGCTCTGTGCTGACAGCTCAGAGCCTGGAGCCTGCTTTGGATTCTGTGTCTCCCTCTCTCCCTGACCCTCCCCTCCTCATTTTCTCTCTCTGTCTCTCAAAAATAAGTAAACATTTAAAAAAATAAAAACCTATGTTGTTTCTTAACCTTAGAATAAACTGCTCTATTTTATAGTGTCAACTAAGTATCTCTGCTGCATGGTAAATATTATAGCAACATAATTGCATGTTTCACTGTTCAAATGCTTAAGAGTTTGCAATAATTCTGTTCAGTAAATTCAAGTATATATTTCTTTTTCTTTTTTTTCAGCAGCTTTTTATAAAGATTTTTTTCATTTATTATTTTTTTAATTTACATCCAAGTTAGTTAGCATATAGTGCTATGATTTCAGGAGTAGATTCCAGTGATTCATCCCCTATGTATAACACCAATTGCTCATCCCAACAAGGGTCCTCCCTAATGCCTCTCACCCACAACCCCTCCATTAACCTGAAGTTTGTTACAGTATCTCTGCATTTAAGAGTCTCTTATGTTTTGTCTCCCTCCTTGTTTTTATATTATTTTTGCTTCCTTTCCCTTATGTTCATCTGTTTTGTATCTTAAATTCCTCATATTAGTGAAGTCATTTGATACTTGTCTTTCTCTGACTGGCTAATTTCACTTAGCATAGTAACCTCTAGTTCCATCCATGTAGTGGCAAATGACAAGATTTCATTCTTTTTGATTGCCAACTAACACTCCATTGTGTTACACACACACACACACACACACACATATATACACACCACATTTTCTTTATCGATTCATCCACGATGGACATTTGGGCTGTTTCCATACTTTGGCTATTTTCAATAGTGCTGCTGTAAACACTGGAGTGCATGTGCCCGTTTGAAAGAGCACACCTGTATCCCTTGGATAAATACCTAGTAGTGTAATTGCTGGATCGTAGGGTAGTTCTATTTTTAATTTTCTGAGGAACCTCCATACTATTTTCCAGAGGGGCTGCACTGGTTTCCATTCCCACCAGCAGTGCAAAAGAGATCCTCTTTCTCAACATCCTTGCCAACATCTCTTGTTGCCTGAGTTGTTTATTTTAGACATGCTGACTGGTGTGAGATAGTATCTTAGTGTGGTTTTAATTTGTATTTCCCTGATGATGAGTGAAGGTGAACATTTTTTCATGTGTCTATTAGCCATCTGGATGTCTTCTTTGGAGAAGTGTCTATTCATGTCTTGTGCCCATTTCTTCACTGGATTATTTGTTTTTTGGGTGTTGAATTTGATACTTTATAGATTTTGGGTACTAACCCCTTATCTGATATGTCATTTGCAAATATCTTCCCCCATTCCATTGGTTGCCTTTTAGTTTTGCTGATTGTTTATTCCACTGTGGAAAAGCTTTTTATTTTGATGAGGTGCCAATAGTTCGTTTTTGCTTTTGTTTCCCTTGCCTCTGGAGACATATTGAGTAAGATGTTGCTGTGGCCAAGGTCAAAGAGGTTTTTGCCTGCTTTCTCCTCTAGGATTTTGATAGCTTCCTGTCTTACATTTAGGCCTTTCATCCATTTTGAGTGTATTTTTGTGTATTTTGTTAGAAAGTGGTCCAGGTTACTTTTTCTGCATGTTGCTGTCCAGTTTTCCCAGCACCATTTGCTGACAAGACTGTCTTTATTCCATGAATATTCTTTCTTCCTTTGTCAAAGATTAGTTGACCATAGATTTGTGAGCCCATTTCTGGGTTCTGGGTTCTGTTCCTTTGATCTGAGTGTCTGTTTTTGTGCCAGTACCATACTGTCTTGATGATTACAGCTTTTTAATACAGCTTGAAGTCTGGGATTGTGATGCCTCCAGCTTTGGTTTTTCTCTTTCAAGATTGCTTTGGCTATTAAGGGTCTTTGCTGGTTCCATATAAATTTTAGCATTGTTTGTTTTTAGCTCTGTGAAGAATGCTGGTGTTATTTTGATAGGGATTGCATTGAATGTGTAGATTGCTTTGTGTAGTATTGACATTTTAACAATATTTGTTCATCCATGAGTATGGGATATTTGTCCATTTTTGTGTCTTCTTCAATTTCTTTTACAAGTTTTCTATAGTTTTCAGTGTATAGATTTTTCACCTCTTTGGTTAGGTTTATTCCTAGGTAATTTATGGTTTTTGGTGTATTTATAAATGTGATTGATTCCTTGATGTCTCTTTCTGTTGTTTCATTATTGGTGTATAGGAAGGCAACAGATTTCTGTACATTTATTTTATATCCTGTGACTTTGATGAATTCATGGATTAGTTCTAGCAGATTTCTGGTGGAAATGTTTGGGTTTTCCATATAGGATATCATGTCTGCAAAGAGTGAAAGTTTGACTTCCTCCTTTGTAGATTTGGATGCCTTTTATATCTTTGTGTTGTCTGATTGCTGATGCTAGGACTTCCAATACTATATTGAATAACAGTGGCAAGAGTGGACATCGCTGTCGTGTTCCTGATCTTAGGGTCAAGCTTTCCACTTTTCCCCATTGAGGATGATATTAATAGTAATATTTTGTATGTGGCTTAATGATCTTGAGATACGATCCTTCTATCCCTACATTCTTAAAGGTTTTTATCCAGAAAGGATGCTGTATTTTGTCAAATGCTTACCCTGCATCTATTGAGAGGATTGTGTGGTTCTTATCCTTTCTTTTATTGATGTGATGTATCACATTGATTGATTTATGGATATTGAACCAGTTCTGCATCCCAGGTTTTTTTTTTTTTTTTAATTTTTTTTTTCAACGTTTTTTTATTTATTTTTGGGACAGAGAGAGACAGAGCATGAATGGGGGAGGGGCAGAGAGAGAGGGAGACACAGAATCGGAAACAGGCTCCAGGCTCCGAGCCATCAGCCCAGAGCCTGACGCGGGGCTCGAACTCACGGACCGCGAGATCGTGACCTGGCTGAAGTCGGACGCTTAACCGACTGCGCCACCCAGGCGCCCCTGCATCCCAGGTTTAAATCCCACTTGGTCGTGTTGAATTAATTTTTTTGATGTATTGTTGGATCCAGTTGGCGAGTATCTTGTTGAGGATTTTTGCATTCATATCATCAGGGAAATTGTTCTGTAGTTCTCCTTTTTAGTGGGGTCTTTCTCTGGTTTTGGAATCAAGATAATGCTGGCTTCATACAATGAGTTTGGAAGTTGACCTTCCATTTCTATTTTTTTGGAACAGCTTCAAAAGAATTGGTGTTAACTCTTCTTTAAATGTTTGGTAGAATTCCCCTGGAAAAACATATGGCCCTGGCCTCCTGTTTTTTAGGAGATTTTTGATTACTAATTCGATTTCTTTACTGGATATCGATCTGTTCAAATTTACTATTTCCTCTTGTTTCAGTTTTGGTAGTTTATGTTTCTAGGAATTTGTCCATTTCTTCCTGATTGCCCATTTAATTGGCATATAATTGCTCATAATATTCTCTTATTATTGTTTGTATTTCTGCTATGTTGGTTGTGATCTCTCCTCTTTCATTCTTGCTTATTTGGGTCCTTTCCTTTTTCTTTTTGATCAAATTGGCTAGTGGTTTATCAATATGTTAATTCTTTCAAAGAACCAGCTGCTGATTTCATTGATCTGTACTACTGTGTTTTTGTTTTTTGTTTGTTTTTGTCTTTTTGCTTTTTGTTTTAATAGCATTGATTTCTGCTATAAACTTTATTATTCTGCTGTTCTGGGGTTTTATTTGCTGTTCTTTTTCTAGCTTTTTAAGTTGTAAGGTTAGGTAGTTTATCTGAGACCTTTCTTCCTTCTTTAGGAAGGCATGAATTGCTATAAACTTCCCTCTTATGACTGCCTTTGATGTGTCCCAGAAGTTTTGTGCTCTGGTGTTATCCTTTTAATTAACTTCCATGTACTTTTGTTTTATTTTTTTATTAATTTTTTTTAACGTTTATTTATTTTTGAGACAGGGAGAAACAGAGCATGAATGAGGGAGGATCAGAGAGAAAAGGAGACACAGAATCTGAAACAGGCTCCAGGCTCTGAGCTGTCAGCACAGAGCCCGGCGCAGGGCTTGAACTCACGGACCACGAGATCATGACCTGAGCCAAAGTCAGATGCTTAACCGACTGAGCCACCCAGGCGCCCCAGCTTCCATGTACTTTTTAACTTCCTTTTTAATTCTCAGCCCATTCATTCTTTAGTAGGATGTTCTTTAGTATCCAAGTATTTGTTATCTTTCCAAATTTTTTCTTGTTGTTGATTTCAAGACTCATAGCATTTTGTTCTGAAAATATGCACAGTATCATCTCATTCTTTTTGTACTTGTTGAGGGCTGATTTGTGTCCCAGTATGTGATCTATTTTGGAGAATATTCCATGTGCACTCGAGAAGAATGTGTATTCTGCTTTAGGGTGAAATGTTCTGAATATATCTGTTAAGTCCATCAAGTCCAGTGTGTCATTCAAAGCCATTGTTTCCTTGTTGATTTTCTGTTTAGATGATCTGTCCATTGTTGTAAGTGGGGTGCTGAAGTCCCCTATTATTATGGTATTATCATCAATGAGTTTCTGTATGTTTATGATTAATTGATTTATATATTTGGGTGCTATCACATTTGGAGCATAAATGCTTATAATTGGTGTTCTCAGTGGATAGAACCCTTAATTATGGTATAATGCCCTTCTTCGTCTCTTGTTACAGCCTTTATTTTAAAATCTACATTGTCTGGTATAAGTATGGCTATTCCACCTTTCTTTTGGAGACTCTTAGCATGATAGATGGTTTTCCATCCCCTTACTTTCAATCTGAAGGTGTCTTTAGGTCTAAAATATGTCTCTTGTAAATGACATATAGGTGGATCTTGTTTTCTTACCCATTCTGTTACCCTATGTCTTTCGATTGGAGAATTTAGCCCATTGACATTTAGAGTGAGTACTGAAAGGTATGAATTTATTCCCATTATGTTCCTGTAGAGTTTGAGTTTCTAGGGGTGTTCCTTGGTCCTTTTTGGTGTTTGTTGCTTTTGGTCTTTTCCCCCCATATTTTCTCCCCTGAGAGAATCCCCCTTAAAATTTCTTGCAGGGCTGGTTTACTGATCACGAACTCCTTTAGTTTTTATTTGTCTGGGAAAAGTTTTACCTCTCCTTATATTTTGAATGACAGACTTGCTGATAAAGAATCTTGGCTGCATATTTTTCCAAATCAGCACTTTGAATATCTCCTGCCACTCCTTTCTGGCCTGCCAAGTTTCTGTGGATAGGTCTGCTGTGAACCTGATCTGTCTTCACTTGTAGGTTAATGACATTTTTTCCCTTGCTGCTTTCATGATTCTTTCCTTGTCTGAGTATTTTGTGAATTTGACTATAATATGCCTTATTGATGGTTGGTTTTTGTTGAATCTAATGAGAGTTCTCTGTGCTTTCTGGATTTTGCTGTCTGTGTCTTTCCCCAGGTTAGGAAAGTTTTCTGCTATGATGTGCTCACATAAACCTTCTACCCCTTTATGTCTCTCTTCATCTTCTGGGATCCCTATGGTTTAGATGTTATTCCTTTTTAATGAGTCACTGAGTTCTCTAATTCTTATGTAGTGTTCTTTTGACTTAATTTCCCTCTTTTTTCTGCTTCATTAGTTTTCATAAGTTTGTCGTCTATCACTGATTCGTTGCTCTGCTTCATCAATCCTTGCTGCCATGGCACCCTTTCGAGATTGCATCTCAGGTTATACCTTTTTTAATTTTGTCATGACAGATTTTACTCCTTTTATCTCCACAGAAAGCAATTCTATGCTTTTTTCAACCCCAGCTAGTGTTCTTGTTATAGTGATTCTAAATTCTGTTTAGAAATCTTGCTTGTGTCTGTGTTGATTAAGTCCTGGCTGTCATTTCTTACTGTTCTTTCTTTTGGGGTGAATTCTTTCATTTCATCATTTTGAAGGAAAAAATAGAATAAAATAAATTTTAAAAGTTAAATTAAAAAAAAATTAAAACAACACAAAAAATCAAATAAAGGATGCTATCTCCTAAGTGTGTGTTTTGGTCTGGTTGTTCAAAAGAAGCATGATAGAATAGGGAAAAAAGGGAAAGAAAAGAAAAGGGAAAAAAAGTATGAAAACTCAAAAAAATGAATACAATAAAATAGTATAAAATGAAATGATGAAAGTAAAATAGAATTTTAAAATTTTACAAAAAAGTAAAAAATATAGTTGAAAAAATTAAAGAAAATATTTTTTATAAAAATGAAAAATAATTTTTTTTTCATTCTGTATTCAAGAATAATAGAAAAGATAAAGCAAAAAGTGAATAGATGGACCAGGGCACAGAATGAAATACGATTGAAATTACATCCAGTTCCCCCTAGAAGTCAAATTATGAAGCACTTTATAGTCCATGAACTAAGTAGGTGGAGAGATTTGTGGTGTTCCTCTAGAGCTCAGTTGGCCCAGTTGGGCAGCGCTTGGTGTAGTGGCTCCGTTCTCCACTAGATGGCAGCGCTTAGTTTGCTGGGGTGGATCATTGTGGTGCATATATGTGTGTATGTGCATCTGCGGGAGGGGTGAAAATGGCTTCACCCCTTACCCAATCTCTAGTATCAGAACTGTGTTCTTGCCAACCAGCAATCAAGCACCCGTCTTTGTCTCCAGCTTCCATCCATTTCCCGCTTCTACATTGTGCGTGACCACGCCATCAGCCTTCCAGGCAGCACATCCCTCCAGAGTTTTATATCACATGGGGCTGTGTTTCCAAACCTCTCACTTCTGAGGGCTCTATAGTTTTGACCCACTCAGATCCTCTTGGGGAGGGTCTCTGCAAGCAATGGCTGGTGCCAGCCACCACCAGGAATGTTTGTGCATCTGTGCTGCTGCAGATGTCCAGAGACTGTGGCTGGGTGCCAGCTTGCCCCAGAAAAAGTTCATGTGATTGTGTAGCAGCAGTGTTTCAGGGATTATGGTAAATCACAACACACATCTGGCACCAGGCTTTACCCTTAATATCCTTGTTCCAACACCAGCTAATGTGACTCTTCTCTGGGGTCTGCTGGGACCTTTTCCTATAGGGAGGCCACATAGCCTCTACCAGATGTTCTCCCAGCAAGGGAAATGCCTTTCACCATGTGGGCTGACGACCTCGTGACCTCCCTACTCCTGTAGATTCTACCTTTTCCCCAGAACTCCACCAGGTATCGAGCTGTGGAGTTTCAGGCTCTGTGCTCACCTGTTTATAGCATCTTAAATGTAATTTAAACCTTCTTCTTTCTCCTTTCTCTCTTTTTTGGTTAAGTCCCTTGCAGTCCCCTTCTCCCTTTTTTGTTCAGTCCACTCTTTCTTTTTTTCTCCATCTGCTTTCAGTTGCGGGGTGGGGGGTGGTTCTGTACTCTCCCTCCTGTCTTTATCCTCTCTCTGCAAGCAAAAACAACTCCCTACCCTCCACAACCTCTCTCTCCCCTGGTTCACCTCTCTGTGCTGTGTACCTGCTGAGTTCTGTGGTTCAGGTTGTGCAGATTGTTGTGTTAATCCTCAGATAAGTTTTCTAGGTGTGCAATATGGTTTGGTGTTGATATAGCTGCATTTCAAGAATGAGAGAGGCAAAAAAACTTCCATGCTACTGTGCCATTTTGGCCCTTACCCTATTTTTTCAATTTTACATAAACGTTTATCTGTTTTACCATTCCTATTTTACATGTATATTTCCAGTAGTATTTATGACCTATTAAACAAATAATTTGATTTGAAATTCATCTATATAATAACTTTGTCTCTAATTTATCTGTGTGTATGTAATGATCAGAAATATAATATTTAATTTTGATCCACATTGGTTAAAATATATTTAATTATCTTTGGTTTCTTTGCATTTTTTTTATAAATTAACTGATAGCTGTTCTCATAGTACTTATATCTGAACTATTATAATGACTTATATTTTGTAAATTTAGCTTATTATAGGTGAAACACTATAAGCTATTTTTATAAAAATTATTTTAAAGAACCAATGAGTTAACTACCAATTTTTGCTACATTTTGTTTGAGATTGTGTCTTTTTAAACCGGATGCCTGATATTCAATATCGGTTCCACAATTTCCTTCTTTGGACTAGGTTTTTGTATCTACAATTTGGGACCACTAATGCACCTTCCTTGTAATATTGTTTAAAAGATTAAATCATTTAGAATTTACCTTATTCACAATAAGAACCCAATACATTTTTTAATTAAAAACAAATTATTTTTGAGTGAGAGAGAGACGGGAGTATGAGTGGGGGTAGGGCAGAGAGAGAGACACACACACACAGAATCCAAAGGAGGTTCTAAGTTCTAAACTGTCAGCACAAAGCCTGATAAGGAGCTCAAACTCAAACCATGAGATCATGACCTGAGCCAAAGTCCGACCCTTAACCAACTGAACCACTGAGCCACCCAGGCACCCCAGATTTTAGATATTATACCAAGACAACTATATTCTTTATTCTGAGCTATGTTTTAGACACTGTACTTATGTATAGGTTAATTTTATATAATTGTATATAATCAGAGTATGTGCAAATTTGGTGCTTTTCTAAAATATAGTATACTTCCATGTCAAATATTTTTCTTAGCCTTTTATCCTCTCAATTATACTTTGGATCAGTTCAAATTATTCAGTTCTAATATAAATGCTTATTTCCAGTAGATAACACACAAGTAGTTTTTAATAGATAATGATAAAGTTAGTAAAGGTATATATTTTTATTTTCAAATATTTTCTTATACATTGTCAGAAATGAAACTCATAGAAATAATTGTTCAGATCTTTCTCAGGAGCAAGGTCCATTTGGACAGTCTATTCACTAGTAAAATGTTTCTATAGCATATAAAGATAACTTGATAAGTTCAGAAAAGTATGATAGCATAATATGTCCATTTCCATTTGGCAAAGAAGAAATCTATTTTGCAAAGAAATATAATGTAAGTATGAATAACAGTTATAACTTAAAAATTCAACTCATATCCATGGATACATCCTGGGTATAAGGTATTATTTCAATTATTTTATCTTATTTAATTGCTAGTAATAAAGGTGGCCTTATTTATACTTCAGTTTTAGGCTTAGTTTTAAAAGGTAACTGGTCTTGTTAAAATACCTGAGTTGGTTATAAAACATTCTCTCTTAGCATCTAACACAGTGTAGTCTTTTAACAAATATAAGTTGAATGAATGAGTAAATACAAATAAATAACTGTACTAGATACTAACAAGATGTTTTTTATTCTATCTAAATGCATGCACTCAATAATGCTTATCCATTATCAAAATATTCTGTTGTTAAAATATTTTTAGATATATATGAGAAATTCTAAGTTTATTGATTGATACTACATACTTTTAGACTGAGAAATGTTTTGTATCCTTGTGTAGGGAGAGGTAGGAGAAATCTAAGGCTTCCTATTAGAATTTTAAAAATCTCATCATCTAAAGCAACATATAAGCATTATTTCAATCATTCCTGAGAAATAATATTTAAAAACTGCAATGTTGGTGCAAAGACTAATTGTAGTCAAATTCACCTAAATTTTTGAATGACCTGATTGAATTAAACAGGTAACCATGGTTTGTCTTTTAATGATTTAGAGACTCAAGTTTTCTTACTTGTGAAATTGGAACTAATAAAGGCACCTGATTCTTGAGATTATTGTAAGCAAAAATTGAGGCTGCTTATATAAGTGGAATATCAATTCCTATTAGACTTGTTTTTTTGCTTTCTTAAAGTACATCTAGAGTAGCTTTTTATTTAAGTCTAGTATAGAAACACCAATAAGTTGTGACCTTTATGGTTTCTTAATTGAATACAAAGGCTATTCTGTGAGAATTCTCTATTATATGTGTTTGGAAATTTCATGTCTTCCAAGAAGGTGTGATCTTCAAAATACTCATTTATCTCCTAGGTCTTTAGTGTCTGTTGTCTGCCAGGATATGAGGGTCTCAACTTGTGATGTGCAACTTAATATTTAGACAACTTAGGAGGCTTCTGTGAGATGTCTGGAACCTCAAATTTCTGCTTTCTTTCGATTTAATTTGCAATTTTCTTTCTCGTTTCTTAAGAGGATAATTTAGATTGTTGATTTTAAATATTTCTTCTTTTCTAAAAATATATTCAGTGCTGTAATTGTCCATCTAAACACTGATATCTGTGTGTTCACCAAGCTTTGATAAACTGTTCTTTCATTTTTATCTAGTTCAAAATATTTTAAAATTTCTCTAGAGATTTATTCTTTGCCCCATGTGCTTCAGAGTGGTAGTGTGGGATTTTCCATGATCTTTTTGTTATTAGTTTCTTGTTTAATTCCATTGTGGTCTGATAGCAGGTGTTGTGGGAATTCTATTTCTTTAAATTTGTTAAGGTGTTGTTTATAAGCCATGATGTGGTCTGTCTTGGTTAATGTTTTATAAGTGTGAGAAGAATGTGTATTCACCTATTGTTGAAAGAAGTAGTCTATGGATGCCAATTACATTGAGTGATTTGATAGTGTTTAACCATGTCCTTATGGATTTTCTGCCTGCTGGACCTGTCCATTTCTGCAAAAGACATGTCAAAGTCTCCAACTATGATAACATACGCATATATTCATCCTTGAGGTTCTTTGAGTATTTTTTTTTTTTTGCCACATTTTGTTTGACATTGTATTGTCAGGGGCATATACATTAAGGAATATTCTTTTGTCTTCAAGAACTGAACCATTTGTCATCATGCATCCCTGCTCCTTATTCTTGGTAATTTTCTTGCTTTGCAATTGGTTCTGTCTGGAAGTAATATAAATAAGTCTGTTTCCTTTTTATTACTGTTAGCATGGTGTATAATTTTTCTATCCATTTCCTTTATTTTTCTTAATTGTTTTAATTTTACTTTTATTTTTCCCACCATTTGCTTTTAATCTGTATGTGACTTTATATTTAAATTTGGTTTCTTGTAGACAAGATATAGTTGGGTCTTGTTTTTTGATCCACTCTGACAATCTGTCTTTTAATTGGTACATTGGAACATTGGCATTCAAGGTAATTAATGAGATATTTGGATTCATATCCAGCACATTTATTATCGTTTTCTATTTTTTGTCCTTATTCTTTGTTCTTAATTTTGTATTGTACTCTTATATACTTTGTGATTTTTAAATTTTTTTAAGTTTTTTTCTTTTCAAATATTTAAATTGTAATTAATTAACATACAGTGCAGTTTTGGTTTCAGGAGTAGAATCCAGTGATTCATCACTTACATTCAACACCCAGTGCTCATCACAAGTGCCCTGCTTAATGCCCATGACCCATCTAGCCCATCCCCCTCCTCCCTCTCTCCCTCAACCCTCAGGTTATTCTCTGTCTTTAAGAGTCTTTTATGGTTTGTTTCCCGGTCTTTTATTTCTTTTCCTCCCATATATTCTAAGTCTGTTTCATTCCTTAAATTCCATAGATGAGTGAAATAATATGGTATTTGTCTTTCCCTGATTGACCTATTTCCCTTAGGATAATACACTCTAGCTCTATCCACGTCATTGCATATGGCAAGGTTTCATTCTTTTTGGTGGCTGAGTACTATTCCATTGTATATATATACCACGTCTTCTTTATCCATTCATCACTCAGCAGACATTTGAGTTCTCCCCATAGTTTGTCTATTGTTGATAATGTTGCTGTAAACATTGGCGTGCATGTACCCTTTTGAATCTTTAGTTTTGTATCATTTGGGTAAATATCTAGTAGTGCAATTGCTGTGTCATAGGGTTGTTCTATTTTTAACTTCTAGTGCAACCTCCATACTGTTCTCCAGAGTGGCTACACCAGGTTGCATTCCCACCAACACTGTAAGAAGGTTCCCCTTTCCCCACATTCTCACCAACATCTGTTGTTTCTTGTGTTGTTCATTGTAGCCATTCTGACAGGTGTGAGGTGGTGTCTCATCATGGTTTTGATTTGTATTTCCCTGAAGGTGAGTGCTCTTGAGAATCTCTTCATGTGTCTATTAGCCATTTGGGTATCTTTTTTAGAAAAGTCCTCTATTAATATATTTCTTCCCATTTCTTAACTGGATCATTTTATATCTTGGGTGCTGAGTTTGATAAGTTTTTTATTGGTTTTGGATACTAACCCTTTATCAGCTATGTCATTTTTAAATATCTTCTCCAATTCTGTCAGTTGCCTTTTAGTTTTTCTGATTGTTTCCTTTGTTGTGTAAGCTTTTTATCTTGATGAAGTCCCAGTAGTTTATGTTTGCCTTGTTCCTCTTGCCTCAGGAGACATATCTAGAAAGAATTTGCTATGACTGATCTCAAAGAGGTTGCTGCCTATGTTCAACTCTAAGATTTTGAATGGTTTTCTGCCTCACATTGAGGTCTTTCATTCATTTTGAATTTATTTTTGTGTATGGTGTAAGAAAGTGATCTAGTTTTGTTCTTTTGCATGTCACTGTCTAGTTTTTCAAACACCCTTTGTTGAAAAGTTTGGATATTCTTTCCTGTTTAGTAGAAGATGAGTTGACTATATAGTTTTAGGTCCATTTTTCAGTTTTCTGTTCTGTTCCATTGATGTATATGTCTGTTTTTGTGCCAGTACCATACTGTCTTGATGACTACAGCTTTATAATATACCTTAAAATCCCAAATTGTGATATCTCCAGTTTCCCACCCCTCCCCCCCCCCCACAGGATTGCTTTGGCTATTCAGGGTATTTTGTGTTTCATACAAATTTAAGATTATTTGTTGTAGCTCTGAAAAAATGGTATTTTGTCAGGGATTGCATTAAGTGTGTAGATTGCTTTGGGTACTTTAGACATTTTAATAATGTTTGTTCTTCCAATGTATGAGCATGGAATCCTTTTCCATTTCTTTGTGGAAGTTTCTTTCATAAGTTCCACAGTTTTCAGCACAGATATTTTACCTCTTTGACTAGGCTTTTTCTTCAGTATCTAATTTTTTTTTTTTGGTACAATTGCAAATGGGATCAATTTCTTGATTTCTTTTTCTGTTGTTTTGTTCCTGGTGTATAGAAATGCAGCATATATCTGTATATTGATTTTATGTTTTGTGACTTTTCTAAGTCATCTATTCTATACATTTTTTGGTGGAGTCTTCAGGGTTTTCTGTATAGAGGATCATGTTGTCTGCAAAAGGTAACAGTTTGACTTCTTCCTTGGTGATTTGGATGTCTTTTATTTCTTTTTGTTTTCTGATTGCTGAGTATAAGACTTTTAGTACTGTGTTAAATAGTGATGGTGAGAGTGGACAACCCTGTTTTATTCCTGACCATAGGGGAAAGGCTCCCAGCTTTTCCCCATTGAGGATGATATTAGCTGTGGGTCTTTTGTATATAGCATTATGATGTTGAGGTATGTCTCATCTATCCCTACTATGTTGAGGGTTTTTATCATGAATTGATGCCTTTGTCAAATGCTTTTTCTACATCTATTTAGAGAGTCATATGGTTCTCATCCTTTCTTTTATTAATGTATTGTATCATGTGGATTGATTGGCAAATGCTGAACCATCTCTGCTGCCCAGGAGTAAATCCCACTTGATCATGGTGAATAATTCTTTTAATATATTATTGGATTTGATTTACTAGTATCTTGCTGAGAATTTTCACATCCATGTTCCTTAGGGAGACTAGCCTGTAATTCTCCTTTAGTGAGGTCTTTGGTTTTGAATCAAGGTAATGCTGGCCTCATAGAATGGGTTTAGAAGTTTTCCTTCTGGTTGCCTGGGTGGCTCAGTTGGTTAAGCATCTGACTCTTGGTTTTGGCTCAGGTTATGATATCATGGTTTTTGAGTTCAAGCCCCACGCCAAGCTCTGTGCTGACAGTACAGAGCTTGCCTGAGATTCTCTCTTTGCCTCTCTCTCTGTCTCTCCCCTGCTCATGCTCATGCGTGCTCTCTCAAAACAAACAAACAAACTTAAAAAAGTTTCCTTCCATTTCTATTTTTTGGAACACTTTGAGAAGAATAGATATTAACTCTTCTTTAAATGTCTGGTAGAATTCCCCTTGGATGCTATCCAGATCTGGACTTTTGTTTGTTGGGAGATTTTTTTATTACTGTTTCAATTCCTTTGCTGGTTATGAGTCTGTTCAAATTTTTTATGTAATTCCCGTTTCAGTTTTGGTAATTTGTATGTTTCTAGGAATTTACGCATTCTTCCTGATTGCCCAATTTGTTGGTATATAGTTTTTCATAATACTCTCTTAAAATTGTTTGCATTCCTTTGGTGTTGGTTGTGATCTCTCCTCTTTCATTTATAATTTTATTTATTTGAGTCCTTTCTCTTTTTGATAAGTCTGGCTAGGGGTTTATCAATTTTATTAATTCTTTTGAAGAATCATCTCTTTGTTTTGTTGATCTGTTCTGCTTTTTTTTTCTTTCTATATTGTTTACTTTTTCTCTAGTTTTTATTATTTATTCCTATTCTTTTGCTGGATTTAGGCTTTATTTGCTATTCCTTTTCTAGCTCATTTAGGTTTAAGGTTAGATTGTGCATTTGGAACCTTTCTTGCTTCCTGAGATAGGCATGAATTGCAACATACTTCCCTCTTAGGACTGACTTCGCTGCATCCCAAAGGTTTTGTATTGTGGTGTTTTAATTTTCGTTTCCTTCCATGTACTTTTTTATTTTGTCTTTAATTTCCCAGTTAACCCATTCATACTTTAGTAGGATGTTCTTTAACCTTAGGATGAAAACTTCTGAATATATTTGTTAACTCCATCTGGTCCAGTGTGTCATTCAAAGCTATTGTTTTCTTTCTGGTTTTCTGCTTAGATGATCTGTCCATTGTTGTAAGTGGGTTGTTAAAGTTCTCTACTATTATTGTATTATTATCAATAACTTTCATCTTTTTAAATTAATTGATTTATATATGTTATTCAAAATTGGGGACATAAAGATATATAATTGTTAAATCTTCTTGATGGATGAACCCCTTAATTATTGTATAATGACTCTCTTCATCCCTTGTTACAGTATTTAGTTTGAAATCTAGTTTCTCTGATATAAGTATGGCTACTCCAGCTTTCTTTTGGTGTCAGTTAGCATGATACATGCTTCTCCATACCCTAATTTTCATCTGCTGATGTTTTTAGATCCAAAATGAGTCTCCTGTAGGCAGCATATAGTTTTTTTTTTCTTTTAATCCATTCTGATACCCTATCTCTTTTGAATGGAGAATTTAGTCCATTTACATTTACATTGAAGTTGATTATTGAAACATATGACTTTAATTTCATGGTGTTACCCATAAGGTTGGTGTTTTGGTGATGTTCTCTGTTCCTTTCTATTCTATGTTGTATTTGGTCTTTTTTTCCACAACCCAGGGTCTCCCTTTAAATTTCTTGCAGGGCTGGTTTAGTGGTTATGAACTCCTCTAGTTTTTGTTTGTCTGGCAAACTCTTTATCTTTCCTTGTATTCTGAATGACAGTCTCATGGGTAAGTATTCTAGGCTGCATATTTTTTCCATTCAACATGTTGAATATATCCTGTCATGCCCTTCTGACCTCCCAAGTTTCTGTGGACATAACTGCTGCCAACCTAATCTGTCTTCCCTTGCTTTTGTCCCTTCTTGTCCCTTACTACTTTCAGGATTCTTTCCTTGTCTGTATATTTTGTAAATTTGATATGCCACTGATATGCCTTGGTGATGTCCTGTTTTGTTGAATTTAATGGGAGATCTCTGTGCTTCTTGGATTGTGATGTCTGTGTCCTTCCCCAGATTAAGGAGGTTTTCAACTAGAATTTGCTTACATAAACTTTCTGACCCTTTTGCTCTCACTTTATCCTTTGGGACACCTTTTATACAAATGTATTTACATTTTAATACATCGCTGAGTTGTCTAAGTTTGCTTTCACAATCTGTTACCATTATCTTTGTTTCCCTCTTATATTTATCTTCATTATTTTCCATAATTTTATCTTCAATATCACTATTTCATTCATCTGCTTCATCAATCCTGTTATAACATGCATTTGGGTTTGCATCTCACTTATAGTCTTTTTAATTTTGGACTGACTATATTTTAGCTCTTCTATCTCTGCAGTAAAGGATTTTCTAGTGTCTTCTATGTTTTTCTTCAAGACCAGTTAGAATCCTTATAACTGTTGTTTTAAATTCTAGTTCAGACAACCTACTTATATCTGTATTGATTAAATCCCTGGCCGTCATTTCATCCTGTCCTTTCTTTTTTTGGGGGTGAATTCCTCCATCTTCCATAGGTCATTTTTTCTGTTTGTAAACATTAAACTTTTTTTTCTAAGACTTCTGATCAATTTCTGCCTTTTTAACTCTAATTGAGAATTCTCTGCTTTGTTATTATATTAGTCATATTTACTATTTTTTTATTTTAAATGTTTTGTATCAGTCATATTTAAATTTTTTTGTGTGTTCAGCTGGCATAGAGTTGCATTATATATTTACAACTATTTAAGGTCCATTTTATTTATTTATTTATTTATTTATTTTTATTTAATTTAATTTAATTTTTTATTTTTTTAAAATTTACATTCAAATTAGTTAGCATATAGTGGAACAATTATTTCAGGAGTAGATTCCTTAATGCCCCTACCCATTTACCCCATTCCCCCCCCACAACCCCTCCAGTAACCCTCAGTTTGTTCTCTATATTTATGAGTCTCTTCTGTTTTGTACCGTCCCTGTTTTTGTATTATTTTTGTTTCCCTTCCCTTATGTTCATCTGTTTTGTCTCTTAAAGCCCTAATGAGTGAAATCATATGATTTTTGTCATTCTCTGATTAATTTCACTTAGCATAATACCCTACAGGTCCATCCACGTAGTTGCAAATGGCAAGATTTCATCCTTTTTGATTGCCAAGTAATACTCCATTGTATATATATACCACATCTTCTTTATCCATTCATCCTTTGGTGGACATTTGGGCTCTTTCCATACTTTGGCTATTGTTGATAGTGCTGCTATAAACACAGGGGTGCATGTGTCCCTTCGAAACAGCACACCTGTATCCCATGGATAAATACCTACTAGTGCAATTGCTGGATCATATGGTAGTTCTATTTTTAGTTTTTTGAGGAACCTCCATACTGTTTTCCAGGGTGGCTGCACCAGCTTCCATTCCCACCAACAATGCAAAAGAGATCCTCTTTCTCCACATTCTTGCCAACATCTGTTTTTGCCTGAGTTGTTAATGTTAGCCATTCTGACCAGTGTAAGGTGGTATCTCAGTGTGGTTTTAACTTGTATTTCCCTGATGATGAGTGATGTTGAGCATGTTTTCATGTGTCAGTTAGCCATCTCGATGTCTTCTTGGAGAAGTGTCTATTCATGTCTTTTGCCCATTTCTTCACTGCATTATTTGTTTGTTGGGTGTTGAGTTTGATAACTTCTTTATATTTTGGATACCAACCCTTTATCTGATAGCTCATTTGCAAATATCTTCTCCCATTCTGTCTGTTGCCTTTAAATTTTGCTGATTGTTTCCATTGCTGTGCAGAAGCTTTTTATTTTGATGAGGTCCCAATAGTTCATTTTTGCTTTTGTTTCCCTTGCCTCTGGAGACGTGTTCAGTAAGAAGTTGCTGCTTCCAAGATCAAAGAGGTTTTTGCCTGCTTTTTCCTCGAGGATTTTGATGGCTTCCTGTCTTACAGTTAGGTCTTTCATCCATTTTGAGTTTATTTTTGTGTATGGCATAAGAAAGTGGTCCAGGTTCATTCTTCTGCATGTCGCTGTCCAGTTTTCCCAGCACCACTTGCTGAAGAGACTGTCTTTAATCCATTGGATATTCTTTCCTGCTTTTTCAAAGATTAGTTGGCCATTCGTCTGTGGGTCCATTTCTGGGTTCTCTATTCCATTCCATTGATCTGAGTGTGTGTTCTTGTGCCAGTACCATACTGTCTTGATGATTATAGCTTTGTAGTATAGCTTGAACTCTGGGATTGTGATGCCTCCTGCTTTGATATCCTTTTGCAAGGTTGCTTTGGCTATTCAGGGTCTTTTCTGGTTCCATACAAATTTTAGGATTATTTGTTCCAGCTCTGTGAAGAATGCTGGTGTTATTTTGATAGGGATTGCCTTGAATGTGTAGATTACTTTGGGTAGTATCAACATTTTAACAATATTTTTTCTTTCTATCCAGGAGCATGGAATCTTTTTCCACTTTTTTTGTGTCTTCAATTTCTTTCATAAGCTTTCTATAGTTTTCAGTGTATAGATATTTCACCTCTTTGGTTAGATTTATTGCTAGGTATTTTATGGTTTTTTGTGCAACTGTAAATGGGATCGATTCCTTGATTTCTGTTTCTGTTGCTTCATTGTTGGCATATAGGAATGCAACCGATTTCTGTGCATTGATTTTTTATCCTGCAACTTTGCTGAATTCATGAATCAGTTCTAGCAGTATTTTGGTGGAATCTTTTCTATTTTCCATATAGAGTATTATGTCATTTGCACAGAGTGAAAGTTTGACCTCCTCCTGGCCAATTTGGATGCCTTTTATTTCCTTGTGTTGTCTGATTGCAGAGGCTAAGACTTCCAATACTATATTAAATAACAGTGGCAAGAGTGGACATCCCTGTCTTGTTCCTGACCTTAGGAGGAAAGCTCTCAGCTTTTCCCCATTTAGAATGATATTAGTGTTGGGTTGTTCATATATAGGTTTTATGATCTCGAGGTATGCTCCTTCTATTCCTACTTACTTGAAGGTTTTTATTAAGAAAGGATACTGTATTTTGTCAAATGCTTTCTCTGCATCTATTGACAGGGTCATATTGGTCTTGTCCTTTCTTTTATTGATGTGATGAATCATGTTAATTGTTTTGTGGATATTGAACCAGCCCTGAATCCCAGGTATAAATCCCACTTGGTCGTGGTGAATATTTTAATGTATTGTTGGAGCCAGCTGGCTAATATCTTGTTGAGGATTTTTGCATCCATGTTCATCAGGGTAATTGGTCTATAGTTCTCTTTAGTGGGGTCTCTGGTTTTGGAATCAGGGTAATGCTGACTTCATAGAAAGAATTTGGAAGTTTTCCTTCCATTTCTGTTTTTTGGAACAGTTTCAAGAGAATAGGTGTTAACTCTTCCTTAAATGTTTGGTAGAATTCTCCTGGAAACCCATCTGTCCCTGGACTCTTGTTTTTTGGCAGATTTTTGATTACTATTCGATTTCCTTAATGGTTATGGGTCTGTTCAAATTTTCTATTTCTTCCTGTTTCAGTTTTGGTAGTATATATTTTTCTAGGAATTTGTCCATTTCTTCCAGATTGCCCATTTTATTGGCATATAATTGCTCATAATATTGTTATTATTGTTTTTATTTCTGTTGTGTTGGTTGTGATCTCTCCTCTTTCATTCTTGATTTTATTTATTTGGGTCCTTTCCTTTTTCTTCTTGATCAAAGTAGCTAGGGGTTTATCAATTTTGTTAATTCTTTCAAAGAACCAGCTTCTGGTTTCATTGATATGTTCTACTGTTTTTTTGGTTTTGATAGCATTAATTTCTGCTCTAATCTGTATTATTTCCTGTCTTCTGCTGGTTTGTGGTTTTATTTGTTGTTCTTTTCCCAGCTCCTTAAGGTGTAAGGTTAGGTTGTGTATCTGAGATCTTTCTTCCTTCTTTGGGAAGGCCTGGATTGCTATATACTTTCCTCTTATGACCACCTATGCTGTGTCCCAGAGGTTTTGGGTTATGGTGTTATCATTTTCATTGACTTCCATATACTTTTTAATTTCCTCTTTAACTGCTTGGTTAGCCCATTCATTCCTTAGTAGGATGTTCTTCAGTCTCCAAGTATTTGTTACATTTCCAAATTTTTTCTTGTGATTGATTTCAAGTTTCATAGCCTTTTGGTCTGAAAATATGCATGGTATGATCTCGATCTTTTTGTACTTACTTAGGTTTGATTTGTGTGTTGGTATATGGTATATTCTGGAGAACATTCCATGTGTCCTGGAGAAGAATGTATATTCTGCTGCTTTCAGATGAAATGTTCTGAATATATCTGTTAAGTCCATTTGGTCCAGTGTGTCATTCAAAGCCATTGTTTCCTTGTTGATTTTTTGATTAGATGATCTGTCTGTTGCTGTGAGTGGGGTGTTGAAGTCTCCTACTCTTATGGTATTATTATCAATGAGTTTCTTTACGTTTGTTACTAATGATGTATATATTTGAGTGCTCTCATATTTGGCCCATAAATGTTTACAATTGTTAGGTCTTTTTGGTCTATAGACCCCTTGATTTTGATATAATACCCTCTGCATCCCTTGACACAGTTGTTAATTTAAAGTCTAGATTGTCTGATATAAGTATGGCTACTCCAGCTTTCTTTTGTTGACCATTAGCATGATAGATGGTTCTCCATCCCCTTACTTTCAATCTGAAGGTGTCTTTACGTCTAAAGTGGGTGTCTTGTAAACAGCATATAGATGGATCTTGTTTTCTTATCCATTCTGTTACCCTATGTCTTTTGATTGGAGCACTGAGTCCATTGACGTTTAGGGTGAGTACTGAAAGATATGAATTTATTGCCATTATGATGCTTGTGGAGTTGGAGTTTCTGGTAATGTTCTCTAGTCCTTTCTAATGTTTTGTTGCTTTTAGATTGTGTGTGTGTGTGTGTGTGTGTGTGTATGTATACATATCTATTCACTCATCTTTTCTCCCCTGAGAAAGTTCCCCTTAATATTTCTGCAGGGCTGGTTTAGTGGTCACAAACTCCTTTAATTTTTGTTATGGATAAAGAATTCTTGGCTGCATATTTTTCTGATTTAGCACACTGAATGTATCCCATCACTCCCTTCCGGCCTGCCAGGTTTCTATGGATAGGTCTGCTGCAAACCTGATCTGTCTTCTCTTGTATGTTAGGGACTTTTTTTCCTTTGCTGCTTTCATGATTCTCTCCTTGCCTGAGTATTTTGTGAATTTGACTATGATATGCCTTGTTGATGGTCAGTTTTTGTTGAATCTAATGGGGGTCCTCTGTGCTCCCTGGATTTTGCTGTAGTTGTCTTTCCCCAGGTTAGGAAAGTTTTCCACTATGATTTGCTCACATAACCCTTCTACCCCTATTCCTCTCTCTTCCTCTTCTGGGACCCCTATGATTCTGATGTTGTTCCTTTTTAATGAGTCACTGATTTCTCTAATTCTTAAATCATGCTCTTTTGCCTTAATCTACCTCTTTTTTCTTCTTTGTTATTCTCTATAAGTTTGTCCTCTGTATCACTGATTCTCTGTTCTGCCTCATCCATCCTTGCCCCCGCAGCATCCATCCGTGATTGCACCTCAGTTTAGAATTTTTAATTTCATTCTGGCCATTTTTTACTTCTTTTATTTCTGCAGAAAGTGACTCTAATCTATTTTCGACTCCAGCTAGTGTTCTTATTATCGGTGTTCTACATTCTGGTTCAGACATTTTGCTTGTATCTGTGTTGGTCAAGTCCCTGGCTGTCGTTTCTTTGTGCTCTTTCTTTTAGGGTGAATTCCTTCATTTTGTCATTTTGAAGGGAGAAAAGGAATTAATGAGGTAGAAAAATTGGAATTAAAAAAATTAAAGTTAAAAAAATTTTAAAATTGAAAATTAAACACACACACACACACACACACACACACAAATTGAATAGATGATGATAGATCCTAGGTGTGTTTTGGTCTGGGTGTTGAAAGTGGTTGGACAAATTAGAGAAAAAAAATGGGGGGGTGGGGGAGAGAAAAAAAAAAGGAAATCATTTGAGAATTTGAAAAAATGAATACACTGAAGTGGACTAAAATGAGATAATGGGGGTAAAGTAGAATTTGAAAACATATACACAAAATTAAAGAATATAGTGGAAAAAAAGTAAAGAAAAATATTTTTAATAAAAATTAAAATTAAATGATTTTTTCATTTTTTCATTTTCTGTAAGAAAAAAGAAAAAAACTAAAAAGAGAAAAAAGATAAATAAAAGAAAAAAGAAAAATAGTTTGAAAATTTGAAAAAGTGAATACACTGTAGTAGACTAAGATAAAATGATGGAAGTAGATTAGAATTTGAAAAAAAATTTACATAACAGCAAAAATATAGTAATAAAATTAAATAAAAATATTTTTAATAGAAATTGAAAGTAAAAATGAAGTTTTTATCTTTCTGCATTCAAGAAAAAGAAATGAAAAAGAAAAAAAAGGATATTGAAAATTTGAAAAGGTACAAAGTACACTGAAGTAGACTAAAATAAAATGATGGAAGTAAAGTTGAATTTGAAAAAAATTACAGAAAAGTAAAAAATGTAGTAATAAAAATTAAAGAAATGTATTTTTAATAAAAATTGAAAATAAAAATGAATTCTTTATCTTTTTGTATTCAAGAAAAAGAAAAGAATTGTAAAAGAGAAAAAGGAAAAAGGAAAAAGGAAAAAAAAAAAAGAAAATTGATCAGATGAACCGGCCAACAGATTGAATGAAGTAGGACTGAAATTGCTTTGTTTTCACCTAGAAGTCAGTCTATGTAGCTCTCTATAGTCCATAAACCAAGCCGGCAATGAGATTTGTATTCCTGAAGAGCAAAGTTGCCCAGTTGGGCGGGGCTCAGTGTAAGAGCTCCGCTCTCCAGTAAGATGGCACTTGTAGCCTACTGGGGTGGATTTTTGCAGGGTTCGTAGGTGAGTATGAGCATGCGCGGGAGCGGTGAAAATGGCACCACCCAACCACCTAGTCTGTTCTCACAGATCAGCAATCTTGCACCTGTCATCTGTTTTTAGCTTTCATCCACTCTCCGCTTCTTCATTCTCCATGACTAGGCCCCTGGCAGTACCTTTCTCCCAAGTTTGGCTCACATGTGGCTGTTTTCCCCGGCCCCTTACTTCCCAAGGACTGTGGCTTCAACCCATTCCGCTCCTCTGTGGATGGGTCTCACCGAGCAATGGCCGAATGAGCAATGGCTGAATAACACCTGCACCCAGGTATACCCACTGGACCCTGTTGTTGCCGGTCCCCGAGACTGCGGCCAGGTGCCAGCCTGTCCCAGAAAATGTTCAGGAGCGGTGTAGCAGCAGTATCTCAGGTATTATGGAAAATTACAACACATATCTGGCACCAGGCTTCACTCTTAACGACTTTGCCCCAGCACCAGCGAATGTGGCCGCCTTCTGGAGTCTGCTGGGACCAGGGTGCTTCAACAGTCTTTACCAAATGTCCTTCCAGCAGTGGAACCGCTTTTCCCCTCTTGGCCTGAGAACCTCCCGGACCCCACTCTGTTCCTGGGGATTCACCCTTCCCACCAGAGCACCGCCAGGTATCAAGCTGCGGGGTTGCAACCTTTGCGCTCCCCTTGTTTACAGTCTTAATGGAATGTAAACCCTCTCCTTCTTCCTTTCTCCCTTTTTAGTTTAGTCCCCATGGCTGTTTTCAATTTTCCACTTTCTCTCCAGCTACTTTTGGGGAGGGGTGATTTTCCCATATTCTCCCCACCTCCCCAGTCTCCATCCTCTCTCCTCCCTCAAAAGCAGTTCTCTACCTGTCTCAGCTTCTTGCTCCCCAAGTTCAGCTCTCTGTGCCACATACCTGCTGAATTCTGTGGTTCAGGTTGTGCAGACTGTTGTGTTAAGCTTCCGATCAGTTTTCTAAGTGTGTAGGATGATTTAGTGTTGGTCTGGCTGTATTTCATGGACTTGAGACACACAAAAAGCTTCCATGCTGCTCTGCCATCTTGGCTCCTCCCTCAAGGTCCATTTTAAAATAACATATATCACTTCACATTTAGTGCCAGTACATTATAATAACAAATCCTAATTCCTCCCTTCTGTCCCTTGTATCATTTATTTCACTTACTCATAAGCATGCATAAATACAGGCATGGGGGTTCGTGTGTGTGTATGCACTCATATACAAGTGTATATTATCAAAAACATCTTTGCTATTTTGAACAGTTAGCTATTGTGTAATTAAATGTAAGAAAAACAAAAAGTTTTATTTTACTTTCATCTTTTTTCTTTATTGATTCTCTTTCTTTATGTAGATTCCAATTTCTAAGCTATATTATGTATCTCTAGAACTTTTAGCATTCCTTTCAGGTAAGATCTATTGGCAAAAAAGGTACTTTAATTTTTGTTTGTATTAGAATGTCTTTCTCTACTACCTTTGAAGGATAGTTTTGTATAGTATAGAATTCTAGATTAGTATTTTATTTTTGTTTTTTCTCTCAACACTTTAAATATTTCACTCCAGTGTCTCATTGTTTTCATGGTTTCTGAGGAGAATTTGAACATAATTCTTACTCTGTTCCTCTCTAAGTAAGTTTCTTTTTTTCTTGTTTCTTTCAGGATTTTTTTCTCTATTTTTGATTTTCCATGAATTGAAAATGTTATGCCTGGGCATAGATTTTTTTTTCTAGTTTTGTTATGTACCTTTTTGTTTTCTGAATTTCTGAACTTTCTGGATATATGATGTGGTTCTTATATTAGTTTGGGGAGATTTTCAATTGCAAATATTTCTTCTGTTCCTTTATGTTTCTTCTTCTCTTTTTGGTATTCTCATTATATGCATGTTACATGTTTTGTACTTGTCATATAGTCCTTGGATGTGTTGTTTTCCAGTATTCCCTCTGCTCTTGGTCCCTATGCTTTTCAGTTGTGAAGGTCTCTACTGAAATACCCTTAATATTTCTTAATAATTTCTTAATATTACTGAAATTTCCTCTCCATGCCCAGTCAACTGATGAGCCATTCACAGGTATTGTTCATTTCATTTACCAAGCTATTTTGATCTCTAGCATGCAGGTTCTTTTCTAGGATTCCTGTTTTTCTTCTCATAGTGCTTATTTTGAATGTTGTGTAGTTTTCCATTAGAGCCATTAGCATGCTAATCATAGTTGTAGTAAATTGCTGCTCTGTTAATTCCATTATCTGTGTCATGTCTGAGTCTGGTTTTGATGCTTGCTTTGTCTCGTCAACCTGTTTCTTTGTTTTTGTATTTTGTTTTTTGTTTTTGTTTTTGCCTTTTAGTATGTCTTACAAATTCCCCACCCCTCTCTATTTTCTTTTTTTGGGGGAATATACCCAGACTCAATACATTCTGCACTGGTCTTATGGAGATGTTACTTTTCATTTTCTGTTCTAATAAATTGTGATTGTCTGTATTCCATTGGTCTCTTCAATTTTGGGGGCAACAGTTTGCCCCGTGACCTCATTTCTTTTATGAATTTTTTCATATGAAGAAGTTTTTTCAACTTCTTACTTTCTGTTACAATGGAGTATCTACTTGTGAGCTGCCTATGTGCCAGACCAAAAACCAGAAGTCTGAGCTCCATGCTTAAAATTATGTCTCTCAGCGTGCCTGAGTCTGTCATTTATGCCTCTGACACTTAGTTTCAGCTCAGGTCATTATCTCATGATTCGTGAGTTTGAGCCCTGTGTTGGACTCTGCTTTGGTGTGCGGAGCCTGCCTGGGATTCTCTCCCCCCACCCCTGACCCCGCCAAATATATAAATAACTTCAACAATAACAACAACACACCTCTGTCTCCTAACTTCAAGGAGATCTGTGTGCTCTGCTTGAGCTCCATCATCTAATATTTCAGTAAGAAAGAATTCTTAGGGTCATACCTCAGGTAGTGCTAATGCTCACATTCCCACTCTTTCTCTTCTCTTAGAGAAAATAATCTTGCACTTCTTGTTTTACAGAATGTGAATAAATTTGTTTTATGTATTTTACGCAAGGAAAGACTCTGATTATATGATTTCACTTATACAATTTCACTTATACATGGATTCTAAAAGACAAATGAATAAAGAAACAGAAACCAAAATCAGACCAATAAATACAGAGAACAAACTGACATTTCTCTGGTTTTACATTTGTTTGTGGCAGGTATGCTAGTCTTTTCCCAGTTGTGTAATCATTTTTAAAAGTAGAATCCAGTGAAAATTCACATTTCTATTGTTGCACATCTATATTAATTTTAGTATGTTTATGGGTTGTGATTTGAATAATAATGAGTTAATTTTTTTGTTAGACACAAAACCTTGATTCAAATACTTAAAGTAAAAATATTTGATTTAATTTAATTCAAGGAAATAAAAGGACTAAAAATGCCCATCAGAGAATTAACAAAATAAACTTTAATCATATACAAAGCAGTGAAAATCAGTGAAAAACGAGACTAATCAATGCATATGTGGAGAAAAGTAAATCTATGGCCATGAGAGTTTACTTGCAGTAAACACACATAAAAATGCATGTGTATGTGTATTTATATGATATAAAATAACATTTATACATATATATGGTGGACACACACACATACTTGTGCACACTCAAACACTTTCAGCCCTACGTAGCTGAGGAGATAGATAACATATACTTGTAAGGGTGAATGGAGACCAAATTATGGAGAGCCTTGAGAGTTAAACTCAAAAATCAAGAACTGATATGTTACAAGTCAGTAATTTCAAATGAGGAAATGATATAATGTAAATACATGAAATACTTGTTTTAAATATATATTTGAGGTGAGTTTGAACTTGGAAAGTTAGAGACTGGAAAAGTATCTCAGATACTATTGGAATAAGCAAGATATGAAGTTTTAAGGTGGTGGATGAGGGTAATGAAGATGCAAAAAAGAAGAAAAAAAAAGTGTATTTTGGAAAAATTTTGAAAGGCAGAAATACTAGATTTGCTTTTTTAAAGTTTTAATTTAAATTCTAGTTAGTCAACATATAGGATAATATTGGTTTCAGCAGTAGAATTTATTAATTGCTCACTGACCTACAACACTCCTTATTCATCACAAGTACCCTCCTTAATACCCATCACCTATCTAGTCCATCCCTCACCCACCTCCCTCCATGAACTCTGTTCTCTACAGTTAAGAATTTCTTATGGATTATCTCTTTTTTCCCCTTTCCCTATGTTCATCTATTTTGTTCCTTAAATTCCAAATTTGAGTGAAATCATATGTTATTTGTCTTTCTCTACCTGACTTATTTCTTTGCATAGTATATTCCAGCTTCATCCATGTTATTGCAAATGGAAAGTTTCCATTCTTTTTGATAGCTGAGTTCTATCTCATTGTATATGTATATATTACCTTTTCGTTCTCCATTCATCAGTTGGAGGACATTTGAGCTCTTTCTGTAATTTGGCTGTTATTGGTAATTCTGTATAAATGTCAGGGTATGTGTGTCCCTTTGAATAAGTATTTTTGTATCCTTTGGGTAAATACAAATAGTGCAATTGCTGAGTCATAGGGTAGTTGTATTTTTAAAATTTGAGGAACCTCTGTACTATTCCCAGAGTGTCTGGACCAGTTTGCATTCACACCAACAGTATAAGAAGGTTCCCCTTTCTCTGCATCTTCACCAACATCTGTTGTTTCCTGTGTTGTTCACTGTAGCCTTCTGACAGGTATGAGGTTGTATCTCATCGTGATGTTCATTTGTATTACCCTGATGATGAATGATGTTGAGAATCTTTTCATGTGTCTGTTAGTCATCTGTATGTATGGTCAACTAATGTTGGACAAAGCATGAAGGAATATACAATGGAAGAAAGGCTGTCTCTTCAACAAATGTTGGGAAAGAATGAACCTGGACTATTTTTTATACCATACATAAAAATATTTTCAAAATGGATCAAAACCCTAAATGTGAGACAGGAAACCATAAAATATCCTAGAGGAGAACACAGGCAGTAACCTGTTTGACCTTGGACATAGCAGCTTTTTACTAGACACATCTCTGAGAGGAAGGGAAACAAAAGCAAAAGTGAACTGTTGGGACCTCATCAAGATAAAAAGCTTCTGCACAGCAAAGGAAATAATAAATAAAACTCAAAGACAACATACAGAACGAGAGAAGATACTTGCAAATGACATATATGATAAAAGGTTAGTATCCAAATCTATAAAGAACTTATCAAACTAAACACCCCAGAAATAAATAATACATTAAAAAAATAAGAGATTGGCAATCAAAATGGAGGGGAGAGAAAACATAAGAGATTGTCGAATAATTTATATATAAATTATATATTATATACATATATATAATGCAAATATAAGTATAAATGCTTATTTGTTCTTATATACTTTTGCTGACCATTAAAAATGTTTTCTATGATATTGTAATTAACCACAAAGTGGTAAACTCTAATATTTGTCAAACTAGCAACCAGACATTTTTTTGCAATGATAATATTTTATTTTACATCATAGATATGTCATTGGAAATACACATAATCCTATTTATATATTGCATATTCAATATCTCAAAAATACAAAGAACATGATATTTAATGAATTTACATATTTAAACCTTGAAAATTTGCTAGTTTTCTTTGTTTCCTCTTGATAAACTTGAATTTCCTTTAAATAAAAGAGTCTTAAAAATGAACATTTCTAATTTTTTTAATGTTTTATTTATTTTTGAAAGAGAGAGAAAGAGAAACAGAGTGCAAGCAGGGGAGGGGCAGAGATAGAGGGAGACAAGGAGTCTGAAGCAGGCTCCAGGCTCTGAGCTGTCAGCACAGAGCCCGATGCAGGACTTAAACCCACAAACCATGAGATTGTGACCTGAGCCCAAGTCGGGCGCTTAACTGATAGAGCCACCCAGGCACCCCTACAAATGTACATATCTAACATTTTATTAAAAACTACGTAAAAATTGATAGAAACGTCTAATATTTGAAGAACTGACTTTTTTAAAAGGCAAAATTTTTTACATGGTGTTTCATAAGTGGCAGTAGGAAACTTGTCTATATTTTGCAGATATTAAAAACATAATTATATAGAATTAGAATGGCTTAGAAAGATATTAAGTAATCCAAAATGAAATATAACATAGCAGTCATGTATCTTTATTATGGATACTTAACTTTTGTCTGAAATATGTTTATTGGAGAAGATGATTTCTTAAAGAGTTTGAGTAGTAGGAATTTCTCATTATTTTCATCACTTGTTAGCTCTTTGGAGCCTGACATTTTCTTCTAAATTAATACTTAGCAGTGTTAATCAAAGACTTCTTACACTAAGTCCAACGTTTGCATATTTACCTTTTATACAAAAAGGTTATGTCTACATAATATAGATAATTAAGGTAATTATTAAGAGAGAAGACAAGTTCTCAGCCCATGTCTTTATTATTTGAATATGTTACACTAAATCACCCGTTCTACTTTATAATAATAGGTGTTATTTTATGCAACAAGCATCATGTTAATAGCTTTAGATATATTAATTAAATTAAGCCTGCACATACATATAAGATATAATGTTAATTTTTTTTTTTATAAATGACTATATACACTCAAGTTACCTGAGGTTTTGAAACTAGAAATGGTAGAGACATAAAAACTGGTAATCTTATGTCCATGCTTTTTTTTTTTTGTCATTGTTGTTTGTTTTTTGTGTGTGTGTTTTTAAATTCAACTAAGTTAACATATAGTATAGTATTGGTCAGGAGTAGAATTTAGTGATTAGTCACTTACGTATAATATCCAGTGCTCATCCCAACAAGTGCCCTCCTTAATGCCCATCACCCATTTAGCCCATCCCCCTACACACCTCCCTTCCAGCAGCCTTCAGTTTGTACTCTGTGTTTAAAAGACTCTTATTTTAGGAAGCTTGGATGGCTCAGTCAGTTAAGTGTCTGACTTTGGCTCAGGTCATGATCTCACAGTTCTTGAGTTCAAGCCCCTTGTTGGGTTCTGTGCAGACAGCTCAGAGCCTGGAGCCTGCTTTGGATTCTGTGTCTCCCTCTCTGACCCTCCCCTCCTCATGCTCTCCCTCTCCCTCTCTCAAAAATTAGTAAACATTAAAACAAAAACTCATGTTTTGCCTTCCTCTCTCTTTTGATCTTATTTTTTATATCTTATTTTATCTATATTTTTATCTTATTAGATTTTATATATTATTTTTTATATATTTTTCCCCTTCTTTTCCCCTATGCTCATCTGTTTTCTTTCGTAAATTTCACATACGAGTGAAATCTTGTGGTATTTATCTTTCTCTGAGTGAATTATTTTGCATAGCATAATACATTCTAACTCCATCTGTGTTGTTGCAAATGGCAAGATTTCACACTTTGAGATCTCAGAGTAATATTCCATTGTGTGTGTGTGTGTGTGTGTGTACCACTTATTTTTTCTTCATTCATTAGTTGATGGACTTTGGGGTTCTTTCCATTATTTGGTTATTGTTGATAGTGTGGTCATAAACATTGGGGTGCATGTGCCTCTTCAAATCAGCATTTTTGTATCCTTTGGATAAATACATAGTAGTGCAATTTCTGGGTCATAGGGTAGTTCTATTTTTAATTTTTTGAGATACCTCCATACTGTTCTCCGGAGTGGCTGTACCAGTTTACATTCCACTCACAGCGCAAAAGTGTTCCCCTTCCTCCTCATCCTCACTATCTGTTGTTTCCTGAGTTAATTTTAGCCATTCTGATAGGTGTGAGGTGGTATCTCATTGTGGTTTTGATTTGTATTTCCCTGATGATGAGTGATCTTGAGCATCTTTTCATGTATCTGTTAGCCATCTGGATGTCTTCTTTGGAAAAGTGTATATTCCTGTCTTCTGCCCATATCTTCACTGGATTACTTGTTTTTGGGGTGTTGAGTTTCATAAGTTCCTTACAGATTTTGGATACTAACCCTTTATCTGATATGTCATCTGCAAATATATTCTCCCATTTGGTGGGTTGCCTTTGAGTTTTGTTGATTGTTTCTTTCATGCCCATACTATTAAATATTGCATATGGTTATCTATCTAGCAATTCTTGCCATTTCAGATGCTAAAGCTCTTAACAATTATTAATGGCATTGGCATATTTAAAAAAATATATTAGCCTAATTAATTAATTAAGCGACTTGGTAAAGGTGATATAGACTCTTACCAGGAGGTTCCATGTTGGTTCCCAGGGATGCAGATTTCACTGCCGATTTTTACAATTGTATTACCTCCTCTGATTTTTTTTTATGTGTTAAGTATCTCTCAATATAGAATTGGTATCTTAAACTGCCAGGAATGTTACTCTTTTTTGTTATGTAAGTGCTAAATATATCTAATAAAATATATCTATAAAGAGAGATATCTATAACTTGTATCCTGTGATAACATTTGTAACATAATCCCTTTCTGGATTTCTGCTTGTTGAGAATTCACATCAGTATATCTGTATTATTAGTCTCTCATGACTCAGTGTTCTTTTTTCTCCAAAATTTCTTCTCTTTATTCGAATTTATCTGTTATTCTTCATCATTTAAGACTTATATTTCAGTCTAGAAGTAAATTTTATCTTTCCTTGTATCTTCCTATTTTGTTGTAATACAGTATATAAACATTTTGAAAGTAAACATTAAATATTTTTTTCGTTAAGTAAATAAATGCACTGGATGCCAAATAATTATTTTAAGATATTATCTAACTGATAGCCTTCAAGTAAACAGTTTATTAAATATGACCAGTTATTTTGAGTGATTTTCTAGAGCAGTCCTTTAAAACGACATCTTGCTATATCTTGTAGAATTGGGACTTCACAGTTCACATAGAGATATTAACCCTATTCTCCATTTCAAGTTTTAGATGCTTCTTTAATTTCTGACTAAATTCAAGAGCATATGTTTAACACTGAAAGAAGAAAAACCAAGACCATATGTTTGAAAAAGGGATTAACCATAATGTCTAAATTCTAATGACACTTTTAACTAGTCTAATGATACAACTTCATTATTTTTCATCCTAATGTCAAACATAACTTTTATTCTAAAGACTTCTGAAATACTCAGAATGACTAGAGGAAAACATGACTTAGAGAAAGACATTTCAAGTGATAGTTTAAAAATCTAGAAATTCTAGAGATGTAAGTTTAGATATTTAGAAATACCTAACTTTTTTTCAGTTTTAGCCATTGTAAAAACATCATTTGTTGCACTTCTGGTAATTAGTATATCCATTATTGGTATATGTGAATGACTTGGGTGTGAGAAGTAAAATTTTCCTGAAGGAGTGGGATGATCTTTAATGTAGACTTTTGTAATTCTAATTTACTTCTGACTAATGGATACTAAAGTAAGATTGACTAATGACAGCACCTCTGGTTTCACATAGATAATGCAAGAATGTTCATTCATGCAATCAGACTGTGAAAGGCATGTTTCTACTTGAAATTTATAGAATCATAGCATGCTTCACTCTTGACTTAGAAAGCGACAAAGATGCTGTAAATCTGACAGGCATTCTGGCAGCAATAGTTTATCATTTCCTCCTCAAATGAGTTGACTGAGTGATTACAAAAAATCAGAATCCTTTGATGTTTCCTCTGGTAAATAGCAACTTGAATTATATTGAAAAGAATGCAGTGATGGCAAATCCATAGAAACTAAGAACCTAATCCTTATTACAAATTTGCCAATGTAATGGAAGGCCTCGATGGTGTGTCTTTAAGAGATTAGTATCTTCATGTTAATATTTTGACACACATTGGTAGGGATCCCACAGTTAGTCAGTAACTGATTATTATTCCTACTTTTTAGTATATGTTTCTCCTTCAATGCCCTATCAGTGATCTTTAGCCTGTTTTCTGTGGAATAGAAAAGGTTGTGTTGATATAGTTACACTTTATACAGTTATTGCTTTTGACAGGTAGAGTTCAATCTTTCTAAATAGTCCAATAAATTATGCAAATGTCACCAAACTTAATTGAAATCAATGATTTAAATTTCTTTCAAATGAAAATTTGGGTGGATGGATAGATGGATGTTTTTTCATTACCAATGAAATAGAGTTTCTGTGCAAGGGGCCTGCACCTCTAGCACAAATCATATCTCCTTGCTGATACGTTACAAAACACGGTTCTTTGTGAAGCTCCTCTGACTTACAATGTGCAAATCAAAGAAAGAGATTTTATTAAGAGTAGAGTTTTATTTTACTCATTGTGATTTTTTTCTTACCCATATAGATGTTGGATATTTTGATCCTAGACATTATTATATGTGTGGAGTTGGTGCTGCTTGGGTTAGGGTAAGGCTAGATAGATAGATTTTTAGCTAGTTATCCTAAGGGAAATACAAAATCATCTTACTTTATGTATGAATGCTTGAATCCAACTGTAAAGTAATTTTGCAAATTATATTCCATGAATCTACATAACACATCTTGTCATTTTTCTTTACATTTCCTCTCGGTGAGTCAAAAAACCATGTGTAATGCTTAATTTTTTCTTTAGAGAAATATTTCTAGCTGAAAAGATTATTCCACAGTGCGGAAAGATAACTGTGGAGGAAGTTGTCCAGAGAAGTTTTAGCATGTCATTACAGACAATATTTTCAGTAGTGTTTGTGTCTCTGTCTAGATCGGGGCTTTATATTTGTTTTATAGACTTCATAATCAAGGTAAACAGAGTTGTAAATTGCTGTTTCTTGGTCTGTGTTAGGATGAGATACTTGTAAGAGAATCTTCCTTAAATTTTTCACTACTTTGTATCTAATTCTTTGCAGTGAGCTTTAATTTATTGGCTATATAATTCAAAATATTGTGTATGTTCCTAATGAAGAAAGAAAGGCATAGATAGTTTACACAGTTCTGTTATAAGCCTTCAGGTTAGGTACAATTATTACTTATATTATTCATTAGAGAATAAGGTTTATTTTGAAGAGACAAATAGACTTGAATGCTTTGAATTCCAGTCAAATGTGCCAACCTATAGAATCTACTACTAGGCTATGATATATCTCAGAGCAAAGGGTAATTTTAAATATGGCAACTAAAAATAAACTAGAGCAGTTCTAACTCCTTTCTAGATTCAGCCTCAAGGTTTTGGTTTAAATGCCTGTTACAATATAAAAAGGCTTAACTACATCAGTGATTAAGAGAAAATTGAGAGATACTTGACTATCTTTTGGTTATAAATTCAATATTATGCTGATGGAGCTTTTTATTACATGAACTTTAATTAAGTTGATTACATTAAAACTTATAACCTGTTTCTTATTTAGTTGAATTATGCTAGCTATGGATTAATTTAGCAAGCTTATTTTCATAGGCAAATTAAATTACCGAACTTTAATTTGCTTAACCATTGAATATGATCTCCAAAAACTTTAAAATAGCTCAAATGGATTTTACAATTAAACTTAATTAGAGTTATCATTGCAGTGTTACAAAAGTTGAATAATAAAGTAAGGTAAATGAACTCTATGAAAATGTGCATTAAGTTATTTCATTTAAGTTCATTTTCTTACTGTAAGATAATTTTTCAATACTTTATGCTATTACTCTATATGTATATATGTATGTGTTTGTACATCTGGGAATCGTGCATAAAGTAAAATTAATGCAAGTATACTCAAGGTTTTATTGATAAAAGAGAAATTGCAAGGGCCTTTTTAGGAATATATGGTATGACCTCTGAGAGTAGATGTTAATTCTTTCTAAAGAAGTAATGAAGAGTTGTAGATACAACAAAAGAAACTTTAACTCATAAATATTAACTTATAACATTATAGTTTCTAACAAGTAAAGCAAATTTATTTATTAAAATAAGGTAACTGATAGATTTAGTGACTTAAATCTCATATGACTAATTATTAGCAGAGAGTGATCTCTTGATTTTAAGAACAATGCTCTTACAAAACAAGACAAACTAGGATCCACAGGATGTTATAGCTGGTTCATAAATCTCTGCTGCTATAACTGGCAGAAAGAATTAATACAGATGATTCAACAAAAAATTGCTTATTAGGTTATTTGAGGTTGTGTGTGTGTGTGTATATATATATATATATATATATATATATATATATACATACATACACAAACATACATAGATACTAGACAGTGGAAAACCTTGTATATATACATGTATGAGTATACACACACAAATGCCTCACAAAAGGTAAATAGTTCTATACTTGGGAAGACTGTGAAGGTCTTGGGTCAGAGAAACCTGTAGTTGGATTGTCAGCCTGATATTCCCTAATATAGGTTGTGCAAAATAGCGCTTTATCAGTTTGAAGGATTGTAGTGAGGATTCATAGTATAAATAGCTCTTTGCACTGTGTCTTTTTTATGATCAGAATTCAGTAATTCATGGTATTTAATGCCACTGTTTGTATCTATATTTTATAGATGTGGGTATAATATTAGAAATCTTTTTCAATTTTTCTGTTTCTGACATTGTTGGCTACCTTCTCATTTTTAAAACTTGGTTAGTTTTTGACATGGTTGTACTATCTTACTGATTTTATTACATCACAGACTTCTTTTCTATTGTATCCTTCTAGTACTTCTTACTCATCATTAAAGTTTTGTCCTTCACACTCATTCTTTCTCTCTCTAAATCTGTCCTTCTTAATTTCATACTTTCAACTAACACATGTGGTTGTAGGTGATTCTCATAGGTTTTTTTTTCAAGAACCAATTCCAAATTCTCTCCATAGAGTGCGATTTCTAAACTGTTGAGATTTTTGTCCAGTCTCAAATTTTAATATCCCTCAATCAAATGTCCATCTTCCTTTCTGTATCTGTTTTCATTTTTTTTATTTCATCATTGTGATTATAAACTTCAAGCTTTTAAAAATTATTTTTCTTGAACTGTCAGTTTTAGTCTTCACACTCTGATATCCCAATATAATATGGTAAAATTATTCTTTGGTGATATTGCTTTGTATGTATTACAATTACTTTTCAGGAGTTAAATTGTTAAGTGATTATTTTTTGCCAGCCTGTTTCTAATCTCTCATTCAAGTTACATCACTTCCTACTCAGACATATTAAAATGTCAGTTCTATCTACATTATCAAAAGAGTCCAGGGGTTAACTCCTAAAACTGAAATTGTAGATCATATAGCCTTTCTTAATTTCTCCACTAATATGTTAATTTACATATATTATAGTAAACTGTTGTTATTTAAATAAAACTAGTGCTTTCACATATACTTTTATAAACCTTTCTCATATCTGCTCATGCAAATATTTTATAATCTTGAAAGACTGACTCATGATCAACTCTTCACTAAAGTCTCTGTGTAGAAGTAATTCCTTCCTTTAAAACTTCCTTTAACAGGGGGCACCTGGGTGGCTCAGTCAGTTGAGCTTCCAACTTCTGCTCAGGTCTTGATCTAGGGGTTCACGGGTTTGAGCCCCACATATGTGCTGACAGCTTGGAGCCTAGAGCCTGCTTTGGATTCCCTGGTGTGTGTGTGTGTGTGTGTGTGTGTGTGTGTGCGTGCGTGTGTGTATGTCTCTCTCAAAAATAAACAAACATTTAAAAAATTAAAAAAATACTCCTATGACAGAGGCGCCTGGGTGGCTCAGTTAGCTAAATGTGCGACTCTTGATTCTGGCTCAGCTCGGGTCTTGGGATAGAGCCCCGTGTGTGTGTGTGTGTGTGTGTGTGTGTGTGTGTGTATGTGTGTGTGCGTGTGTATACATGCATACATATATATACTATACATATACACTATATGTGACAATTTCCTGTAAACTTAACAATTAATTACTACTACCAGAGTCATCTTCCCCTCTTTCTTGAGTACTTGATCAATGTATTATTTTATCTTTTATAGCCTAACTCTCAATGTCTGAAGACAACCTCCATGCAGGATTAATTTTCCACCATGCTTGTTACTCTGTCATGCACCTACTAGGCACTCAAAAATGGTTGAGTAAACATTTCAACTTCATTTAATATGTTTAAATCAATAGTTTTACAATTTTAATAAAGAAAATGTGACATTTTTTAAGCCACACATTCAAGGGAGTGAGAAAGAATGGACCACTTCTTTTAGTAAAAATGTGTTGAAAATTTAAAATATGGAGCATCAAGCAATAATATTAAAATGATTAGAAAATGATTAATTCAGCATTTAAAAAATAAAATGACTAAATGTATTAATATAAGAATAAAATTAATAGTATTCATTTTAGTTTTACATAATGGACCATACTGTTCAATTATTGTTGAAAAACTGAGTAGATTTTAACAATATTACTGGCTTTGTTCAGTAATTCATGAATCGGGCAACATCCAGTCTAGCAGTTAGAAAGAAGCTCTGAAGAGCTGCACAAAATGAAAGACTATGGCAGAAGGCAGCAGGAACAAGGAAGCTACACTAGGCAAAAAGCAGATTTATTTTTGCAAAGTTTTTTGTTTTTTTTTGTTTTTTGTTTTTTTTCCTTTATGGTATGCCATGAGTCTATCAGACACATTATCTAACCAGTGTTCATTGAGAAATTCCTGATTGTTTTACGATTCCATTTCTGGGAGAGTGGAAACTGTAATTAAGTATCAGTTTTGTGATGTGGGGTTCAGCATAAGTGATTCTATTTCGAAGCGTTTGTATTTATTTTTGTTTTTGTTAATCTTTTATTGAGGTATAATTGACACATAACGTATTTGGTTCAAGTGTACAGCATAATGATTTGATATTGCGTACATTGTGAAATGATCACCACACTAAGTCTAGTTAACATCCAACGCCTTACATAGTTAAAATATATATATATATTTTTTCTTGTGATGAGAACTTTTAAGATCTACTCTCTCAGCAACTTTTGAATATGCAATATGGTATTAGGAACTGTAGTCTCCATGCTGTACACTACATCCCAGAACTTACTTATGTTATGACTTAAAGTTTGTACCTCTTGATTCCCTTCAACCCTTTCTCCCAAACTCTCTACCCACTACCTCTGGCAACATCTATTCTTTTCTGTATATATAAGCTTAGTCATTTTTTAATAGTCCAAATATAAGATATCATATGTTATGTATCTTTGCATCCAACTTATTCCCCTTAGCATACTGCCTTTGAGATCCACTTATATTGGTGCAAATGACAAGATTTCACTCTTTCTTATGGCTGAGTAGTATTTCAGTGTGTGTGTGTGTGTGTGTGTGTGTGTGTGTGTGTCTGTGTCTGTGTGTGTGTGTGTGTGTGTGTGTGTGTGCCACATCTTCTTTATTCATTTATTCATTGATGGACATTTAGGTTGTTTCTGTATCTTAGCTATTGTAAATAATGCTGCAAGAGCATGCGATGCAAATTTTTTTTTTGCGTGTTTTCATTTTCTTTGGATAAATACCAGGAAGTGGAATTACTGAATTATGTATGGTAATTCTTTTTTAATTTTCTGAGGTCTCTGAATACTGGTTTCCATAGTAGCTTCTCCTATTTACATTTCTTCCAACCCTGCACAAGAGTTTCCTTTTCTCCATCATTGCCTCCCTTTGGTACTGTTTATCTTTTGAATAATAACCATTCTAAAAGATGTGAAGTGACATCTCATTGTGTTTTGATTTGCATTCCCCTGATTAACGATTTTGAGCACCTTTTCATGTACCTGTCGGTGTTCTGTATGTCATCTTTGGGAAAATTTCAGTTTAGATCTTTTGCCCATTCTTAAATCACATAATTTATTGTTTTTGCTATTGAGTTGTAAGAGTTGTTTATATAGTTTGGATATTAACCCATAATAAGACATATGATTTACAAATATTTTCTCCAGTTCAATAGGTTGCCTTTTCATTTTGTTCATTGCTTCCTTTCCTGAATTGCCTTATTTTAATTGTTAACATGAATTTATATTGTGGGGGTCCCTGGGTGACTCACACAGTTAAGCATGAGACTCTTTAATTTTGGCTCAGGTTGTGATTTCATGGTTGGTGAGTTCCAGCCCTGCACTGGGCTCCATGCAGACACTGCAGAGCCTGCTTGGGATTCTTTCTCTCCCCAGTCCCCTCTGCTCATTCCCAGCTCACGCATACTTTCTCTCTCAAAACAAATAAATAAACTTAAAAACATTAAGTTGATGGGGGGGAGGGGAAAATGGGTGATAGAATTTGAGAAGGGCACTTGTTGGGATAGTACTGGGTATTGAATGTAAGTGATGAACCAGGGGAATCTACCCCCAAAACCAAGAGCACACTGTACACACTGTATGTTAGCCAATTTGACATTAAATTATATTTGAAAAATTAAAATAAAATACTTATATTGTGGTGCTCACATTTTCCATCAGTGATTGCCTTCTCTGCCCATGTCATATCTGGCTTTTCTTTCCCATTTAGATGTAACATGAGCCTTTATTTTAAGATTCTATAAATTATGATTTCCTATTTCTATGAGGAACCCTCAAGTAGCATTTCTTGAAAAAGTAACAATAAAACTAACTAAAGATAAAATCAAGTTTATAGAAACAAATGTATGTCTATAAATTAGAGCATTTCAAAATTATTCCACCCTTTCCTAGTGGAAGTCTGCAAATGGCATTGTGTAGGTGGCATTATGTAAGTGAAATTGCACATATTTGTTTGTTTCAAGTTTTTACTTAAATTCTCGTTAACATATGGTGTAATATTGGTTTCAGAAGTAGAAAGTGATTCATCACTTACATATAACACCCAGTGTGCATCCCAACAAGTGCCCTTCTTAATGTCTATCACCCATGTAGCCCATCCCCCCCACCTACCTCCTGTAAATAACATTTAAAGAATTGGACAAAAAGGAAGTAAATTTCATATTTCATAAGTTTGTTTTTGAGAGAGAGAGAGAGAGAGGGAGATAGAATGTATGTGCACACACACATGTGTCACACATGAGCGGAGGAGGGTAAGAGAGAGAGGCAGACAGGATCAGAAGCAGGCTCTGTGCTGACTTTTTTCTCTCTGATTATGAAAATGTTTTAGCATTGAACTTTGAACAAGTACAGGTTAATTGACTCTGTTTAACCTTCAATACTGCCTCCAAATAAAGATGGATAAGATCACAGAAAAGCATGTTTTATGCCAACCAAAATAGTAGAGTATAAGTGTTTTGGAGAACTGTAAGAAATTTTCCTGGAACAACAAGAATATGAAGTAGGGATTCCAATAGGTATCTCCCCCACAGTGTGGGATATTATCCTGCCAAGGCCTTCTGAGGACCGCTATTATGGAGTAACCCTGAATGTCAACACTTAGAAATGCTTCTTCATCCTGAGTGGAGGATAAGTGTATCATATCTCCTGAAATATTATACTCTAAGACACAGTGAAAAACATGTAATCTATGTTGCTATATCATTTTTTTTAATTTACAATAATCTCACCTTCATCCCTCCAACTTTCATAAAGTAACTAATGATTCTCACTTAAAACCTCCAAATTATTTTTCAAGAAACTGTTCACCCCCAGACACCCAAAATTGACCCATAAACACTGTTTTTTATTATGAAGCCATTTGGGATAAAGGAGGTTGATTTGCCTTAAATTACCAGCATAATGTAGCCAATTTCACAGAAACAAAGTATGTTAATTTGACATTTTCTTCAATGATATTTAGCCTTTACCATGTACTGTGTGGATAATGTTTTATGAAAAAGCATAACTTTTAAATGAAACTCCAGTGTCCTTATCCATGCAGAAATTTTAAAGATAATTTTTAGGAAAAGCTGACAAGAAGATTCCCTATGAAGTCTAAAGAACATTTACTGTCTTCTCTAATGTGTTAGTTAGTGACGTAGCCTATTGAAATTGTAGGATGTTTTGAAATACTATCATTTTCCCAAAGTATTTTTGTTTAGAAAAAATATAATTACTGTAGAATAATAAAATCTGGGCCGGCCATTTCTAATTTTTTTTTCACTTCTAAAGGCATTTCTTTCATCATTTCTCTGTGTTAACGGTATGTATCGACTTATGTGGTATATGTTAAATTATGCATAAAATAACCAATTTCTACCCGGTGAACAAGGAACGTATCATCAGTGCTTGTGAATTACTGCTTTGTTCCACAATTGTTAAATTATGCTGCTCAAATGTAGACAAATAAGAACTTCACAAGAACTTTTGCCCAACTGTAGAGTAAGTTAGCAACTTAGGACAGAATAAGAAAACAGTGGCTCCAAGTGGATTGAGTATAAAAGATGCTTTCACTAAAGGGCACTAGATGTGACTTTACCTTATACATACATAGGAAAACTAAGACATATTTAAACATAATAATAGTTCTTTAAAAAGTTGACTACAGCAAGGCATTGGATATATGATTAAGGTTAAATAAATAAAAACCTAATTTCAATAAATATGTAGAAGTTAAAATGTTCACAGATACTTTAAACCCAAACATAATTTTTTTACTAAAACAAAGGGAATTTTAAACATAGAAAAATAATTGCTGGGGCGCCTGGGTGACTCAGTTGGTTAAGCGTCTGATGCTTGATTTTGGCTCCATTGTTTTTAAGTTCGAGCCCGGTGTTCAGCTCTGTGCTGACAGTGCAGAGCCTGCTTAGGATTCTCTCTCCCTCTCTCTCTGCCCTTTCCCTGCTCACACACACACTCTCTCAAAATAAATAAGCTTTAAAGAAAAAAAAAGAAAGAAAAATAATTGCCATATGTATGTTGAACATTACTACATTTTCACATAAGAGAAAAAAAAAATCACCAAGGATTTTCATGTTGAAATTACAAAAACAAAGAGTTTGTAACCTAAAAAAAAATTAAAACCATTTAAAATTTTGAAGATATATTCCAGATTGAGTTAAATACTGTACCTCTCTATTAAAAAGAGATCTTCAGGGGCGCCTGAGTGGCTCAGTCAGTTGAGCGTCCAACTTCAGCTCAGGTCATGATCTCGCAGTTTGTGAGTTCAAGCCCTGCGTGGGGCTCTGTGCTGACAGCTCGGAGCCTGGAGCCTGCTTCTGATTCTGTGTTTCCCTCTCTCTGCCTCTTCCCCGCTCATGCTCTCTCTCTGTCTGAAAAATAAAGGTAAACATTTAAAAAAAAAAAGATCTTCAGGTAAACTGAGTCTGTTAAACATGTGACATCTCCACCTCTAGCTTATTCCTAAAAGGTAAATAAAGAGCTAGTGTGATACAGTCAATAATTCCACCTGAATAATAGCTCCTAGGGGTGCCAGGGGCTCAGTCAGTTGTGTCCAACTTCGGCTCAGGTCATGATCTCAGGGTTCATGAGTTCGAGTCACCCTGTTCAGCTCTGTGCTGCCAGCTCAGAACCTGGAGCTTGCATTGGATTTTGGCCTTCCTCTCTCTGCCCCTCCCCTGCTCACACACTCTCTCAAAAATAAATACAACATTAAAAAAATCTCCTAAAAGTCTACCCAGTGTATTTCATCAGTAATGGCTGGAGTAATTCACTTCTAAACATCCATAAATTGGTAAGTTTTCAAATGCTATAGTAGGAAAAACATATTTCACAATCACCACTTTTTGCAAATCCTGAGGGATTCCCTTTTACCTAATAAATCTGATCTAATAATAAAATATTATTAAAGGTAGGATTGTAATATATTTAGACACAGTGAATAATCCCATAATGAAACAGCTAGAATAGTGTAATGATACTATCAATCTATCTATATTTTCTCACATTACCAAGCTAACACAGATACTAAAGCCACAGTGTACCAAAATATGAAATTAAAATAGGATCCTTGGAATTAAGCTTAAAAGCTGAATTTTAACCATGAGGTTTTCTAACAAAATCTGTACAACTTGAGTTTGTTTTTTTGTTTTGTTTTGTTTTGTTTAGTAATGGTGGAAGTAAGGGTATAAAAGGTAAATACAAGGTCCGTAAAGGAGAGAATTCCAATCAGGGACCTCTGCATAAATTGGGGATTTAAACAAGCTTATACTTTTCTGTGTAAGGTTGTGTGAGAAAGAAACTCCACTACATGGAGATGAATAGGAAAGTAACTTGTCATCCTTAGTGTTATGTGGAGGGAAAAATCTCTAATTCACTCCCACAAGCCAGCCCTCGAGCAGTTCCAGAATCCTACCACTTGAAAAACGTCAAAAGGGGAATTGAATGTAAAGTGGTAATTCTTCTACAGGCAGACAAGTGTGAGAAGCAGCAGAAACAAGAAATAGCAGAAATACATACGCAGAAAGTAACTTTCCCGAGCCTTAGTTTCCCAGTTGTCTAATATCATCATGACGAACAATCATTGCATCTCTTTTTTGCCTTGTATAATGTATTTGTACTGAACAATGTCCCTGGTAATGTCTTCTAGAACTGTAAACCCAACTCATGAATAAACTGACACCACCCAAATATATTCTTTAGTCTTCCTTGTCTCTTGTGCTTTGGGAGAGGTCTTGGATACTTGCAGATAGTTTCAATCTACAGTATTTATAACATTCCCCCTAAGAAATGACACACTAAGTAGGTTAAAGCTGAAAGGAGAGTTTAATGTAGGGACAATTTACTGTAGTGTGGACAGAGTAGGTACATAACAGCAATAGAAACTAAAAAGTAAGTAATAGTTAAAAGCTGTATCACTCCTAGATTTGAAAGACCAGGAAGGAGATAATGTGTTTAGACCCCAGAGTGAATGAAAGAGATAGATACTGTCAGAACCTCAGTGATGCTGAGAGGGAGTATGAGACATGCCTGACATTTTAGTAAGGCTGCCTTCATATCTCATGAAAGTATTTCTTTTGGCCTCACCCAGCCTGAAGAATGAGGACAAAGAAGTCATTGGGGATCAGAAATCAGGGCAGAGAATGGAACTTGATTGAAGTGGTAGGAATAAAGAGCAACCAGAATGATTATTTACTTTTGCCTCTAACTTATCTATCATCTTTCTTTCTCTCTATCTACAGGTATGTGTGTGTGTGTGTGTGTGTGTGTGTGTGTGTGTGTAGAATACCAGAGGAAATAGAAAATCACATAAACTTCTAATTTATTACAGTATTGTTCTGTCATATCAAACTCCCATATAAAACAAGTTATAATGTAACCACCACCAGTGTTCTTTATATAAAATAGAAGGAAAAAGGAGAAATAAAAATAAATAATACAGAATGGTTCTATGCCCAACTCTGTAGCTGTTTGTAATGATTACCTGATAATAGTCTACTTTCGATTGCCTATTCTCCTTAAAACTGCCATCACATTTGTGATGTGTGTGTATGATATATTCTATTATTTCCTGATTTTGTGTGTGTGTGTGTGTGTGTGTGTGTGTGTGATTTTAAATGTTAAATTAATTGTGCTGCTACAGTTTGAAAGTAAAATTGTGACTCTCTATGATGGCTCCATCTGACAAAATGTAGGATTTCAGCTTGAAAGGTTATATATATATTTGCTTGAGAATTCATCTGAATTTTGGGGAAAATATGGGAAAAGAGTAAAGTATTGTCATACCTTCTCTTTATTTGCAGATAATTAAATATTAATTTCCCCTTGAAACCCACATGTTCTTTTCACATCCTGCAAAATATTTCAATCATGATTCCTGTATTTGGCATTATTTCAATATGTCCTTTATTAAGCTGGTAGCATAATATATCATAATACTTATCAGAATATATTTCCTCTCTCTTATAAAATTTTTCAGTGATTCTCTCTAACTAGATCATGGTCAACTAGAACTTTTTGTGATTCCTAAAAATATATCACACTCTAAACCTCTTAAGGAGACCATAAGTTAATCATGGACAAGTATTTTTTTTTTATTTTAAGTACACATCAACTAGTACAGTATTGTTAAATGTTTCAGACATAATGACACACATACCTATCTGAAACAGAACACATATGCCAAAAGTAAAAATAAGGTGAATGATTAATTATAAAGTCATAGAAATTCCAAAAGTGTTTTATTAGGTAAATGATAGACACATATCAATGGAACAGACTGAGTGTCCAGAAGGATACATACACATAAAGTGGCATCAGGTTTATGACAAAGGAGTAGGCAAATATTGAAGTTGGTAAATAATTATTCAATATAACAAGGGCTGGCCATAGAATAAAATTTTAATAAACTGGACTCTATTAAGGTTGAAAACTTTGTTCATCTCAAGACTCCCTTATGAGAATGAAAGATGCCCCATGGGCTGGGAAAATATATTTGAAATTTATTTTGCCTACTTAATTACTGTAATTAGCTCTGAAGAAAAATTCAACTGTATAAACCAATAAAAACAAACAAAAATGTGAATAGACACTTTACAAAATAAAATATCCAAATGCCTAAGAAATAAATGAAAAAATATTCAACCTCATTAGTCACAAAGAAAAGGTAAATTAACCACAATAGATACCTTTGTATACCTGCAGAATGGCTAAAATGAATACAGGTGATTCTACATGTTCATAAGGCTGTGTTAAGTCTGAAGCTACCAAATTTTTCATACCCTGATGGTGGACATGTAAATTGATAAAACCACTTTGGGAAGCTGTTCAGTATTATCCATTAGAACTGACCATATATGCGTTAAGCTGCATAATGTCTTCAGGGATGTCAATATCCTAATCCCTAGAATCTATGAACAAGTTAAACTTACATGGTAAAATGACTATGCTCATGTGATTAAATTAGGGATCTTGAGATGTGAAATAATGCTGATTATCTGGGTGAGCCCAGTGTAACCACAAAGTTCATATTAAGTGGGATCAAGAGGATCAAAGTTAGAGAGACAAAATGTAAGGATGGAAGCAGAGGCCAGAGAGCAGAGAGGATGCTGGCTTTGGAGGCGGCAGGAGAGGCTTTGAGCCAAAGAATATAGATGGCGTCTAGAAGCAGAAAAGGCAAGGACATGGATTCTATCCTAAAACCTTCAGGAGGAATGTAGCCCCGAGGAGCCATTTCTAGACTTCTGACACCTAGAATGAGGAGAATAAATTTGTGTTGCATTAAGCTCCCAAGATTGTGGTAATTGGATACAGCAGCAGCAGGAAATGAGTACAACATGCATGCCGTTTTGCACAAAAATTCTATCTTCCTAGGTGTATACACAACAGCATTACAAACAGAAGTTCACCAAAACACATTCATTGCTAGTTATTTCTAACAGCCCCAAACTGGAAACTACACATATATTCTTATCAAAATTCAGTGGATGCAATGTAATATATTCACAGAATAAGATTTTATACAGCGTTGAGGATGTATGAACTACATTATACACAATAGTTATTTTTGAATCTCACACATGTAATGTTTAGTGCAATACAGCAGACAGAAAAGTTATACACTGTATATTCTTATTTATATAAATTTCAAAGACAAAACACATCTGTGGTAGTAGAAGTTATCAAATTTTTTACCCTTGAGTATGTAGTGACTGAATAGGGATATAAGGGGGTGCTGCAGGTCTGCTAGTAAAGTTGTTTTTTATCTGCATGCTAGTAACATTTTAGGTTTGTAAGAATACATTAAAGTGTACGCTTAAACTTTTTCCATGAATATTTTACTTCATACATATTTTAGAAAATAATAGAAGACATTGGAATCATTTCTATCATAAACTATCCCTTGCATCATGGATGCTGGTGGATCACAAGAGCAAGAGATCATTTGTCACAAAGAAGATTTGAACTCAAAATATTCATCTATCATGAACACTTTGGAATGTGAAGGGGAATATCTTGAATACTTAAAACTGTTAAAGACTCTTGCATCAACTTAGATTGATAATTTTGAAAGCTTCACCAATCAGGGCAATGCTTTCATTTTTCTAATAGAGAGGCAAGAGCAATTTTCTTTTGCCAAAACAATTTGTTTCCTGACTTTCTATTGACCTCAAAACCTTTGTTGGAAGGATATCAGAGGCCATCCTTGCCAAGTAGTTAATAACAAGGTGCATTTATGAAGGAAATGCAAGAGAAAAAGTTGGTATATGTGCCCAAAGACCTTTGGAACATTCTGTGTTATCCATCACAGTAGAGGGCTACTTAAATGCCCAGTGTTGATTCTTTATCTCAGTGGGGAGGGGGGTTGGAAAAGACAAAGTTCAGCTTAATAATTTGCTGTTATGTTTTCCAGTATGTGATACCTTTTATCAAAGGCAACGAGACATGTAAATGGAACCATAAGATATTCTGCAAACATTTATCTTTTCCTGAACAACAAGAAAGTTGCCTCATAATGAAGCATGCTAGAGTAACAAATAGGGACAGTAAGTTAGGCATCACAAATCATGATTATCATCTCTAAAAGAGTGGAAGAGGACATTTTGGCTCTTGGAGACTGTCACCACATCATGTCCATTGAATATGGCTGTGGGTGAATCTCTCTTCATACATTCTTCTTCTACTCCCCCTCCCCCTCCTTTGTCATCTCTCTAACCAACGCAGGGCTCAAACTCATGACCCTGAGATTAAGAGTCCCATGCTCCACCAACTGAGCCAGCCAGGAAATCCAGTCTTCATAGTTTCCTCCCTCTCCCTCTCCCTCTCCCTCTCCCTCTCCCTCTCCCTCTCCCTCTCCCTCTCCCTCTCCCACCTCCCTCTCCCTCTCCCTCTCCGTCTTTTTTTCTTTCTTTCTTTCTTTCTTTCTTTCTTTCTTTCTTTCTTTCTTTCTTTTTCTCTCTCTCTCTCTTTCTCTCTTTCTCTCCCTCCCTTTAAAATTTTATTTAGTTAACATACAGTGCAATATTGGTTTTAGAAGTAGAATTCAGTGATTCATTAGTTACATACAACACCCAGTGCTCATCACAAGTACCCTCCTTAGTACCCATCACCCATATAGCCCATCCTCCACCTGCCTACCTGCCTCCATCAACCCTCAGTTAGTTCTCAGTCATTAAGAGTGTCTTGTGGTTTGTTTCCCTCTCTTCTCTCCCCCTCAACTTTCCATATAACTTTCCATATAACTTTTCATCTTTTTTTATTTCCTAAATTCCATGTGTGACCTGAAATAATATGGTATTTTTCTTTCTCTGATGTATTTCACCTAGCATAATACATTCTACCTCCATTCACGTTATTGCAAATGGCAAGGTTTCATTACTTTTGATGGCAGAGTACTATTCCATTGTGTGGTGTATGTATATATATACACATACACACCACATCTTCTTTACACATTCATCACTCATTGGACACTTGGGATCACCCCATAGTTTTGCTATTGTTGATAATGTTGTTGTAAACATTGGGTGCATGTACCCTTTCAAATCTTTATTTTTGTATCCTTTGGGTAAATATCTAGTAGTGCAATTTCTGAGTCATAGGGTAGTTCTATTTTTTACTTCTTGAGGAACTTGCATACTGCTTTCCAGAGTGGCTGCACCAGTCACTAACACTGTAAGAGGGTTCTCCATTCCCCACATGCTCATCAACATCTGTTTTTTTCTTTTTATTCATTCTGACAGCTGTGAGGTGGTATCCCATGTGGTTTTGATTTGTATTTACCTGATGATAGGTGATGTTGAGCATCTTTTCACGTGTGTGTTAGCCACCTGGATGTCTTCTTTGGAAAAATGTCTATTCTGGCTTTCCTTGGATGTTTATTAACATGATAGATGGTTCTCCATCCCCTCACTTCCAATCTAAAGGTGTCTTTAGGTATAAAATGAGTTTCTTGTAGGCAGAATATAGATGGATCTTATTTTTATATCCATTCTGATGCCTTTTGTCTTTTGATTGGAACATTAGTTGATTTCCATTCGGAGTGATTAATGAAAGGCATGAATTTAGTGCCATTGTGTTACCTGTAGAGTTGGTATTTCTGGTGATGTTCTCTAATCCTTTCTAGTCTTTGTTGCTTTTGGTCTTTTGTGGTGTTTTTGTTTTTGTTTTTTTCCGCCACTCAGACTCCCCCTTAAAATTTTTTGCAGTGCTGGTTTAGTGGTCACAAACTCCTTTAGTTTTTGTTTGTCTGGGAAACTCTTTATCTCTCCTTCTATTCTGAATGACAACATTGCTCAGTTGAGTATTCTTGGCTGCATATTTTTCCCATTCTGCATGTTGAATATATCTTGACACTTGTTCTGGCCTGCCAAGTTTCTGTGGACAGATCTGCTGTGAAACTGATCTGTCTTCCCTTGTAGGTTAAGGACTTTTTTTTTTTTTGGTCTATTGCTGACTTCATGATTATATCCTTGTATGTGTATTTTATGAATTTGACTATGATATGTCTTGGCAATGGACAGCTTTTGTTGAATTTAATGGGAGTTCTCTGTGCTTTTTGGATTTTGATGTCTGTCTCCTTCCCAGATTAGGGAAGTTTTGAACTATAATTTGCTCACATAAACATATTGCCCCTTTTTCTCTGTCTTCATCTTCTGGTACTCCTATAATATGAATGTTATTATGTTTTAATAAGTATTGAGTCCCCTAAGTCTGTCTTCATGATCCCTGACCTTTGCTTTCCCCTTGTTTTCAGCTTATTTTCCACAACTTTATCTTCTATATTGCTAGTTTGCTTCTCTGCCTGCTCCATCCTCGTTTTTATGGTCTCTATTTGGTTTTGCATCTCCATTATAGCATTATTCATTTCTGGCCTGACTAGATTTTAGTTCTTTTATCTCAGTAGAAAGGGATTTTCATGTGTCTTCTGTGCTTTTTTCAAGTGTATCTAGTATCTTTATAATTGTTGCTTCAAATTCTAGTTTAGATATCTTATATATGTTTTGATTAAATCCCTGGCCCTCTTCTTCCTTTGTTTGTCTTGTCATTTTGGAGTAAGAAAAAACAATAATACTATTAATAAAATGAAATAGAAATTTAAACATCAAAAAAAGGCAAATAAAGGAAGCTAGATCCTATGTGTTTTTTGGTATGCTTATTAAGAGAAGGTTGATAGAAATAAGAGAAAAGAGAAAGGAAGAGGAAAAAATTAAAAATGAAAAAAAAAATTAAATAGTTAAAAAATTTTCTCTTTCTGTATCCATGAAACAAAAGAAAAAGAAAACAAACAAACAAACAAAAAAAAAAAAACAATTAAAACAATGGGGCAACTGGGTGGCTCAGTCAGTTAAGCATCTGTCTTAGGTCATGATCTCACAGTTTGGGAGTTCCAGCCCCACATCAGGCTTTCTGTTGTTATTGCATAGCCCACTTTTCATCCTTTGTACCCCTCTCTCTCTGCCCCTTCCCCACTTGTGTGCACACTATCTTTCAAAAATAAATAAAACCAAACAACAAAACAAAAACAAAAACCATACAAACAAACAAGCAAACAAAACACAAATGAAGCTATATCCAGTTTCCCCTAGAGCTGAAACTATGCAGCATTTTATGGTCCATATACTAAGCTTGTGGACGGGATTTGTGCTGGTGTTCTGGAGGAGGAACCTGCTGCTCTGATTCTCAGGTCAACTTAGTGGAGATGTGCCTGGGTGGGTGCAGAGAGTGGGGCTGGGTGTAATGGTTCCATTCTCCACTTGGCAGTGCTCTTTAGCTCAAGGGTGGATTGTGTAGTACTAATTTTGAAAATGGGTTCGCCCTCACAGATGTGTGATTATCACCCCTCCTGCGTCTTATGCTTCCATCAGCTCCCTGCCTTTCCCTTCTGTGTCTGAGCTATCTGCTTACTAGGCAGCATCTCCCTCCAGAGTTTTACCTTAGGTGCAGCTATGTTTCAAAGCCCCACACACTTTGGAGACCCCTGTGGTTTGGACCCGCAATGACCCTCCAGGAAAGGGTCTTCCCATGCTGTGGCTGGTACTGGCTTGTCCCAAGCCGTGGTCCTGTGGCCACACAGTGGTAGCAGCTCCAAAATTTTGGTAAATTTCAACACACAGGAAGCACCAGAGTTTGCAGCCTTCAACCAATGTCTTTGTTCCTCTACTGGTGAACATGGCAGCTCAATGGCACTGACCATGTCTTTAGCCCACACAGAGGCTGTGTCACCTTTGCCAAATGCACTCCAAGCAGGAGAACTTCTTCTCCCAGAGCAACCCAGGGGACCCTCAGACTGTGCTGCCCACTCCCATGGCACTGCCCTTCTTCCTCCCAGAGAATAACCAGGAGTTGAGTTCTGAAAGGTCAGACTCTGTGCTCTGTTGTTTATAAGAAACTGGCACTATTGAAACCCTCTCCTTTTTCTCCCATCATTGGTTTTGGAGAACAGTTTATTGGGCAGTCCCCAGAGTGTGTTGTCACTTTCTACCCAGCTGCTATCTGGGGGGGGGGGGGGGGGTGTTTCCTTGTGCAAACCTGATGCAATGTTCTCTCTCCACCTCTCTCTTTTTCCTCTTTGCGAAAATGTCTCCCTCTCCTCTCTGGCACTGAGGCTCTACTCTCCCCCAATTTGTCTCTCTGTACAATGTACCTACCCTGTTATCTCCCTCAAATTACGCAGATTGTTCTGTTAATTCTCAGGTCAATTTCCTAGCAGTTCAGAAAATATGTAAATATGTGGACAACTATTGCTATGCTTTGATCTAATGGTACAGTAAGTTGAAGAGACCAAACAGATACATAGCTACTTTGGATTGTGAAGATCTGAGTATATGGCTGAATTAAATTTTAGATATATTTGCATAAATGAATGAAATGAAAAGTTAGAACCAGTATCTTATGGTTTGTAGAAAAGTTATTTGAGAAAAATAATGCTTTGATTTTATAGTTTGTTCCCAAATCAAAAATCTCAAGTAATTTTGATTCTCATTTTTAAAGCCTTAGTAAAATAACAATAACACAAGAACATCAACAGAAACAAAAATAAGATATGTTGCTCAGGAACAATTTCCCAGCATTCTTCATACAGACAAGTTTCACAGAAAGGAAGCATCTTGAGTGAGAATCAGGAGACATTCAGGAATGCTATGGACAAAAAGATTGTCCCTCTTGTTTTATTGTTTCTTTTTAAATAATTTTATTTAATTTTATATGTATGTATATACATGTGTTTTATGTAAATACATAAATGTTTAATAATCAACAATATATCTATTATTACACTTATTTCCCTCCATATAACTACCCACTCAAAACAATGTATATTAGCCACCTAATAGGTAGTAATATGGGTCCTTTATTATCCTCAGTACTTACATGCTCCTATAATGATATATTGACATATATCATTATATATATTAGTACAGATATATAAAACATAGATAAACATGTGTGTGCTTATAAATGATGATATATTTACAATATGGATAGCATTATAAATAATTAGTTACACTTCTACCATATGACTTGGAGGAATACTTCAAGAGGGAGAAATATGCCTTATTCATTTTCTTTTTGAAATACACCTCCTAGACACATGGAAGAGATATAACTAATTGATTTTAATGGCTATAATTCCATTATGTACATTTAACCATTCCTCAATGTATAAACATTGATTTAAATTCTTGTTACTAGACGTAATGTTCTACTTTTTAAATTTTTCTGTAACATGCTGACTAAACATTGGCTATTTTTTCCTAAAGTGCTGGCTGAAAAACACTTTGGGAAATGTATGCTACTTTACATTATTATGAGTACTTATTTCTGGAAATGTTTGTGAAAATCACACTGAAAAGAAGTCTGATAAACAACAAAGGGGCAATATATCTTTCTCAAGTGGTAGGCTAAAAAAATAATCTTTTTTTTAAGTCACAGATAAGGAGATGTCAAATCTTGGTTAAAATGATGGGAATAGAAACTTTACTATATTGTTCAATGCAATACCTTTATATTATTCCACAGTGCTGATAAATGATAAATTACTCTGTGTCTAAACGGTGTGCACTTTTACTCTTCCATATCCCAAACTCCTATAAAAATTAATGTAAATCTTTATCAGAAACAGATGCTGGAGTTTTATCATTGAGTTTTAGATAGAAAACTAAAAATATATTTCTTCTTAAGACAGGTGTGTGTGTGTGTGTGTGTGTGTGTGTGTGTGTGTGAGAGAGAGAGACAGAGAGAGAGACAGAGAGACAGAGAGAGAGAGACAGAGAGAGACAGAGAGACAGAGAGAGACAGAGAGAGACCTCTCTATGGATATATTGGAATGTACAGAAATATTTAAATATAAATGTGCATTCACTTTCATGTCCACTGTAAGTTATTCAATGTTGGAAATGTTCATGAGAAATTTATAGAGAAAAGAATGTAGGTCTGGTTACAGAATGATTGTGTGTGTGTGTGTGTGTGTGTGTGTGTGTGTGCGCGCATGTGTCAATGAAAACTAGAGATTTCCATGTGAGTGATGTTCTCCTCCAACATGAAAATTGAATATGTCGAAGCAATTGTAAGGATGTAAAAACAAATATATCAAATATATATGGAAACTACTTTGAAGTTTTTGCAAGTATATAAGAAAAGTTTCACGAGAAGCTATCATAATTAATTTACACATTTCTCTTTGATTTACTATTTTTACTCATTAATATTATGTATGTTTGATGTGCTCCAACATATTTGGCACATATTCAGTCTTTTCCCTAAAATAGCCAGTTTGAGACTTATTACTCACATATTGTCTATGGGATAATGGCCATTCAAAATTCAATGTAATCAAGGAGCAATTTCAGAAAATTCTAACACTTCCAGTTTTTCTTTTGATGTTGAACCAGTATATTTTATTAGGATTCCTAATGTGGATAAGCTTTGAACAGTTTTCCTAAAATATTTTCCAGGTTCTTTTAAAACTTTTTACATTTGAATTCAAATATGAGTAGCAGGGCAGGTTATTAAAGCAAGGGTATAGTTGAAATTCACAATATTCCTTCTACACTTTAGCAAGTTGATGGTGTTTTGTCACTGCATTACCTTTCCTATAAGTGTTTTACACATGATCCATGAATCAGAAAGCTAGACTTCTTAACTTCGCACACTTCACAGATTTCCACTGACACATTTTCCCAGTTCATTCCTTGATTCCCTTTCTGAGGTCTCTCCAGATCTTGGTGGATTTCTTTTTAACAGCTCCCAAGTGGCTGTCAACTCTGCCCTCTACTCCTGTCTTTGCCAATCCTGAATTCTCTCCCATCTGGGCCTCATCCGCTGCTTAAAGCTGTCCTCAGAATCAGTAGGCAGACTGGGACTCTTAGCATATATATATTCATAAACATTTAATTTTGTAGAACCAAAGGAAACTGCATAAACTGTATGGTAAAGAGCATAGGCATGAAAATGTATTGATTTTAAAAATATAATAGAAGTTGAGGATAGAGGGAAAAAAGAAAAACAAGTAAACAAGTAAACAACTTGTTGGAAAACTGTTGAATCTATTTTCTGTGCTTCAAGACGGATTTTATGCAACATCAGATAAAAGGTAAATTGGATAGCAAGGAATGAAAGAAAAATGAAAATTTGCTTTGAATGTCTTAGAATCAGCAAGTATTTCCTGGAATATGAGCTAAAGCTTCTTTGTAAATGGATATATTTTTAACACTGTATTTCTACTAAATGGAAAGAGGAAATATTCTGGTCCAAATATTACCATTGCTGACAAAAAGTGTATGGACACTTGTATGCAGAGAGGTAATTGTTGTCCCAGAAATAAATTAAAGATTTTTTTTAAGTTGCCTTATTTGGAAACATTTTGAACTGTAACAAATATTGTCTTCTCTACCACCAGGAACTTAATGTTGTTCCTGGTTCAGTAACTTGCAATATAAGACGTGATTAAAATTATCCAGCAAGTTATTTCAGCCAACTCTGCACATTCCTCTATCTTCACCCACATGGTGAGTTTATGGGATTTCTTACTTTTCAGCTGCATTCATACCCATTTCATTTTTTCCTAATGCCACCCTGTGCCTTTATTTCAGTACCGCTCATTCTTATCTTTCCTCACAGTGCTATAATTTGTCTCCCCTTAACCTCATTCATTGTGTTTGTGCATCATATATTCTATTTTGGAAGAAGAGATTCTCTATTCTTACTTAAGTAGTATTTCATCTCATTGGAATGGAATGTAGTTTTTCTCAGAAGAAATAAAGTGGCAGTTCTTTTAAAGACTCTTCCTACTTGTACTTCTACAAAATCAAAGAGAAATTTTGTGAATAATTTGGTGAACAATATAGCCTTCCTTTGAATTAAACAAGAAGGCATTGTACTTCTGCCTTTAAAAAGCTTTTTACTCTTAAAATGCATGCTATCCACTTTCCTCTTCTTATTGTTATTACTTCCTATGTTTTAAGATACACATCTCTCTTCAGTAATGATTTCAGACAATTGCCTAGTTTTTAATTTGTCAGGAAATTATTCTTACAAGATTCACTGTCTTTTTTTAAAAAAAGTAATTTCCCCCTAATATTTAGGCCACAGACTTCTTGAAACTTTTGATTCCTGTGAATTTCAGTTATATTTTATTTTATCTCAATGTGGAAGACCACAATGAAAGTTACACTAATATTGAGCCTACTTAAAATCTTGGGGAACTTCCTTTGTGATTTAGTGTGTCTTACCCTTCAAGTATTAATAGGATTGCTTTGACTCAATTTAGCTCTTCTTAAGCACTCTACAACATTGTGTCCCTCACCAGCTCACTATCTATAGACTCCATCTACCTTCATTTGTTTCCCCACCTAGTCAAGATTCCATTTACAAGTCCTTCAAAAATTCAGTTAAGTCTGTTTCCGTTCTACACAACTGTCAATAAAGGCACAATAGCGGTAAGTATTCATATTTTATAAACTTGTGGAAGGTTTGTTACCAGTTAACTTACAGATACATAGTTCGATGCAGGCTAAGGTAAATCTGTGGGAAAATTTCCATATAAACATCCCAAATGGATACATAAGTAATATATTATTATCCTAGGAAATATATCTGTATTGTAGTTGTGTAATGTTTTAGATAGTGACATTCATTAAAATTACTCTTGCAGTGAAGATAGTGCATATATTATCTCAAAAGTTTATAGTTGTGAAGACTAAAGAAAAATATTAATTACATAGTCAATGGCAAAATTTCAAGTCAGAATATCAAAGTAGATAGTAATACAAAAGCATTGCTAAGTAGAGGGCAATTTGATAATGATTAATGGTACACTCATCAGAAAAACATAACTAAAAAGAATAATCTATAATGCATGATTTTAATACACAACACTTAGTAACTAGTATATGAATCATACCAAACAGCAATCATGAAAGTTTAACCAGTTCATGAACAAGCATAATCTGATAGATACATATAAAATATTGTGCTTACAGTTGAAGATAAAATTGTGTTAGGATACATGGAACAGTTTTCAAAATGTACTATATGCTGAGCCACAAAAGAAATCTTAATAAAATTCAAGGAACTAAAATTTTATAGCATACTGTCTTTGATCAGAAAACTTTTTATATCTGGCAGTATAAAAATGTACTCTTAAATATTACTTGAATAAAAAATGTTACAATGAATATTTGAAAAATACTTATTTGAAAAAAAAAAAAAAAACAAAAACTAAACACCAAAACTTATTGGATCCAGGCAGATCAATTGTTAAAGAAATTTATGGCTATAAATCTATGTGCTAAAAAATAAGAAAGTCTAGAATGTTAGTGTGTTATGTATCCAACTAAAGAAAAGATATTCAAATTAAATAATAAATTAGAACAATGGAACATGATGTTTATATAAAGCAGACATTAATGAAATAAATAACAATAAAGAGAATCAAGACCAATGAATCTTAAAAAGACTAATAATAGCATGTGTATATGCTTTCTTAAGAAAGTCAAGACAAAAATATCCTATATCAAGATCAAACAGCAGAAAGGGCTATAATTGCAAGTAGTATTAAAAAGATAAAACTTGATATTAACAAATAAAAAAATTTATACTTTATCATATTCCTTGAGTTATATAACATCAAAGCAAAAGGAAAAACTGAAATCCTGCATAGCTTGATATCTGCAAAAAATTGAGTCTATATTTAAAAATCTTCCTACAAAGTAAACTCCATGTCCAAATAATATAACACATTTTTTCTACTAAATAATTAAAGAATTAATTCCAAATCATGCAAGTGCTTCTAGAAAATAGGCCAGGAAAACATTCAAACACCTTTTTATTGAATTTGACATATAACATTATGTAAATTTAAAAGGTGACTGTGTTATTTGATACATTTACATGTTATGATTGCTATTATAGCCATATTTGCCAGTTATATAATTATTGTACAATATTGTTGTCTTTGTTCATTGCATTGTGCATTAGATCTTGATGGTTTGTTTACTACTTGTTGCAAGTTTGTTCCCTTAACATCAGTCTTAATCTCCCCACCCTTATCCCCCTGTAACCACAATTTTATTGTTTTTCATGAGTTTAACATTTTTTAGATTCTACAATAAAATGCTATACATTACTTGTCTTTCTCTGTTTGACTTATGTTACTTAGCATACATAATATGCTCAAGGCTCATTCCTGTTGTGAATACCAAGATACTGGGTTTTGTTTTGTTTTGTTTTGTTTTGTTTTATAGCCGAAAACTATTCTATACTGTATGTATACAGCATATTTTTTTGTTCATTCATCCACTGATGGGCTTTTAGGTTGTTTCCATATCTTGGCTTTTGTGAATAGTGCTGCAATAAACATGGGGGCTCACATATGTCTCAGAAATCTTTTTTTTATTTCCTTTGGATATATACCCAGAAGTAGAATTGCTGGATTGATGGTAGATCTATTTTTAATTTTGGGGGTGTGACCTCTATGCTGCTTTCCACAGTGGTTGGACCAAATTACAGTCTCAACAACAGTATATGAGGGTTCTCTTTCACTATATCCTCACCAGTACCTCTCTCGTCCTCTTGATGATAACCATTCTAACAGTTGTAAGATAATATCTCATTATGGTGCTTATTTGCATTTCTCTGATGATTAGTGATGTTGAGCATCCTTTCATGTGCTGACCATTTTGATGTCCTCTTTGCAAAAATATCTATCTGGTCCTTCTACTTTTTAATCAGTTTTTGCCCTGTTATTAATTCATATAAGTTTTTTTTATATGTTTTGGATATTAACCCCTTATCTGATATGTGGTTTGCAAAAATTTTCTCCCATTCTATATGTTGTCTTCTCATTTTATTCTCTTGCTGTGCAGAAGATTTTGAGTCTGATGTAGTCCAATTTGTTGATTTTTGTTGTTATTGTTTGTACTTTTGCTACCATGTTCAAAAAACAATTGCCAAAACCAATATAGAGGAGGTGCTTCCCCATGTTTTTCTTTGAAGAATTTTATGGCATTGGGTCTTCTGTTTAAATCTTTGATCCATTTTGAGTTAATATTCATGGCATTGAATAAGAGTCAATTTCCAGTTTTCCTGGCACCATTTGTTGAAGAGACCATCTTTTCTTCATTATGTTTTTGCCCCCTTGTCAAATATTAGTTGACATTATATGCCAGGATTTAATTCTAGGCTCTGTATTCTGTTCTATTGGTCAGTGTGTCTATTTTTGTGCTACTACTACACTGTTTTATTATTATGGCTTTGTAGTATGGTTTGAAATCAGAAAGTGTGATACATTTGGCTTTTTCTCCCCTCAAGATTACTTTGACTATTTGGGATCCTGTTATTTCACACAAGTTTAAGGATTATTTCTTCTATTTATGTAAAGAATACCTTTAATATTTTGATGGGGACTGCCTTGAATCTGGAATGGCTTTGGGTAGTATGGAATTTTAACAATATTCTTATCCACGAACATGGAATGTCTTTCTATTTATGTATTCTTAGATATCTTTCAACAAAGTCTTATATTTTTCATTTTATGTATATTTCACTTCCTTGATTAAATTTAATCCTAAGTATTGTATTGTTTTTGTTGCTATTGTGAATAAGATAGTTTTCATTATTTCTTTTTCAAGCGTTTCATCATTAGTGTAAAAAATGCAACTTATTTCCATATGTTGATTTTGTATCCTGCCACTTTACTGAAATTGTTGAGTAGTTCTAAGTGTTTTATTTGATTCTGAGATTTTCTATATATTATTAGCAAAGGGAATTTTACTTATGTCTTTCTGATTTGGATGCTATTTATTTATTTGTTTGTTTGTTTATTTTTTATGGCTTGCCTAATTGGTCTCCCTAATACTTTGGGTATAATAGTGAATAGAAGTGGTGATAATGGACTCCTTGTCTTGTTTCTGATCTCAAATGAAAAGCTTTCAGTTTTTCCCCATTGATCATAGTGTTTACATATGGGTTTGTCATACATGGCCTTTATTATGGTGACTTATGTTCCTTCTTTACCCAATTTGTTAAGGATTTTTTATCTTGAAAATGTGTTGTAGTCTGTCAAATGGCTATTGTGATGATCATGTGATTTTTATCTTTTATTGATATATTACATTTATTTACTTACATTGTTGAACCATGCTTAAATCTCATTTGTTATTATATACAATACTTTAATGTATTTTTGAATTCAGTTTGCTAATTTGTTTTTGAGAACTTTTGCATCTACATTTATCAGGGATATTAGTCTATTAGTCTACAGTTTTCTTGTGGTATCTGTATCTGGTTTTGGTATCAAGGTAATGCTGACTTTGTAGAATGAATTTGTAAGTACTCCTTAATTCATGAACAAGTTAAACATTATTTGATAGACTAACAAAACAGTATTTAAGATAACATAGTATTGAGTAAGTAATAGAAAAAAAATCAGTTGAAAAGAATTAATATGCTAAGAGCCCACTATGTATATATAGTTTTCATTTTGGACAGAGCCTGCTGGGGAAAATGGTCTTTTGATAATGGTACAGAGTCATTTCGATGCCTATACAAAAGAAAGTGAATCTTGGTTTGTTTTGGAAATCTCACCCCCACGTTCAAATTTGACAATTTGCTACAAATACTCAAGAGAGGCAATAGCAGGTTTGATATATGGCAAAGTCTTATCACAACAAAAGATAACAGAAACAGGAAAAATATATGTATTGAGCAAATTCTGACAAAAAGATACAGGCTTCTATGTTCTTCCATTTCTGATATTGGACAGAATGAATTTTTCTAATTGTGAAATTCAGGAACAAATGCAAAGTGTCCCTTCCCAGGGAAACATGTTTGAACATGAGTCCAGGGCTTTAATGGAGTGCTAGTCACTTAAACATATCCTGTTTTGTGCCCAGTCATGGTAACTGAAACTCAGACCCCCAAAATGAAACCTATCATATATCATTAACCTTGGTGTTTGTGCAAAGCAATTCTTGATAGGCACAATTTATTACTCCAAATGTAAAGATTCATTAGTCATTAACATAATGAACCTTCTTAAGAGCACAGTCTCAGGAGTTGGCCAGGGTCTATCATGGTTCCAGGCAGCTTTGAGGATAAGCAAGGAATAAACAGACATGCTATGTTAACTCTTTCTTTACATGATCCCTACCTTATGCCAAAAATTAATTTCAAGTAGAGTGTAGATTTATTTATTTTATTTATTTAATTTTTTAGAGAGAGATAATGCTTATGTGTGAGAGTGTGCATGAGTGGGGGGAGGGCCTAAGGGAGAGGGAGAGAGAATCCCAAGGAGTCTCCATGCTCAGTGTGGAGCCCAATGCAGGACTCAATCTCACAACTGCAAGATCATGACCTGAACCGAAATCAAGAGTTGGACGGTTAAGTGACTGACCAAGACATCCTGAGCATAGATTTAAATAGAAAAGGAAAGTAACCAAACTTAAAGAAGATAATAGATCTATCCTTTACCTTAGTATTAGGAAAGATTTCTTAAATGAGGAACATAGTGTATAACCATAAATCAGAGAGTGATACATTAGATTTAAGTTAATAATTTCTGTTCATCAAAAGGTGGAGTTAACATATGTGAAAAGAAGGGCACACATCAGGGGAGATATTTGTAAGACACATACCTAATGAAAGATTTGGAACCAGTGTATAAAAAGGACTCTTAAAAATCAATTATAAGTCCAAAAGAGAAAATATGTAAAATACTTAAAACAGGCTTAACAAAAGAGAATATCTAAATAGGCAATAAATATATGAAAGTTTATTCAATCTCCTGAGTAATCAAGGAAATGCAAATTAAAATTACAATGAGGTATTGCTATTTATTCACAAGAATGATTAAAGTTCAAATACTTCAAATTAAGAAATATTGGTGGAGATATTGACAAGTTAGAATTCTTAGGCACTGCTTATGGAAATTGGATTTTATGCAGTCATTTTGGAAAGCTTATTGTCATTATTTACTACTGTTAATATATTAATGTCCTTTAACTTAAAAAATTATACTCCTGAAAATATAGCTAACGGAAATACATGCACGTATTTACCAAAAGATACACACAAAGCATTACCCGTATGAGGCAAAAAATGGAAAAAAATTTAAGATGTATATCAATAGAAGAATGGATAAAAATTATGTTTTTTTATGCAATATAAGATTATACAGCAATAAAAATAAATGAAGTCCACTTGCATGCATCAACGTGGGAGAATTTAACAAACACAGTGATGTGTGTAAAGCTAGACATAGATATATATTATGTGATTCAATTTATATAATGTCAAATACAGGAACAATTAGGGGCTCCTGGGTGGCTCAGTCGGTTCAATGTCCGACTTCAGCTCAGGTCATGTTCTAATGGTTCATGGGTTCGAGGCCCATGTCAGGCTCTGTGCTGACAGCTCAGAGCCTGGAGCCTGCTTCAGATTCTGTGTCTCCTTCTCTCCCTCTCCCCTGCTCGCTCTCTCTCTCTCAAAAATAAATAAATAAACATTAAAAAATGTAAAAAAAAAGTTGTTTTGACTATTCTAGGACTTTAAAAAAACCAGGAACAATTATTAATGGAATTTTTGATATCTGGCTAGTGATTACTTTTATAAAGGAGATGATAAGTATTGGATGAAAGAAAGGATACTTAGAAATTCTAGCATTATGTTTTTACACTTCACAATAGAAAAAATTCAAAACAGTATTAATAACATTAATAAAAGTAGCAGTAATCATATTTTATTGAGCACATTTTTATCTCATTTTACTTTAGAAACACTCCAGGAAAGTAGATCATATAGTTATGGTTCTTTAAAAGCAGGAAATTCAAAACAAACACAGTTAATTTGATTAAAAATCAAATTCATTGTAAGTACATGAGGTAGCTTAAAGTACTGAAGGAAAAAAAAAAAAAAAAAACAGACTTTGGAAGGCACACAAGCCAGAACAGCTATTAGGATTCAGTTTTCAGTAATGAATCAACATGTTTTTCTGAAGGCAACATTGGAAAAAAAAAATCAGTTCAAGTAATTTCCTTCCTTTTGTCACTATATTAGCTTCTTATTGCAGCTGTAACAAATTACCACACACTTAGTGGCTTCAAGCAACACATATTTACTCTCTTATAGTTCTGGAATTCAGAAGTAAAAAATGTCTCTACAAGTCTTTGTTCTTCCTACAGGCTGTAGTAGGGACACTGTTTTCTTACCTATTCAAGCTTCTGGAAACCACCTTCATTCATTAATTCATGACTGCTTCTTCCAGCTTCAAAACCAGCAGTATAGTATTATCTCTCCTCCCTGACCTCTATTTCCATTTTCATATCTTCCCTTAAGTTCATCTTTCTGCTTCTCTCTCTTAGAGGAAATTTGTGATTGTATGGAGCTAGCCCTAACAATGCAAGATAATATTTCTCAAGATCCTGCCAAGTTCTTTTTAATTTGCAAGATAGTATACTCACAGTTTTGGAGGATTAGGATAAAGACTTCCTGGGGTGCCTGGGTGGCTCAGTCTGTAAAGTGTCAGACTTCAGCTCAGGTCATGATCTCACACTCGGTGAGTTCAAGCCCCGTGTGGGGCTCTATGCTGACAGCTCGGAGCCTGGAGCCTGCTTCAGATTCTGTGTCTCCCTCTCTCTCTGCCCCTCTCCTGCTCATACTCTGTCTCTCTCTGTCTAAAAAATAAATTTAAAAAAAAGATTAAAAAAAAAAAGACTTCCTGGATGATGGAGGGAGTTGGAGGGTGGGGGTAGTGTCATTCAGCATGCCACAGTCATTTTGATGAAATTGATGACTCTTTTAGAGAGAAAATATGTTATGATTATTTTATATGCCTAATTTCTCATTAGGCATGTAAAATATGCCACAATTGAGCAGGCCATCATGTTCATATCATGATATTTCAGGAATTGCTGTTACCACACAAACAAAAATGTTAGGTAAAATTCAGAGCAGATCAACAACACCTCCATCAATCGATCATTTCAAAGTAGTGTGATAGTCACCCTAAACAAAACCTAGTGTGGCTAGCAAGACTGATGTTAGCAATGGTGTCTCAGAGGGGTAGACAAATTTCTACCAACCTTTACCAATGAAGTTTTCTGGGAGAAGCAGCGCTGACTCCCAAGCAGGTCTGAGATGGTTTGAGATAGTTGGAAGGGAGACTGGCTTGGGTTTTAATGTGGTTAGAGGGTAGGAATGGGTTGAGGGTTCTCCTGTAAAGGTCGCCTCTGGCCAAAGGAAAGAACACTCAGGGTCTTTTATCAGTTGGTCCAGATATAGGGTGGAAAGAGAAGGTGAGTGTGGAGCTTTAAAGCTGTAGGCAATCAAAACTAAAAATTGAAGTCACTCTTTATTACCTATCATAATGATATTTTTCCAAGAATATGCATGTCTTTTGTTAGATTAAACTCTATTCTCCAAGAGATCCCTGAGGGAAATTTCTATACAAAGAAATAAGATGAAGATTAGAAGTACCTTGTTATCAATAAAAACTTTATCCTGGTGATAACGTGGTGACTAAATACTTAAGGTAAAATATTTAATGTCACCCTCTGAAATATTTTAGACACCAAAACAAGACATATTAAATATGCATCATTAGGCACTATTGGCCCTCTTTTATTCCTTTGTGTTCTGTTGACTTCCTGTTAACTCTCTAAATCATTCATTGATGACTTTACCAATTGGTTCACAGACCTGCAATAGCTACTCCACTTCTGAAATCTGATTTCAAGTTTTCTGTGTACAAGTCTTGTAGTGGTGATTGACACACAGAGAATCAGGACACTGAGGCTTTTCTTTCCAGGAAGCAGCTTCATTTGTGCTGGCACAGGCTCAGCCTGCTAAGACCCAAAAGGCTGAGCCCTGAGTGCAGCAGGGTGTTACCTTTTGTACAATTTTTGCTCCTTTGTCTCCCATATATGGTAACATACAGTCTGAATGGGTGCTCTATGTTACAGAGTCACGAGGAATATCCCACAAACATGCACATAGCCAGGTTGCCTTCCCTTGTCTTGAGGTTTTCTTTCACCACATTCCTTACAGAGGGGCTCTCCCACAGGACTATAGTTGTTTTAGAGGATTATCATGGAAAATATTGGTTTTAAGGTGTACTTGTTTTATAAAATGAATTTTTATATTTGTAATGATTTTAGGAAATTAATTGCCAAACATTTAAAATTTTATATGATATACATTATAGGATTATTCATTATCCTTGCTTGATTTTTGTAAATTGTCATAAAGAAGGTCATTTAAAAAAAAAAGGAAAACTGCATTTCACAAAACATTTTGTATCTTTTGCTATTAAAAATTTTCTAATTAAATGTCCCTATTGTCATTCCTAAAAGGACTTTTGTAGATTTAACCTTCAGGATCCCTACTAGGTTCTGAAAATGAAAATTGGAGAAAAATCCCCCTCGTGTTTCCAGCTGGACAAAGTTTAAATATACTGGGAAGTTCTCTATAACAAAGGCTTTCCTTCTAAGAGAAATTACTTTGCTCAGACTTCTACAACCTGGGGGAAAACACATAGAAAGCTCTAGCCTTCCTATTTCACTCAAAGGGGGTGGGGTGTGTGTGTGTGTGGGGGGGGGGGGCTGAGGAAACTACTGAAAGACACAGTTCATGAATGTGATCCCCATAAAAATCTAAGATGTATTCTTAAAATTACATATTGCTTACCGTTCCCACACTCCTCACCACCAAACCAACTGTCAGTGCATTCCTGACAGCTGAAAAACACATACTCTATTTAAGAGGTTTCAGTGAAACTAAGAGACAACAGGGGAGGGGAAAAAAAGAAACCCGTGTGAGGATATTTAAGCCTTGGACATCTACACTTGTAACAACCATTGAACATACCAGCAACAAACCACATTAACATAAAACCTCACATTAGAAACCTAGTGACCTTGGTTCTTATTGCCTCATGTACTATGTTCAGCATTCAACAAAAATTTACAAGACATGCTAAATAACAAAGAAAAAGCACTGGCGATTTGGCTAAGCTGAGGACCAGTATTGCTCACTGGACTGCTCGAACTGTTCTGCCTCACTGCCAGCTGAGCAGATCCCAAGACAGATGAAGTTGCCCCACTGGATGTGTAGAATTCAAGGCCATCTCCAGCCTCCTGCCAATCCTCGTCCAGATTAACTTTGGCATATTTTCCCTCTGATTCTTGAGCCATTTCCAGTTGCGTTCCTGTTTGGTGTGCCACTTGGAAGATAAAGACTGGCAAATACAGACACTCCTCTTTGGGGTGCCAAAATGTGGAAACAAATCATGGCTGCTTGTGAAAATGTCTGGGTCACTCATGTGGGTGTCCATGGTAGAATATCACTCTTTGATAGAACCGATTATAATTAAGTTGCTGATCAAGGCTGTATTCCTCAGATCACTGCCTAGGTCAACCGTGATATCATACATGGAAACACATACATCCTTAGGAAACTGAGCTATCATTGTATGATACACCTGTGACTTCTGCCAAAGTTTATACCGAGTTCCTCCCAGTGAAGGATGTCTCCTTGTGGTAGGTGTTTCCCAGTGTCTGCTCCATACTGCAGATTGAGTGTATTGGGGCTTGGAGCTCAGCTCAGGGCTATAGATCATGTCTTACCACTGTTGGTACGTTCCCAAGTTACTGTTACTATTCCAGTGGCCGACTGACCCCAGTCACAATATGGTACCCTTTGAAACTAATCTGTATCTTTTTTGCCTACTTTATTAATTATCTACAGCCTGACAATGGTATTATTTTATCACAAAAGCAATTCAATAACAGGCTGATAGGGTATTCAACGGTCCTTCCATACTTCCTGTCATCTGTAGGTATATCTTTTATTGCACCCTGGAATATATTTCTCCAAAATTAACTCAAAATATTTTTTACTCTACCTACTTCACCCCTATACGCTCTGAAGTTCACTTGGTCACTGAATGCAGCTGCTTTCAGAGAGGAATAATCTCATCTTAGTTGCTTACTACAATTATGATATGGATACAAATTGGAACATTATATAGGTCTGTTTAAGAAAACTCAGTATTTCAGTCTCCTTTCTGACAGAGAAACCAATCACATTCTCTCCATTTTTTGTCTTAGATTTTATATTAATTAAGGTTTTTGCTGTTGCTCTTGATATTTTTGCTTTTTCCTTTGACTGGAAGTGGTCCTCTGAAAAATACCATACATGTGAGTAGGGGTTGAGAAAATTTCTGGACTGTATCAAATGGCGGAACAAATGGGCACTTACATACTTGAGTTTGTAGAACACAGAACATAAAGGCAACCACAGAGTAGACACATTAATACATTAATTTCTACAAACATCAACCTTCTCCTTTTGACCTCAATATTAAATATAATTAAATAAGGTAGTCATTAAATAACTTTAACATAAATATGCCCCCTACCCCTAACATTGACCCTAAATTTTAGTCCTTTTTCTATTTGGACTAGGATTTTTCTTTTTTTAAGTTCTGTGCTAATTACCAATTTTTGTTTTTTTGTTTTTTTGTTTTTTTTTTTTTTTGTTTTGTTTTTTTTTTTGAAAAACCTGATTTACTCTAGGCTGGATCCTTTTATTTTACTTGTTTTTATTTATTTGTTTATTTTTATTTTTTTTTCTTAGTTTGGCAGCTAAGATCTGGATCAAATTGCATGATTCTTAATAGAAATGAGTTTGTAAACAGCATTGGAGTTTCATTATTTTTTGGCTTTGGTGTCCTGGTTTACACCTGTTTGGATTCATCCTGCTATATTTCCCTACCTTTATGGAAATAGATTAAACAGTACTCAAAAAGCCATTTTCTTAATTCATAAATGGATTAGTAAAAAGAACAAAAAAAACCCTCACAGTTGTTTGACCCTCCTTCTTCATTTTTTCCACTTTATCTAGTGTGACTAAGAGGATGGAGAAAGGAATATGGTTTATTGTCCCCAGAAGTGATTGGACCTATAACTATGAAGGAAGAGAGTAGATTTCAAGGATGTTAGTTTTATTAATAAAGCTAAACTTGTCAAAATATTTTTTTTATATCTTGACATTTGTGCATCCCCTGTGCACTTCAGCAAAATTATGTTTGATGGTAGAGAATAAGTACGTAAGGTCACTTTCTTTATATTCCTTAGTTCATACAGAAAACAAAGGAACATGTTTAGTTACTGGTATTTTTGTAATGCTTTATTTCAACAGTGTATATGTGCTTTGAGTGTTTTTAAGTCTATATATCAAAAGTAAAAGACAGAGGAATTTATGATGTATTCTATTCAAGGATGATCTTAATAAAGTTTGAAAATTAATCTTCAGAATCTCTGTATCCTTGGGATCCCACTCTGCATAAGCACATAAATCTCTGATGGAATATAGCCTGATATAACAGGGGAAAACCCTAGTATGAATTACTTTGGAGCAGTTTTCCATATTGTGTTCTTCATTCCCTTGTCATGATTTGCCTTAGTATAAACCCTGAAAGTCCTATAACTTTTTATAGCAACTATTTAAACATAATTTATGAAAATGTGCTAATGGTTTTCTGTCTCTGATAATATTACTTTTGAACAGGGTCCCTCTAGAGATATACTACATCACAACATTAAGGGCAGAAGGGAATTTACACTTTCCATCTTACAGTAGCTTATGTTTCTTTACAAACTGTGTCCCATAATGAGAAGTTACTTTGTATCTAAAACTGGCTCTTTTCTAACCACATAACAAATTTCCTCCTACCATCCAATCATGATGAGTTGAATGGCAATTATTTAGTTTTTCTGGGCCCTGGATTCATCTCCCAAGACCTTCTCATATATTAATACTTTCACATAAATACATACACAAAGCGGGGCGCCTGGGTGGCTCAGTTGGTTGAGCGGCCGACTTCAGCTCAGGTCATGCTCTCGCGGCCCGTGAGTTCGAGCCCCGCTTCACGCTCTGTGCTGACAGCTCAGAGCCTGGAGCCTGTTTCAGATTCTGTGTCTCCTTCTCTCTGTGACCCTCCCCTGTTCATGCTCTGTCTTTCTCTGTCTCAAAAATAAATAAACATTAAAAAAAATACATACACAAAGAGACATGAATGGCTATTAAAAGCTCACTATGATGTGTGTAGTCACGGTATAAGGTTATTAAATATTATTGATACATTCCCTATGCTTTTCCTTTCATCTCTATGGCTTACTTATAATCGGAAATGTGCACCTTTTAATCCCCTTCACCTATTTCTCTCATCCCCTCAAACATCCTCCTCTGGCAACCATCAGTTCTCTGTACTCTTTTGTTCATTTGTTTTTTCGATTCTACATATAAGTCAAATAATATGATATTTGTCTCTGACTTATTTCACTTTGCTTAATTCTCTTTAGGTCTATGCATCTTGTTGCAAATAGTAGGACCTCATTTAAAAATTGTTTAATGTTTATTTTTGAGAGAGAGAGAAAGGCAGAGTACAAGCAGGGGAGGGTCAGAGAAAGAGGGAGACACAGAATCCGAAGCAGGCTCCAGACTCTGTGCTGTCAGCAGAGAGCCCAATGCGGGGCTTGAACTCACAGACCACAAGAGCATGACCTGAGCCAAAGTCAGACACTTAACCGACTGAGCCACGCAGGCACCCCTCTATTCATTTTATATTTGGAATTTTGTTCTAGTGGGTTGTGGATTTGCTATGAGAAATGTTTGATGTATGACTTCACTAATGTGATTTGACATAAGAATTCCCTTTAATTACCTACACAGACTTACAGAGAAATATGAAGAATAATTAATATAATGAGTTACACCATCACGTTTGTAGGAATTTAGGTGGAATCACAGTAATAGATGCAGTCTAGTGAATAAGAAGTATGAATTTTACAAATGCAAATTGTCTTTATAAAATTTTTAAAAACTGTCCCTTTAGATGGACTGAATTACCCTAACACTGTACTCCATACTAGCAGAAGACTTTTCCAGGAGGAGAATCCTATACATTATTTTAGCTAATCACAGAATTATGTATCCTATTGACAAGATCTGAATTAAAGAGGGACAGATCATACTTTTTATATATTTTAATTTTGACTATGATAATAGCATGATCTGTCACTCCATTTTCTATCTGAGAGCAGGAAGAGCTACTTCATAAATATTGGCAAAATTTTAATAGAGGATTTTATGCCCAAATGAAGATTATTAGGAAAAATAAATGAGAAGTTTCTTGTTCCAGTCTTGTTTATCAGAAAAGGAAGACATCAGATAGATTAGGATAAATAAATCAGTCCCATAATATTTCTTTGCCTCAGTTTTTGCATATACCTCCAATCCATACATATGATTTCAAGGTCTCAGTAAAGTTATTCTTGAAACTTTACCAAACAACCTCTTTTTTTCATCTTGTAAAGGAGTACACATTTTTCCTGTTCGTCATCCTGGTTAAGTCTTTGTTTCAAATGGTAAGATATGTTGCAGAGGATAAACTAAACGTAAGCATAGTGGCCTCTTTTTCCCTCTCAGTAATGCATTCCTTGTTAGATGTTAGGATATGATGTCACATTTATTTATTATTCCTTGTCTCTAGATTCTCAACACTTACTCATACTTAAATATTTTACCATTCATGGACTCTCAGACATGCCCTGCTTTTCCAGCCCATTTCCACTGGTCGCCTCCAATGAGTCTGCTTTCTCCTTTGCATAGCATGATTTGCATTAACAATTTTTAAAGCATGATGACCTTTGATTTTCATTATGGTTAATTTTGCATGCGTGTGTGCGAAACAAAGCTTATTGTCTGTATTTCAAGAAGCATTTAATCCAGAGAATTTTGCAATGCGCCATTAAATATTAATAAAGTCATGTTATACACTAGGTACTTGTGCACAAAGGGTACTGCATTGGGTAATTAGAGCGAAATTCTAGTGTTGGCTACAAAATTTAAAGCCACATAGATTTTGGCGTAAGATTGGCCTGGCTTTGAATATCAGGGTTGAAAATACATGTGTAATTTGAGCACTTTACCTATTATTACTGTGATACAGAGCTCAGTCATCTCAAACCTGGCCTCTTGTAGCCTCTTATACCTCTTCCTGCTTTAGTGCCTGTTTGCTTAGTTGCGTTTTCAACATTACATCCAGAATGCTTCTTTAAAACAAAGATCTTTTTTTTTCTCCTCTGTAGAAAACACTCCAATGAGTATTCTGTTTACTATAGTAAGTTACAAAAATTGATAAGATTCTCTATGGTGTGCCCCCTCCACCCCACCCTAACTTTTTGATCCTATCCCCTACTAATTTTTCCTCAGGTTTCCTCATTGTCTTCATATTTTAATGCAAAAGACACAGAGCATCTCCTAGCTACACTGTCTGAATTTTAATTACTCTCAGATACTATCTAGGCTATTATCCTGCTTTATTTTCTTGTAGAATTTACCATATCTATAATATTATAGATTTTACTCATTATTATTGCTTTTTTCTGCACATAGCCACTAGAGTGTAAGCCAGTGGGCTTTTGCTTTGTTTTATTGCTATGTTCTTCAAGCCTGGCTTGGTTGGCATTCAAGGATAATTGTTGAATAAAAGAATGAAAAAGTACAGAGCTTATTTCTACATATGTGACATCATAATCTTGTCAGTTACCTAAGCATCAGTATTTTCATCTTTGGAAAGACTACAATATTATAATAATCAAAATGTCACTGAGAAAATAAAGTATAATTTACCAATGGCTTAATGTAAATAATGATTGCATTGATAGTAGTTATTACTATTACTGGTTACTGTATCACTGATATTAATTATTATAATCTAGATAAATTTAGTTACATTTTTGTTTGAACCAACTACAGTAAAGAGATGCCTTCAAAGGAAATGCAAATCTGATTTTTGATAAAAATAATGCCTATCCTCCTATTATAAAAATCTTGGACACTGTGCAACTTTCAGATGATGGTTTTCAAACACTGCACAACAGTCAACAAAGAAGTGAGATATATCACTAACAGAAGCAAAATAAATGGCAGAAGGTGTTGGAAATCCCTTGCCTTCTACCTGGAGACAATTTCCAGACTACAGAGGTGGAAAGGGGCAAGAGACAGAGCCTAGTGGTCTTCTTGAATTGAAGAGAGAAACACCTGTGTTCCAGGAGACAGACTCAACTAGAATTTTCAGGGCAAAGTGTTAGGATTGAGGAATATGCAGATAAAGAGCTTCAGAAATCAGTAAAGCCTCCTTTTGTGTCTTTGAATGCCAACCTTTATATCCACAGGGTAAAATTCCATGAATTCAGGCAAAGAACAAAAGCAGGAAAGAATAATTTCTGGAAAATCATAAATGAAGCAGTTCAGTCAAATGCTTATGAAACATTCAAGTTCATGCCAGTCAGACTGGAACAATTTTCTGACTATATAGGGCATTCACTAGACATAAGAAACATTCACTTCTTAGTAGTAGACTATACACTTTGCTGCAGAACTGCCCTAAAGGGGCACCTTCATGGCTCTGTCAGTTAAGTGACTGACTCTTGGTTTCAGGTCAGGTCATGATTTCATGGTTGGGGAGTTTGAACCCCACATCGAGCTCTGTGCTAACAGCACAGAGCCTGCTTGGGATTCTGTCTCCTTTTCTCTCTGCCTCTCCTCTGCTTGCACTTGTTCTCTCTCTGTCTCTCTCTCAAAAAATATATACTTAAAAAAATTGCCCTAAAATATGTATGTAAATAAGACTCAAAAGTTATAGCTTAATAAATAAATCTGCCAGAACAAAGCTAGATACTCCTTAGGTTTTTTGAAGTTTATTTTTATTTATTTTGAGGGAGGGAGGGAGGGAGGGAGGGAGGGAGAGAGAGAGAGAGAGAGAATCCCAAGCAGACTCTGTGCTGTCAGTGCAGAGCCCAGCACAAAAGATCAGTCCCATGAATCGTGAGATCATGACCTGAGCCAAAATCAAGAGCCAGACGCTTAACCCACTGAGCCCCAAGCACCCAAGCACTGGATTTTTTTTTTTAATTCAGCTTTTGAGAAAGTTTAAGAATATTCTCTTTTTTTAAAGCTTATTTTAAACTTTGAAAGAGCATGCACATGTGAATGGAGCAGAGAGAGAGGAAGGGAAAATCCCAAGCTGCCTCCATGCTGACAGAGTGTGGGGCTCAACCTTAGGAAATATGAGATCATGACCTGAGCTGAAACCAACAGTCGGACACTTAACCATTTGAGCCACCCAAGCACCCCTTTAAGAATATCGTCTATCAAAATTACTAATCAGACAGATAAGCAGGAAAATATGATTCTAGAAGAAAAATAGATGATAGAGACATGATTCATAATCATAAATTCATAAAGATAAATGTGCTCGAAGGTACAAAGAAAATAATAAATGTGAGAGAAATGAACATATAGAAAAGAACCAAATATCTAAAATAAAAATTATCTGTTAATATTAGCAGATTAGACACATAGTTAATATCAGTGAAACTGAAGATATATAAATAGAAATTATCCAAATCATAGAAAATGATTATCTGATCTTAATGCTGAAAACATAATTAACAGCATTGGTGACCTGTGCCACATTATTAAGTGTTGTAACGCATGTGTAATTGGAATCCAGAAAGAAAGGTTGTTCTCCACTCAGGGGAAAGAAAGCATAGTTGCAAAAATAATCACCAAAAAGTTTCCAAATTAGATGAAAAATCTTTAAACCTATAATTCTAATTTGGATAGTAAATCCCAAGCTGGATAAACATTTTCAAGAAATGAACACACACACACACACACACACACACACACATCAATATATGTCATAAATGAGTTCTAGGAAACCACTGATAAAGGGTGTTTTTTAATAATAGAGTTAAAGAGGGGCGCCTGGGTGGCTCAGTCGGTTAAGCGTCCGACTTCAACTCAGGTCACTATCTTGCAGTCCGTGAGTTCGAGCCCCGCGTCGGTCTCTGGGCTGATGGCTCAGAGCCTGGAGCCTGCTTCAGATTCTATGTCTCCCTCTCTCTCTGCCCCTCCCCCGTTCATGCTCTGTCTCTGTCTCAAAAATAAATAAACGTTAAAAAAAATAATAGAGTTAAAGAGAAAATATAAAAAGGCACGTTATGTTCAGAGAAAGATAAGGAAAATTAGAAAACTAAATATTCTTATCAAAATCAATGTTACTATATCCGGAAAACAATAGAATTGCATATTTGAAATACTTAAAGATTAAGGAAATGGTCTAAATCTATCTAGGATTCTATTGTTTAACAAACATATGGTACAACCACATTATGGAATAGTGCTCAACAATTAAAAAGGAACTGACTTTTAAAACTTGGGAACAACTTCGATGAACCTTAAGGGAATTGTGATGTGTGAAAGATAATTTCAAGTGAATACATGCTTTGTGATTTCATTTATATACTATGCATAAAATGATATTATAGAAAAGGAAAGCATATTTGTGGTTGTTAGGGATTAGAATTGGGGGTGGGTGGGGATACCTATGAAGAAAAATCATGAGGGAGGCCTTCAATGATGGTAGATTAATATCTTCATTGTGGTGGTAGTTACATGAGGCTACACATAATACAATTACAGATATTCTTTCTCTTTGATTGTCACACACACACACACATACACAGACACACACAAACACATACCAGTGACTCTATAACTAGTGAAATCTGATTATACTCTGTGGATTCCCTAGCTTTCATATTGTTCCATAGACATGCAAAATGTTAACATTGGTAGAGACTGAATGATGGGTACACATGACCTCACTGTACATTTTTTTGGTTATTTCCTTTAAGTCCATAATTATTTCAAAATAAAGTTTTTATTATTTATTTAAAAAAATGTTTATTTTGAGGGAGAAAGTGAGTATGCAAGAGTGGGAGAGCTGTAGAGGGAAGGAGAGCAAGAGAGAATTGCAAGCAGGTTCCATGCTGTCAGTGCAGAGCCCAGCACAGGGCTAGATCCCATGAACCTTGAGATCATGACCTGAGTCAAAATCAAGAGTTGAACACTTAACCAACTGAGCCACCCAGGTGTCCCCAAATAAAGTTTTTAAAAACTGAGGCACATTGAAATGGAGGGGGGAAAAAGTCAACCTAGATTTTTATATGCAAATAAGGTATCTTTCAAAATAATAAAGTATCATATAAAAGTTGACAGAATCCGCTTTGAACACTGATTCTGAACTATGGGAAATGTTAAAGGAATTATTTAGCTCAAACAAAAATAATATCAAATGGAATCATGGCTCCATGCAAATAAATAAATAAAGTTCAGAGTTGGAAAATACGTGGGTAAATATATAAGACATTTTTACATTTTTAATCTCCTTTAAAGATAATTATCTACTTAAAGAAAAAATAACTACGTGAGAGATTTATAGCATAGCTGTAAGAAAAGCATGTGCTAAAATTAACAAGGCCTATCAGGTGTGCTATTACAAATCTGTAACAATCTGTTACACACTTTTGCTAAGTCTTCTGAGTCATACCAGAGTTCCTAATTTAAGTAATTTTGCTGTTGTTTATGAGTCCTGTTATCCCTATTTGCAACCCTCTTTCTATTGCTTTAATCTGTTTTGTTTGTATATTTAAAAATATACTGCTTAAATCTAGGAGACAGTATTGTTAGACTCATTCATTTTGCCCATGTAAATCAGAATGTGTGATCAGACTTGGGTCATTAGTGTATCAAAGCCTCAGGTTCATTGCAGTCAGAAAGCATGATACATTGGTTTCAACTACTCTGACTTACCTTAGGAGATGCTCACCTTGATCAGGCATGCTGTGATTAGTAGTATAATAGAATTGCAAGTGACAAATTAGGTGAAATTATTTCTAGCTGTGTTTAGAGGCAGGAGGATAAGGAGTACATGCTGAGGACCTCCTGAAATAATCCCCATGGTGACATTTGTTTATAATTTATTTACTGGTAATAAGGTTTGGTGACATAAATATAAACAGAACAGCTTTCCCCCAATAAGAAAGTCTCAGGTTGTAGAAAAGAAAGGAAAACAATACAGCAAAGTTCTAACAATGAATGATTACCTTGCAATATTTTTAAGTTTTTTTCTTTTTAAGTTATTTATATTTTAGTTAACATACAGTGTAATATTGGCTTCAGAAGTAGAATTCAGTCATTCATCACTTATAAACAGCACCCAGTGCTCAACACAGGTGCCTCCTTAATACCCATCACCCATCTAGCCCATCTCCCACCCACCTCCCTCTATCAACCATCAACTCTATCAGCCATCAGTTTGTTCTCTATTGTTAAGTGTCATGTGGTTTCCCTTTCTAAAAAGCCAAGTTTCTTATGTTTATATATTTTGTATAAATGGTATATAAATATACATATATACCATATATACACAAATATACCATTTGTATAAATGGTAAAGGTAACACAATGATAATTACTTAAAAAGAAAATATTAAGTTCAATATCTGCAAAACAATCAATGTGATTCATCACATTAGTAAAAGAAAGGACAAGAAACCTATGATCCTCTCAATAGAGGCTGAGAAAGCATTTGACAAAATACAGCATTCTTTCTTGATATAACCCTGAAGAAAGTAGGGATAGAAGGATGATACCTCGAGATCATAAAAGCCATATATGAAAGACCCAATGCTAATATCATCCTCAATGGGGAAAAACTGAGAGCTTTCCCCCTAAGATCAGGAACAAGACAGGATGTCCACTCTTGCCACTGTTATTCAACATGGTATTGGAAGTCTTAGCCTCTGCAATCAGGCAACACAAAGAAACAGCATCCAAATCGGCCAGGAGATCAAACTTTCACTCTTTGCAGATTATATGATACTCTACATGGAAAATTTAAAAAATTCCACCAAAAAACTGCTAGAACTGATTCATGAATTCAGCAAAGTTGCAGGATATAAAAGCAATGCACAGAAACCGGTTGCATTCCTATACCCCAACAATGAAGCAACAGAAAAAGAAATCAAGGAATTAATCCAATTTACAATTGCACCAAAAACCATAAAATACCTAGGAATAAATCTAACCAAAGAGGTGAAAAATCTACACACTGAAAACTATAGAAAGGCTATGAAAAAAAAATTGAAGAAGACACAAAAAAATGGAAAATGATTCCATGTTCCTGGATAGAAAGAAAAAATATTGTTAAATGTCGATACTACTCAAAACAATCTATATATTCAATGCAATCCCTATCAAAATAACACCAGCATTCTTCACAGAGCTGGAACAAATAATCCTAAAATTTGTATGGAACAGAAAAGACCACAAATAGCCAAAGCAACCTTGCAAAAGGATACCAAAGCAGGAGGCATCACAATCCCAGACTTCAAGCTGTACTACAAAGCTGTAACCATCAAGACAGCATGGTACTGGCACAAGAACAGACACTCAGATCAATGGAACAGAATAGAGAGCCTGGAAATGGACCCACAAACATATGGCCAACTAATCTTTGACGAAGCAGGAAAGAATATCCAATGGAATAAAGACAGTCTCTTCAGCAAGTGGTGCTGGGAAAACTGGACAGCGACATGCAGAAGAATGAACGTGGACCACTTTCTTATGCCATACACAAAAATAAACTCAAAATGGATGAAAGACCTAACTGTAAGACAGGAAGCCATCAAAATCCTCGAGGAAAAAGCAGGCAAAAACCTCTTTGACCTTGGCCGCCACAACTTCTTACTGAACACGTCTCCAGAGGCAAGGGAAACAAAAGCAAAAATGAACTATTGGGACCTCATCAAAACAAAATGCTTCTGCATAGCGAAGGAAACAGTCAGCAAAACTAAAAGGCAACCAACAATGGGAGAAGATATTTGCAAACGACATATCAGATAAAGGGTTGTTATCCAAAATCTATAAAGAACTTATGAAACTCGACGCCCAACAAACAAATAATCCAGTGAAGAAATGGGCAAAAGACATGAATAGACACTTCTCCAAAGAAGACATCTAGATGGCCAACTGACACATGAAAAAATGCTCAATATCACTCATCATCAGGGAAATACAAATCAAAACCACAATGAGATACCACCTCACGCCTGTCAGAATGGCTGACATTAACAACTCAGGTAACAACATATGTTGACAAGGATGTGGAGAAAGAGGATCTCTTTTGCATTGTTGGTGGGAATGCAAGCTGGTACAGCCACTCTGGAAAACAGTATGGAGGTTCCTCAAAAAATTAAAAATAGAGCTACCCTAGACTCAGCAATTGCATTACTAGGCATTTATCCAAGGGATACAGGTATGCTGATTTGAAGGGGCACATGCACCCCGATGTTTATAGTAGCACTATTAACAATAGCCAAAGTATGGGAAGAGCCCAAATGTCCATCAATGGATGAGTGGATAAAGAAGATGTGGTATATATAAACAATGGAGTATTACTTGGCAATCAAAAAGAATGAAATCTTGCCATTTGCAACTATGTGGATGGAACTAGAGGGTATTATGCTAAGCGTAATTAGAGAAAGACAAAAATCATATGATTTCACTCATATGAGGACTTTAAGACACAGAATAGATGAACATAAGGGAAGGGAACCAAAAAATATATAAAAACGGGACAAAAGAGCGGGACAAAACAGAAGTGACTCTTAAATATGGAGAACAAACAGAGGGTTGCTGGAGGGGTTGTGGGAGGGGGGATGGGCTAAATGGGTAAGGGGCATTAAGGAATCTACTCCTGAAATCATTGTTGCACTGTATGCTAAGTTGCATGCAAATTAAAAAAAATTAAATAAAAATAAAAATAAAATATTAAGCTGTATGCTCAGTTTTCTTCCTCTCTACTTTCAACTTTTTTTTTCTTTATTCTTTTCAATCTTAATTTTGTGTGTGTGTGTGTGTGTGCCTTTTGGCAATTGGGAGAAACCAAAAAACACTGGTTTACTTCAGACAATGAAAAGTTGAATTAATGAGAAGGGTTGAGGCTGGGGTTTGAGGGAAGTGATGGATAATAAAGAGATAACTCTTCCGTACACCAGAATGTTTTAAAAAAAGAATTTTAGAGAAAAAGGAGTGATTTGGGAGATTGTCAGAAAAAGTAGAATTTTGAGGACAGATAAAAACACTTTTTGGCAACATTTGCTGTTCATTATTCTCTATAAATTCCCCCAAATCCTCAGAAGACTTTCAGTTTAATGTCAACACTGTTTACTTTCACAATGCTTATCATTTTTTCAGGTTTAATTTATACCCACTAAAATCCATATAGTTTAAAAATATAGTTCTATAAGTTTTGACAAATGTAAAACCCATGGGATGACAATCAAAATCAAGATACAGGATATTCTCATCAATCATTTAAAAATATTTTCAAGTTACTTTACAATAAGTCCTATACCCTGATAAACCCCACAGCCCTGTCCCAATACCTAGCAACCATAGTAACATTTCATCTATTTTATTTTGATTAAGTTTTGCTCTGTTCCTTTTTGCCTGACTTCTTTTGCCTATATTAATGGTATTGAGGTTCATAGAAGATGTTATAGGCTATCATTAGTCCATTAATTTTTAATTGTTAAATGTCTTCATTGTATGTTTATACTATTTCTTTTTCCATTTCTCTGGTACATGTTGTGGCATTTTCTCCCTGGTTTTGGTAATTATAATTTCTAAACTTAAACAACATCTGTATAAAAATAATTTTACGGGGGCGCCTGGGTGGCTCAGTCGGTTGGACGTCCGACTTCGGCTCAGGTCATGATCTCGTGGTCTGTGAGTTCCAGCCCTGCGTCGGGCTCTGTGCTGACAGCTCAGAGCCTGGAGCCTGTTTCGGATTCTGTGTCTCCCTCTCTCTCTGACCTTCCCCCGTTCATGCTCTGTCTCTCTCTGTCTCAAAAATGAATAAATGTTAAAAAAATTTTAAAAAAAAATAAATAATAAAAAAATAAAAATAATTTTACAATTAACAATATATGTACAGACTTGTTACACCATCAGCTTAGATTAATATAGGGATGCTATTGTTAGAATAAGTTATCTTTAAATACATGAATTAGAAATATTCAACTTTAATTGAAATGCTGTATGTGTCAATAGTATGCCCTTGAACTGTACAAGAAGCAGAGTTTTGAGTTTTACATAAACCATTGAGGGAGTATGAAAGAAGTCAATAGACTTCTTGAACAAGGAAATTCTCATCAGTATTCCATTTTGTAGACACGTTTCTTGAACACAGATTAGAGAAGATTCTGATGTGACTGTTAATCATTAACATTTTTTGTTTTAGCATAAGGTCCAGTGATTCTTCACACTGAATTTTATGAGTTGAATGACAATTGACACAACTGACCTCTTTGTATTAAAAGGGCTATCAATAAAAATAACATTGCTCCAGGGGCACTTGGGTGGCTTCTGGTTGAGTGTCTGACTCTTGATTTCCGCTCAGGTCGTGACCTCAAGGCAGGTTTTGGGCTGACAGCAAGGAGCCTGCTCGGGATTCTCTCTCTCTGCATCTCTGCCCTTCCCCTGGTCATTCACTCATGCATGCTTTCTCTCTTTCAAAATAAATAAACATGAAAAAATAATGTTGCAATATTTTCTAAGAAAATGTATAAATGCAGCACTTTTGCTTACTATTGCATTGAACCTCCAGAACTGTTTTGATTCAAAACCACAGTAGGTAATTTAGGTTTTACATTGGTCATGCCATGCAGTCTATACAAGTTTTGAAACTGAATCAATCATTCAGTAGCCCAAACATACCACGAAGGTAGCCGAACTGAACAGTTAGCAGAGTCACAGCTCATTTGTATGTGTGCAGACCAAGCAAATGCTAAGAGAATAAAAATCTCACTGCAAGTGTATGTGCTCTTTAGGAAATGTGAATTGGTCTTGGTCTCTGTGTCAGTTTAGTTGTAAGTGATTTGGAAGGTTCAAAGGCTGGAATGTACCTATTTATTTTGTAACATTAGTACCTAAGACGTGAGATAAATTTCCCAGTCTGTTGCTGATACATTACTACTGTACTCTGATAGAGAGCCATGCAATGGATATGGTTACTGGAAATCTAAATGAGGAAAAGAGTGATTCCTTTCTGCATAGTTCACCTCAACGAGTTAGAAATACACAATATACTCCATGTAAACTGTGTTTCCTAAACTTTCATGGATACCTCACTAATTTATTTTTTTAAGGTTTTATTTTAATTCCAGTGAGTTAACATAGTGTTATATTAGCTTCAGGTGTACAATAAAATGATTCAACAATTTCATACATTACCCAGTGTTCATCATAACAATTGCACTCCTTAATCCTCATCACCTATTTAATCCATCCCCCCATACTCTTACCTTGTATGGGCTGACCATCAGTTTGTTCTCTATAGTTAAGATTCTGGTTCTTGATTTCTCTCTCTCTCTCTCTCTCTCTCTCTTTTTCCCTTTGTTCATTTGTTTCTTAAATTCCATATATGACAGAAGTCATATGGGATATATCTCTGACATATTTTTCTTAGCTTAATACTCTCTAGCTCCATCCATGTTGTTGCAAATGGTAACATTACATTCTTTTTGACGGCTGAATAATAATTCAGTGTGTGTGTGTGTGTGTGTGTGTGTGTGTGTGTGTGTGTGTGTAACATCTTTACCCATCATCAATCGATGGACACTTGGGCTGCTTGCATATCTTGGCAATTGTAAGTAATGTTCTCATAAACATAGTGGTTCATGTATCTCTTTGAATTAGTGTTTTGTATTCTTTAAGAATATACCCAGTACTGTGATTACTAGATTATAGGGTATTTCTGTCTTTAATGATGAACCTCCATAATGTGTTCTAGAGTGGTTGCACCAGTTTTCATACCCACAAAATGCTATATGCATTTCTAGCGAATAGCATTTGCTTGGCATTCTCGGCTCTTTTAGAACTTGCAAGGACCTCCTTGAATGGTAGGGTGGTGGTGGATGAAGTGATAAATACATGAGATCAGCCTTCCACTGACACCAATCCTGAGAGCCTGTTTTTGTTTGTTTGTTTGTTTGTTTGTTTTGTTTTGTTTTAAACCCTCTCCTACTTTTGCCTTTTTCTTTTGCTGCCTTAGATTTTATTCTGGACTTCTGTGGGTAAAGAGAGGTTCTCTTTCCAAAATTTAGATTGAAATTATCATTCATGAATTTTCCCCTATTTATTCACATCAGCTTATATGCTTTTTCTATAGTTTTCAGTCTCTTTTATTTGAGAGAGCATGGGTTTATCTTGAAGACACATAACTTGTGTTCAGATGATTTAAAACTAACATATGCCAGAATGGGTTTCTAAGCAGTTTGTTCATTCCACAGATATTTATTTGATGATAAGTAGGTGCAGGCACACTTGTAGGTGTCATGTGTACATCAGTGAATTAAAGAGTTCTGCCCTGGATACGTTATAGTCTAGCAGAGGGAATATGAATACTTCAACATGAGCAAAATAAGTAAATAATAAAGTGTGTTAAAAGGAGAAAGTGCCATGAATTTAAAAAAAAATGGTCACGTAGGGTAAAAAGGGAATAGAGAATATTGGTAGGGATTGAGGGCAAGTTACAGTCTTATGTAAGATAGATGGGAACAGACCTCATTTTGATGATGACAAATAAGCAAAGACTTGAGAATGGTGAGAAAGCTAGCCAGGTGGCTAATATGAGGGAGGAACATTCCAGGCAAAAAGAACAGAGGATTTGCCTAGAGTGGGTCCAATGAGAAGAGTAAGTTTCCTGGAGGAGGTCACTTATCCATCCAATGAAATGAAACTTCGTGATATTTTTCTGTTTGTTATCTCTAGTTACATAATCATAAATATTAGTGATAAAAGGGAATCCTAACTACTTAAGTTACAGGAAGGAAATCAGTCCATGAGGTTAAGTGACACCTAGTGGCAGAAGCAGGACTGACTTCAGTTGCTCACTCCAGAGTAATGTGTTGCTCTAAGGCTTATAAAGTGGTTGAAATAGATTTTTTCTTTATTTCTTTTTTTTTGTGTGTGGGGGGTGAGGGAGGGGTGACAACTTTTAACAGACTTACACAAATTTAAGTTAACTGCTTTCACTTGAAGGGTTACCTGAAATTCTTATATTTAATGCTGTATCTACTTAATGTTCAACTGTTATTTTGTTTGTAATAGAGAGCTGTTGGATATATGGAGTCCATTATGGACCTGAGTCCACTGGCACCTATATAAAGTTCAGTGCACTGGAGGAACTACATTAAGGCAATATCTGCTCTGACATGTGTTAGCTTCATTGAATATTTTCATTGTCAACACAGTGACTGTAGCAACAAAGAAGAACACTTACAAATCCAGGTAGGAGCTAATGTACATAATTGGTTGCAATATATTAAGCATCATGTAGATGTAGAAAGTGAGTTCAAAAATATATATAATGCTCTGTGTTTATAAGAACATAGGTGCTGCCATAAAACAGATACAAATAATGTGCAAAAGCCAAATGTAAGGTATTTATATTTTTATAGTGATTAGCCATATGTTTCTGATTTGATAACGTATGCTATCCTAAAGTGAGTATTTTATTTTATTTTATTTTTATTTTGTAAATATTTGTTTATTTTTGAGAGGGGGAGAGAGACAAAGCACAAGCAGGGGAGGGTCAGAAAGAGAGGGAGATACAGAATCGGAAGCAGGCTCCAGTCTCTGAGCTGTCAGCACAGACACTGATGTGGGGCTTGAACTCAAGAATGGTGAGATCATGACCTAAGCCAAAGTCAGACACTCAAGCAACTGAGCCACCCAGACGCCCCTAAAGTGAATATTTTAAAGTAAATAATACAGGACACAACAATGCAGGATACAACAGATTCAAAGGGGCATATGTACTCCAATGTTTATAGCAGCATTGTCAATAATAGCCAAACTATGAAAAGAGCCCAAATGTCTATATGTCTATCGATGGATGAATGCGTAAAGAAGATGTGTATACACACACACACACACACACACACACTGGAATGTTAGTCATCAAAAGAATGAAATCTTGCCATTTGCAAGAGGGGACTACAGTGTATTATTATGCTAAGCAAAATAAGTTGATGAAAGGAAGATAAGTACCATATGATTTCACTCATATGTGGAATTTAAGAAACAAAGAGACAAACTTTGGGAAGAAAAAAAAGAAGGAAGCAAACGTAAGAGACTTTTAACTATAGACAACAAACTGAGGGTTGATGGAGGGAGGTGGTTGGGGATGGGCTAAATAGGTGATGGACATTGAGGAGGACACTTGTGATGACCACTGAGTATTATATGTAAGTGATGAATCAATCTATTCCTGAAGTCAATGTTACACTGTATGTTAAGGACTAGAATTTAAGTAAAATTTAAAACAGAAAAAAAATTAAACTAAAAAATCAAGTTAAAAAAGTAAATGGTATATACTAATGTCCAGTAGAAAGCCAAAAGTTTAATCTCTGAGAAATGAAAACAGGTAAAAGATATAACTATTGCAAGGAGGTAAAATTCTTAGGATGCATATTTTTTGTGGATTGTGAAAGAGTATTAAACATTATCAGAATCATAGGAAAACTCAATACCCCATTAAACAAGTTTAATAAGCCTGAGCTTTTGGAAAGAGTATTTGTAAGGCCAACTGATAGGTCTACCTACCCTCTCCTTACCCTGCACAGCTCTCAGATGAAGTTGAAAAAAACTCTAGGAAATATACCAGAGTGACAGTGTTTTAAAAACTTCTAAGAGGTGAGGCACCTCAGTGGCTCAGTTGGTTAAGTGTCAGACTCTTGGTTTTGGCTCAGGTCATGATCTCACAGTTTGTGATATTGAGACCCTCAAGGGGCTCTGCGCTGACATTGCAGATCCTGCCTGAGATTCTCTCTCTCCCTCTTTCTCTGCCTCTCCCCTGCTTGTTCTCTCTCTCTCTCTCTCTCTCTCTCTCTCTCAAAATAAATAAAAAATTAAAGAAAAATTTAAAAATACAATAAAAACTTCTAACAGGTAAATTATTTTTTAAATTATGCAATACTATATAAATAGTCTATCAACTATCCAGTAGTATGCCTGAAAAAGAGTTAAGCATATACAACAGAATTGCTTGGGGTTAAATATAAACTCACTGTATTTATTTAGAATCATTCTGTCAGGGGTGCCTGGGTGGCTCAGTCGGTTAGGCGTCCGACTTCGGCTCAGGTCATGATCTCACCGTTTGTGGGTTTGAGTCCCAAGTTAGGGTCTGTGCTGACAGCTCAGAGCCTGGAGCCTGCTTCAGATTCTGTCTCTCTCTCTCTCTCTCTCTCTCTCTCTCTCTCTCTCTCTCTCTCTCTGTCCCACTCATGCTCAGTCTCTCAGTCCCTCTCTCTCAAGTAAACATTAAAAAAAAAACTTTAATAAAAAAGAAGTCACTCTGTCATAGAAAAGTGAATTTAGGAGCTATCCTGTTAATTAAATAGATGCAGGCAATAGATACTTAATCCTTTTTAGTAATACAGTACTTGGCCCTGTAGATAAAAATGAGGAATACCTATTGTCTTTGCTTTCTAGAAATGTAATAAAATGTAGTGCAAGTCCTACATCTAAAGTAATCAATATAATGCACTTCAAGTATTTTAGAGGGTATTTATACGAAAGTCTTAGAGGAGTGCATTCAATTTAACAGTCTGCAAATGTTTTATGATTATAAGAACACCAAACATAAAGATTTTAGTGGTTGAAACTTTTCCTTCCCTCTCTACTTCTGACTCTGCTACTCTCTAGTAGGAAAGCCTACATGCAATATGTGAGAAAAGCCACAAATCAAGGGCGAAGGAGACAGTTCCAGCATGTATTTGGAATGAGTAAAAAAGGAGTCCCCTGTGGCCCAAATAAGAAGACATGAAGGGCATTTACTAAGGCTCTGGGATATTCAATCATTTTAAGGAAAAGAACTCATTTACTGAATCTTTTTCTCAGGTAGAATTTGTCATCCCTTTTCTCTGATGATAGAAGATGTTCTATAAATAGTTTTAAGGTGGCATCAGTTACTCCTTCGAAGTTTTTTAATACAAGGAAAATGGTCTTTTGAGAGGACAGGATATGTCTTCATGGTCATTTTAAACAGTATGTTTTTATTTTTACTTGACATTATAACAAATATTTTCTAAATAAATCTGTACTACTACAGATTCAAAAGTTTCCTACATACTCACTTATTAGGATGACTGAATATATTTTCATTCAAAATGTCAATCTATCAATTTAAGTTCCAATGTGAAGATCTTCAACAAACGTGAAAATTCCTGAGCTGTCAACTATTATGCACTTGTATTTTTTTAATTATTGAAATATAATTGGCACACAATGTTTTATTAGTTTTAGGCATGCAGTATATTGATTCAACAATTCTATGTATTACTCAGTGCTCACCATGATAATTATAGTCACCATACATATGTCACCATATGGAGTTATTATGTTCCTGATTATTTTTCCTATGGTGGTTTCCAGAGGGGAGATGAATGGGGGTGGGGAGTGAATGAAATAGATAAAGGAGGGGCGCCTGGGTGGCTCAGTCAGTTAAGCGTCCAACTTCTGCTCAGGTCGTGATCTCACAGTCCGTGGGTTCGAGCCCCGCGTCGGGCTCTGTGCTGACAGCTCAGAGCCTGGAGCCTGTTTCGGATTCTGTGTCTCCCTCTTTCTCTGACCCTCCCTGTTCATGCTCTCTCTCTCTCTGTCTGAAAAATAAATAAATGTTAAAAAAATTAAAAAAAGAAATAGATAAAGGAAATAAAAAGCTACAAACCTGCACCTAAATAAGTCTTAGAGATGAGTAATAGCACATGTTGTTTTGATTTATATGATTGCCATTGGGTTTTCTAATTCTCAGTAATAGTTTCTAGTACTGAGTTATGAATACAGTCTCATCTGTGATTTTACTTTTGGACTGATCAGGTTCCAGTAAAAAATCAGTAATGTATAAAACATGTACATTTTCAATATTTCCCGAAAGTATTACAATTATAGTAAGTTAAAGTTTACTATGATTCTTAGGCATTTATTCTTTCATGTAAATTATGTCACTGTTTGCTTTATTTCTTTTCTAAATCCATGTTTCAATATTTCCATTGCTTAATCCTTAGTTAAGATTCTTTGGTTATAATAAAAAAATAGAGAAACAAATCAAACTCCCTTAAGCAAAAACATAATTTAGCCCTCACTTGGGAGGGATAAAAATAATGTGCTTTCAAGCAAAATTGAATGCAGGAACTTAGAGAAAACATCAAAATCCATTATTTCTTTTTTTTTTTTTCTCTCCTCTGCTTCTCAATGTGGGGAGAGAAATGTAGTTGACAACTCTTTATTCTCATTCAACTAGCTCTGTTACCAAATCTGCCATTTCCTTCACCTCCTAACATAAAAAAAAACAAACAAAAAAAAACCACCAAAACAAACAAAAAACCCGTATCTTGGGAAGGATAAAGATATGTCTTAATTTAACATATTAAAATATTATTAGACACTATTCAATAATATTTAGACACTACTAAGGCACTATTAGTAATGAAATGTGGTAGTATAACTATAATGTCCTGGAACATGTCAAATTTATGGCCAGTGATGAAGTATACTAGGAAAGTAGCCACCCCCATATCCCATTCTCATGATTGGGTGGTGAAGGAGCAGTTCCTGGACAGATGAATGTGATGTTAAAGTATAAATCTCCAAAAGTTAGAAGCATGACTCTGATAAAACATGTGTCAACTATTTATTAACTAACTCACTGAGTAAACTAGTATATGGTAAAGCTGGTTCAGATATTAATGAAGAGCTGAGATACATACAACTACATTAAAATGGCACAACATAGAGAATATAGTCAGTGATACTGGAATAGCATTGTATGGTGACAGAGGGTAGCTGCACTTGTGGGGAGCACAACATAATGTATAAAGAAGTTGAACCACTAGGTTCAACTGAAAATGATGTTAACCATGTGTATGCAAGTGAAAAAATGACACACAAATATATATATATATTTTTTATTTTTAATGTTTATTTTTGGAGAGACAGAAAGTGTGAGCAGGGACAGAGAGAGAGGGAGACACAGAATCCGAAGCAGGCTCCAGGCTCTGAGCTGACAGCATAGACCCTCAATGCGGGGCTCCAACCTATAAACCGTAAGATTGTGACCTGAGCTAAAGTTGCATGCTTAACCCACTGAGCCACCAAGGTGCCCCCACAAATATTTTTAAATAAAGAAACTTACAGTTAATGTCGTATAGTGTTATAAATCATAACCTTTATGGGTATCATTCTACTAGACAAGAGTCATTTACATTATTATGGGCATGAATCAGTTGCTTTGCTACAGGTAAATACCAGTGAATGAAAATCAAACAAAAGATACACACTCCTAGAGAATGAGATAATCCTCATTTGGTCCTGCTGGATAACATCCAGCAGAAACTGAAAGAACAATCCACGGTCCCTTTGGCCTATTTCCAATTTTGGGTTTTTTTCCCCTTAATTATTTGCAAAACACATAATTTGAGTCAGGGTGTCTTGTTTATAAACTTATTACTTAGACCAGGCATTATATCTCTCTGAATCCTGGTTCTCTACATCTAAAGATCTGTTTACCGAAATTTGAATATATTACGTTTCTTAGGAAGAACAATTTTGTTTTCACCTCTGATATATATAAACTGATATATTGTCATTAAAAAAAACAACTTAGTGTACTCCTATATGCCAGCTTTACTCAGGCCTAAATAACGGGTGCATTTTGATAACTGTTACATTTCAGATTATACTACATTGGAAATCAAAGGTCATTAAAATATGGGAACTGTTGTAAATGATGAGATCAATTAAAAGAGAAATGTGTAAATGAGTATGTCACAGAATTGTAAGTGCTATAAATCTGTGTCAAATATTTTCAAGTGGCATTGAAGTTTAAAATTGGACATGATTAATCCTATATCAGTGTTTCAAGGGGAGGGAGAGGTGCTTCACAGGGATTAACCCTTAAACTCTGGAACATAGACATATGTGGTAATAAGTGTGGACAACCATTAGCTCCAATTATGTTTTTCTTACAGGATGGTATATTTTATAAGAGCAAGCTATCATGCATCTTTTTTTTTCCAGTGCTGCATTCTCAGTACTGTTAGGATAGCAAGCAGGTGCTCAATATTTGTTCAATGAATAGCAAAAAGACCAACGTAATCAGCAATACTCATTTTATACCTTAGTGCTCCATAATATTTCTTGATTCAAACTGAAAACCAAACTGAAAAACCTTACTACATTACAATAATGGAAATATTTTTTAAAAAAGGGTAGAACAGGGCCATGGAGTGACTCAATCACTTGAGCCTCTGACTTCAGCTCAGGTCATGATCTCACACTTTGTGAGTTTGAGCCCTACATCAGGCCTGCTGCTGTCAGCGTAGAGCCTGCTTCAGATCTTTTATTCCTCTCCCTCTTTGTCCCTCCCTGACTTGCTCTCTCTCTCTCAAAAATAAATAAAACATTTAAAAAATTAGGTGAGAAGAGTTTAAATTTTTATAATTAAAAATAATAGGGTATTCAGTATACCATGATTCTTAGTCTATATTCAAAGTTGCATATGTTACAATATTAACAACATATTTTAAGAACAATATTTAGAATGGCATATTTGTTCCATTTACTTCCACAAACAGTGAATCATTTTTCCCACATTTTTCATCACCAGGATAACAAATAGCCCTCAACTGCTCATCAACATTCATTAGCCAGACTTGTTAATGAGTGGAAACTTAAAAAAATTTTTTTATTATGGGATGTTTTCTCCAATCTCATGTATTGATTTGAGGAAAATAAAAATCACTTGGAAATGATTTTTTCACCTGGGAACATCTTTCAGTACAGTTCTTTGCCCTTCCCTGTTAGATCTCATTTTATCCCCATGTCCTTAAACACTTCAATAGCTTTTTGCTCTTTCCATTCATAAGCATGCCACTGGCGTACCCAAGTTCCTTCTCATTTCAGTTTTGATGTTTCTATACAATTTTATGCCTCATCTTTTTCAGCAAACATAGGGAATATTTTCAAGTAAGTTTGTTTCTTAATATCTTCAACTTAAAATTGGCAAAATATATTGTATAGTAAGAGATATTCTACTTACACCAGCAATTCATTTTATTGGATAGTCATTAGTTTTAAGCAGTGTAAATATTTTGTCTTTTTTGGAAAATGATTTCAGCTTTGGCATCTGGGTAAAAATCTTCTACTTTTGCCTACATCTTCATTAAGTTTATTAAGTAGAGGGATATTGGTTTTTTAAGAATTACTTCCTCACAATCATTTCTCTAAATTGTTTGAGATTATTATTACAGCTTAAAGTTCATGATTGCCTGTAACTTACCAGCATTCTAATAAAATACAGTGAAAGAAATATAAATTGGTATGATATTTAAAGCTCAAAACATTGTGTTTGTTGGTGACCTTTTAGCTTTCTTTTTATTTTTGTTTTCATTTTTGTTTCAAGTTTGTATTTAAATTCTAGTTAGTTAGCATACGTGTAATAGTAGTTTCAGGAGTAGAATGTAGTGGTTCATCACTTACATATAACACCCAGGGCTCATCACAAGTGTCTCCTAATTTCCATCACCCATTTAGTCCATTCCCCCCTCCCACCTCCCCTCCAGCAGCCCTCAGTTTGTTCTCTATAGTTAAGAGTTTGTTTTATGTTTTGCCTCTCTCTCTCTCTCTCTTTATGCCACCTATGTTCACCTGTTTTGTTTCTTAAATTCCACATGTAAGTGAAATCCTGTAGTTTCGCTCTCAGATGGACTTAAGTATCCTTAGATCTGAGTTTACTTATTTTCTGTTTCTGGTACTGTAATATTTTTGCCACTGCCAAATAAAACCCAAATCATTTTATTTTGAGAGAGAGAGGGTGAGCATGTATGTGTGCACACACAAGAGGGGAAGAGGCGGAGAGAAGGAGAGACAGAATCCCAGGCAGAATCAGCGCCATTAGCACAGAGCCCGGTGTGGGCCTTGAACTCACAAACCACGAGATCATGACCTGAGCAGAGATCAAGAGTCCGATGCTTAACCAACTACAGCACCCAGGCGCCCCAAAACCAAAATTATTTTTATTTTTTTAAATTATTTTGTGTGCATTGTCATATTCAAAACCAGGAAAGTATCTTAAGGGAATTATCAAACTTCACCTTGTGTTTTTTGTGCATAATAGAAATAGACGTGCTATCATTTACCTTTCATAAAATCAGTATACTCTTCTTTGGACTTTTCTCTATGAAATATTGATGAATTTGGCAATAGAGATATATTATTCTTTTTCAATACTGAGTAAATGAAAACAATACCTATGAAAATAATCCAGGCATTTTATATATCAAAATGTCTTTGGCTATCAACAAGAAAAAAAGAGAAAATACATATAATCTTATTTATAGGTATGGTGTTTCCCTTATGCCAAGTAATAAGTAGCTTTGGAAAAATCAATGTTACAATGTTAGAATAGGACTGTTTTACAGCTTTCATCCAGAAGTTTTATGTTTTTAATTTATAGCTTAATCACTATGGGTAACTGCCACCATTTGAGTACAGCTTCCAAAGGGAACTTGATAAGTACGAAAGTATTACTATCCTATGGAGAAACTGGGATAAATGGATAGTTGGATTAAAGGTCGACTTTTGGTAAATGCCTTCATAACAGGGTCTGTGCTCACATAAACTCTTTTAATCCCCTGAAAACTTCTTGATGTCACTTTTATTTCTCAACTTAGAAATAGGATACTCATAAGCTGTATCTACACCTCAAAATTACAAAATCTATAAATGATAGTATTAGAATTTGAATATGGACACTTTGTGGAGGGTTTTTTGACAGTTTTTTTTCCACTTTTAAATTTCTTTTAAAATCCAGTTATAGTTAACATACAATGCTATATTAGTTTAATATGTACAATATTCAACAATTCTGTATATTAATAATTGCTCATCAAGATAAGTATACTCTTAATTACCTATTAACCCATCCCCTCACTCACCTCCCCTCTGGTAACAATTAGCTAGTTCTCTGCATTTCAGTCTGTTTTTTGGTTTGTCTCTCTTTTAATTCTTTATTTGTTTTGTTTCTTACATTCCACATGTGAGTGAAATCCCATGGTATTTGTCTTTTTCTGATTGACTTATTTCACTTAGCATTATACTCTGTAGATCATCTATGTTGTTGCAAATGGCAAGATTTCATTCTTTTTTATGGCCGAATAATATGCCATTGTGATATAGATCACCTCTTTTTTTAATCCATTAATCTATGGATGAACACTTGGGCTGCTTCCATCTCTTGGCTATTGTAAATAATGCTGCAATAAGAATAAGGGTGCATATATCTTTTCAAACAAGTGTTTTCATATTATTTGAGTAAATACCCAGAAGTGTAATTACTGAATCATAAGGTGATTGCATTTGTAATTTTTTGAGGATCGTCCATACTGTTTTCCACAGTGGCTGCACCAGTTTGCATTCCCACCAACTGTGCATGGTGCTTTTTATCCTCCTCATCCTGGCCAACACTTGTAGTGTCTTGTGTTTTGATTTTAGCTATTCTGACAGATGTGAGGTGATATCTCATTGTGGATTTGATTTGCATTTTCCTAAGGAGTAATATTGAGCACCTTTTTATGTGTCTGTTGGCCATCTAGATGTCTTCTTTGGAGAAATACTTGTTCGTGTCATCTGCCCATTTGTAATTGGATTTATTGCTTTTTTGGGTGTTGAGTTGAGCCTTCCTTTCTCTTCTGTTTCTTGGAATAGTTTGAGAATACTGAGTATTAGCTCTTCTTTAAATGTTTGGTAGAATTCACTTATGAAGGCTCTCTGGTTCTGGACTTTCGTTTCATAGGAGCTTTTTGATTACTGAATCAGTTTCATTTGGTAATTGGTCTGTTCAAGTTTTCAGTTTCTTCTTGCTTCAGTTTCAGGACGTTATATGTTTCTAGCAATTTATCCATTTTATTCTAGGTTGTCCAATTGGTTGGCGTATACTTTTTCATAATTTTCTGTCATAATATTTTGTATTTCTGTGGTGTTAGTTGTTACTTCTTTTTGATTTCTGATTTTGTTTGAGTCCTCATTTTAATTTTTGTAAGTCTGGCTAAAGTTTTATCAATATTATTGATCTTTTCGAGGAACCGCTCCTGGTTTCATTAGTCTGTTCTATTTTTTAGTACCTATTTCATTTATTTGTGCTCTAATCTTTATTATTCCCTTCCTTCTACTGGTTTTGGCTTTCATTTGTTCTTTTTCTAGCTCCCTTAAGTGTAAAGTTAAGTTGTTTTTTTGAGATTTTTCTTGGTAATCGACTTAGGTCTGTATTCTCTCTTAAAACCATTTTTACTGCATCTTAAAGATTTTGGACCAATGTGTTTTCATTATAATTTGTCTCCATTTATATTTTGATTTCCTTTTTGATTTCTTGGATGACACATTCATTGTTTAATAGCAGATTATTTACCCTACTGTGTGTTTGTGTTCTTTCCAGATTTGGGGGAGCGTTGATTTCTAGTTTGATAGCACTGTGGTCAGAAAAGATGCATGGTATGACTTCTATCTTTTTGAATTTGTTGAGACTTGTTTTGTGGCCCCAAATGTGATCAGTTCCAGAGAGTGTTCCATGTACACTTGAAAATAATGCATATTCTGATGTTTTAGAATGGAATAATTTGAATATATCTGTTAGATCCATCTGGTCCATTGTGTCTGTCATTGAAAACCACTGTTTCCTTGTTGTCTTTTTGTTTGGATAATATATCCATCCATGTTAATGGGAGATTAAAGGCCCCTACTATTATTGTATTACTATCAGTTACTTCCTTTATGTTTGTTACTCTTTGCTTTGTGTATTTGGGTGCTTTCCTGTGGGGTGCATAAATATTTACAATTGCTATATCTTCTTGTAGAACTGTTCCCTTTATAATTGTATAATGGCATTCTTTGTCTCTTGTTACAGTCTTTGTTTTAATGTCTACTTTGTTCAATATGAGTATTGCTATCCCAGCTTTCTTTTCACAGTCATATGCGTGATAGATGCTTCTCCATCCCTTCACTTTCAAGCTGCATGTGGTTTTAGGTCTTAAATGAGTCTTTTGTAGGCACCATATAGTTGGGTCTTGCTTTTTTATCCATTCTATCATCTTCTGTCTTTTTTATTAGAATGTTGAGCCCATTAGCTGAATATGGACACTTTGACATTTATAATCCACATCCCTTTATTTTTTTTATTGATAGTTGTCAAACCATCTTTCTTATTTCCATATATCACCCATATGCTGTTCTTTTACTTTCAGGATTGAAGGTGTAATGATGATTGTGTTTTCTTTTCAGGCAATATTTTAATTTAAAGGTAAAACCTTATACTCATTTTATCAACTGGTAAATGAAAACTGGCTTAATTTGTTTTGGAGCTTTTTATACCTCTGTTTTTAATAGCCACATTTCTTATTGTAGGGCCAATCATTTTCTTTATACAGACACTAGAATTTCTATATCTTCTCTTAATATAATAAGCAGTATACATCAGTAATTCTAGTATGTTTGCTATGAGAAAATCATGCAGGTCTGAACTCCACTAACTTGTTGCTGTATGAATTTTGGAAATTGGTTTGAATTCTCAGATCATCCATTGCTTTTGTTGCTTAACTTTTCAAATGAATCCCACAAATGTTGGGATTTGTGACAATGTGTTTAAAAGGGAGGGTGGGTGATGGGCATTGAAGAGGGCATCTTTTGGGATGAGCACTGGGTGTTGCATGGAAACTAATTTGACAATAAATTTCATATATTAAAAAAAAGTGATGCTGCTTAGTTGTGATTAGGAGTATGATGTACCTAGGGAAAAATAAGAAATAAATGTACCTACTATGTACCAGGCATTATTCTAGTCTAGGTAACAGATACCAAAGTATGTATTTTTTTCACCTTTAAAATTTTTGCGCGCATGCGTGCTTGCGCGCGCACACGTGTGTGTGTGTGTGTGTGTGTGTGTGTGTGTGTGTGTGAAGTTGATACACAATGTTACAATAGTTTCAGGAGTACAACTTAGTGAGTTGATAAGTTTATACGTTATGCTGTGTTCACCACAAGTATAGCTACCATCTGCCCCATTACTTCACTATTACAATATCATTGACCATATTCCTTATGCTCTGCTTTTTTTTCCATGACTTACTCTTTCTGTAACTGAAGGCCTGTATCTTCTTTTCTCCTTCACCCCTTGTGCTCATTCCCCTACTCCCTTCCCTATGACAACCATCAGTTTGTTTTCTGTATTTATAGTTCTGATTCTTTTGTTTGTTTGTTTGTTTATTCATTTTTTTTTTAAGAGTGGAATCTTATGGTACCAAAATATGTCCATTTTGATTGAGATGCACTTAAAGGAAACTTATTCCCAGGGATTTAGTGTTGTAAGAGGAAACATTATACCCTCCCTTCCCCCTCCTCCCTTTCTTTCTTTCCATTATCATTTGACTTTTTCTATCCTTCAAATAAACAGTCCTAGTTCAGATCATATTGAATCATAGTTGAAAGATAAAGGGAAGTAGGTTCAAGGAAGTATAATTAATAGCCTGAAAATGGACAAGTTGTTCAACAACTTTCTCTCCCACATGTGAAATACAACTTTCAATATATTTAAATTTAATATATATGTACAGATAATATATGTATATACAGTACATATAGTAAATATGAGCATAAATATGAATTATTTTTTGCTATGTTAACCTATTTATGTCCTATAACCACAAAAATTTATTTATAATGGCACTGTAGAGTATTGTTGATGCCTGAAAATGTAATTCCCTCTCATTATTCTTAGTAATTTTTTGGTTAAGGCATAGAGAATGATTGTGACAAAATAATTTTTAAGATACCTGCAGAGGCAGGAGTGGAATTGATTATAGTTGGTTGTAATATAAAGAAATGTTTATGACAAGCCCTGATATTAACAGAATCTAAATTATTTGAAGAGAGAAATTCTTAATAATAATCTATCATAATTAAACTAAGTCTTTAATTACCAGCTTTCATAATTAGATTGGGTTATTAGCCCCATACTTATTCCTGGTATTGACAAGTATTTTAATACTTATTGACAAGTATTTTAATTTCATGAAAAATCAACCTCACTGTTTTCCAATTTTGTCATTTAAAATGTGTTTCAGAAGTATTAAAGTACTTTTTACTCAGGTCTGATAGAAAAATAAATTGTAAATATCAGATGCTTAGAGTTTCCCTGGGGATTTGTTTTACATTTGGCTACCACCTGCTTTAGTAAAGCATATACTAGTATAAAAATTCATCTAAATAATTTATCATTAATTAAATGAGGTTTCAAGCACAATGATATTTGTTACAGAATTTGGGGAATTCTTATTCACTGTGCTGAAAACCTTGTGAACAGAGAATTTTAGTGGGAGTTTTATTCACTTATTTGGTCAATATAATTGAATAATAGAATATTGGGAATTTTGGTCATCGGTTCATTTCTTGTGATGACCTTGAAGGTGAGAATCTAAATTACAGTTGTTTGGTTCTGCACAGATAATTATTAATTTTGCTATATTTTAGCATTTTAAGCTAATTTTATGTATTTTTTTAACAAGGTAAAATACCAATAATTGTCTTTCTTTTTACAATTTTTTTAATGTTTATTTTTGAGATAGAGACAGAGTGTCAGTGGGTGAGTGACAGAGAGAGAGAGGGAGGCATAGAATCCAAAGCAGGCTCCAGGCTCTGAGCTGTCAGCACAGAGCCCGATGTGAGGCTCAAACTCACAAAGCATGAGATCATGACCCGAGCCGAAGTTGGACGCTTAACCAGACTGAGCCACCAAGGTGCTCCCAATAATTCTCCTTTTTAAAAGCTATTTTACCGTTACCTCTTAATTAGTCATTTAATGCTGATGAGCTTTTATGGAATTAAGTTCCTCAATTTATTTACAAAGGATCATTAGCACTTTATAACAAGTCACACCAAAAACTTAGGTGGAATAAAATTATGCCTTAAAAATGTGTGTTATATATTTATAACTCCATCTAGATCTTTATTCATAAAATCACTTATGTATGGCTAAATATACCATAAAACACTCACCAGAGAAATCACAGACATGGCAAAATGTAGATTTATGATATGAATGGCAGCAAAAGGTGTAATACAACAATCTTGTGGCAAGATGTGGAAATTCATTAGTAGCAAGAGATAAGTAAATTATGTTAAACCGTAGCTCTTTCAATATATCGGACTAGGAATAATGAAACAAAAATTGTTTATTTCTCCCAGAGACATGACTTAGAAAGTATTCTCATATATGGCAGACACAGTTATTTTGAAATTAAGTAATGTCTGTTAAAAATTAAATTTGATAATAAAAATATAGACAGTGTGTGAACTGGTCTATTCCAACTCTTGGAACCTCTAGATTAAAAATAATGGCACCACGGTGTAAAGACATATCTGCAGTAATATTTGTTAAATATTTCCAAGAAAAAAATTGAAATAAAATACATACCCATGAAGGGCTACATGTAGTATGTACATTACAACATATTATGATGTAATTAAAATGAAATAGAATATTTTCAAATAACTTGGAAATTTTTCTATATGGTGTTATTGTGTGAGAAATGTGGATAATAAAAGACTGATCTTATTTTGTGTACAAAAAACAGCTTCTGAAACTCCCCTGTGAATAGAGTAATATGAGTTCAGCAAGAAAAAAAAAACAGTGAAGAATGCATACTAATTTGTTAACAAAGATTGAGTGTTTTGGAAACTGACTCATGTGAGCACAGTTGGGAGTGGAGAGAGAGAATGAACCAAGCAATGGGGGGGGCAGGGGAGGGGCAAAAAATGAAAGGAAAAAATAAAAAGAAACATACACTTGATTCTGATATATATATGTATATATTAAATATATTATATATATTTAATTATATATAAATTATACATAATTAAATATATACATATATATCAAAACATTAATATGTCTTTTAGATACATTTTTTTTTGTTCAGTAGATATGTTAAGTATGTTAAAATCTGCAATGTGTATTTGTGAGGAGAGGAAGAAGGAATGTGTATAGGTTATAAAATAAAAGGAATAAAATACAATAGTTGGAAAGAAAGGGTCCTATATTCACTTATGTAATTTCTAATATTTCAAAGTAGCTCTCCAGTGAACTGTCTCCTGGAAGACTAAGACATTAAAAGAGGAATTGTTAGTGTTTATGTGGGTGGTATAAACTGAGATCAACTTTACATGGACTTAGCTATTTTATATCAATTAGGGAGATAATATTTGGCACGAGAAGTAAAATAATTGCTCTAGTCAGAATGAGTTGACCATTACTGATGTACCTCAATTGCATTGTGGATTGACTTACCGTTAGAACATACAAATGTGGGCTCCGCTTCTATTTTTCAGGATTAGGAAAATAGAAACAATATTTTCAGAGTTAAAAGTTGATATTTGTCTGGGCGCCTGGGTGGCTCAGTTGGTTAAGCATCCAACTCTTGATTTCAGCACCGGTCATGATCTCGTGGTTTGTGAGATGGAGCCCCGCCTTGGGCTCTGCACTGACATTGTGGAGCCTGCTTGGGATTCTCTCTCTTTCCCCCTCTCCTTTTGCTACTCCCCCACTTGTGCTTTTGTTCTCTCTCTCTCCTTCTCTCTCTCTCAAAATAAATAAACTTAAAAAAAAGTTAATATTCATTTTACCTTTGATTATTTCCAACATAAGAGAACCACAGAAAAACTTAAGGAAATATCCTTTATATAATGACACAAAAATCAGTGGCTTATGTATTCAAGGGATAGGTATTAAGAAAGTATCATGGAGAGAAAACAATAGATACACATAGTCGTCTCCTAATGCTCAAAGAGTTAAAACTTATGTCCGTCTATCAGATGAATTGAAAAGTCAGAGGGAGGACTGGATATCATTGTATTTCTTTTAAAAAGCCTCGTTTTGGTGGAACATGAAAGAGTGGCAGAAATAGTATTTGCCAAAGAAATATGGTGGTATTTTCAAAGATTCAGTCCTTACTGCAACCTGTTTTCACATCTCCAGATGTTGGTGTGAATTCTTCAGGCTATTAGAGAATACAATCTTTCACAAATTCAAATAAAAAATTTATAAGCAGAATTTGTTTCCAGATAAAACACAGAATTAATTCTCACAGAAATATAAAGATTGACTCTCTCTAAAGTTGAAACTTTTTGATTAGCTGTATGTGCACAATTATATTCTTATATTTTATTTTTTATTATTTTTAAATGTTTATTTATTTTTGAGAGAGAGACAGACAGAATGAGAGTGGGAAACGGGCAGAGAGAGAGAGCGAAATACAGAATCTGAAGCAGGCTCCAAGCTCTGAGCTGTCAGCACAGAGTCTGATGTGGGGCTCGAAGTCACAAATGGTGAGATCATAACCTGAGCCAAAGTCAGATGCTTAACCAACTGAGACACCCAGGCACCCCATATATTCTTATATTTTAAATGAGGCTAGAATTTTTTAAATATTAAAACATGTAGTGTTATTGACTTAAATAATTTTACAAAAAGATTATTTACACTGCAACCTTAGAATAAAGCTTTGAGCTCAAAATATGAGATTTTACTCATTATGCCTTTTTATTTTCAATAATTACTTTTGCAATTTATTACTTGAATGTGTTATAAAATGTGTTCATATATATATATATATATATATATATATATTGCTGAATATAGCTGGCATATAGTGTTACGTTCATTTCAGGTGTACAGCATAGTGATTCAATGTCTCTATATGTCATGTTAAGGTCACCACAAGTATTGCTACCAAATGTCACCATACATACTGCTATTACAGTAGTATTGGCTATGTTCCCTTTGCTGTAAAATGTGTCTATATTAAGATTATTTCTGGTCTATAGAATTAAAGATTGGTAGTGAGCTTTCTCTTGTTCACGGTACCCAAAAAGCATGATAATATGCATGGTGAAGAGCATGCCATTCACAATAACTCAAAAAATCTTAAAGCAAAATCCAGTGTGTTATCAACAGCACCACCCTGAACTGAATAGACTGTATAAGAGTTCTACACGAATATAAATCTCTTCTTCATTCTAACTTTTGTTTTTCAATTCTATCTTTTTTTTTTTTTAATTTTTTTTTTCAACATTTTTTATTTATTTTTGGGACAGAGAGAGACAGAGCATGAACGGGGGAGGGGCAGAGAGAGAGGGAGACACAGAATCGGAAACAGGCTCCAGGCTCCAAGCCATCAGCCCAGAGCCTGACGCGGGGCTCGAACTCACGGACCGCGAGATCGTGACCTGGCTGAAGTCTGTCGCCTAACCGACTGCACCACCCAGGCGCCCCTCAATTCTATCTTTAAAAATACCTATTAAGACATTTCATAATTTTGTCAATATGGCATGTCAAAGTATTCACATTGTTTTTGTAGCCAATAAAAGTTTCCCTGCTGCAATGAAAAAATAATATAGTCAGAATAGTCCCATAATTGTTGTTCTATTGCAGAGGGTACATGGTTATTGATTTGCCGTGCCCTAATTTTCTCTTTCCCTCGAGATAACCTTATAAAAGGTCATTTCTTTCCTTCAACAGGTAAATGGCATATTTACAAGTTGACAATATGTAACCTTGTGGTAGGATACCAAATGGAGCATAGCAAAAACAAATGAAACAATTTGACTGGCTGATAGCCATTTCAAGCTATGCTAGTTTCAAGGCAATTATAGCAGTTAGAACATATCCGACTATTCAAACATTAACTGTATTTCTGTTAGTGCAAATCTATAACAATTATGTGATTAAAGTAATCTTCAATACTATGGAACAATTCCCATTACCTCATGTGACATGTATAGCTAACTGGCAAAGGAAAACTATGAAATTGTGAGAAATTGTTTTCTAATTTGACCAGATGAATTATTGTGGTTTGTCTCAGGAATCCAGTTCAATTGCCTAAGCACATTAATTTCATCAGAAAATCAAAGGGAATGGCAGAGATAATCTTTAGAGATAGAGAATTTCTTTACTAAGAGCTTTTCTCCCTTTCTGTAAAATTATAGTACAAAAACTCTGTGTAAGCATAATTGTTGGGTTTGCCTGTAAGTATTGAAAATCTAAAGCAGTGACACTACTATTAAAAAATATTAAGAATTTTATTGATGATACTTTGGTTCATGGTTCAGTGATAGTCACTTAATAATCTTTTCTAAAAACAGTGGGTTGCTACCTATAGTGTGAAGCAATAGAATTATTAGGCGAATGCTTCTATAATATTATATTATATTAATTACACAATTCATTGCTTTAAATTCTTGACATTTTCCAGGGATTCAACTAGGCACTGGAGAGGTAGTAAACAAGATACAGGCCTTATCCTTAAAGCTTTTATGTTCTACAGGAACAAACACACCAGACAATAAACATCCCAACGCTTTTTATAATTTAACACATACAAAAGTATAAGTGAAAAATGAAAAGAAGTAAAAATAGGATGAAGAGGAGCTGGTGCTAATTTAGCTGGGAAGGGCAAGAAAGGCAGAACATCTTTTATTAGGGGTATTTGAGATAAGACTTGAAAGATGGAAAGGAAGTAGCCACATAGAGATCTACAGGAAAACGTTCCCAAAGAAAGAAAAGCACATGTAAAGGCTCTGATATGGTAATAAACTTAGCATATCTCAGTAACATTAAAGTGGATGCTGTGAAGCATCAGGTTCTCCTGTCCCAGGACATAAGCATTTTCTAAGCTACTAGAAATCGCTGGGAATTTTGCCGGAGAGAGTTGATTATCTTTATATCTGTCTATTATGGAGTAAGATCGAAGCTCTAACATGAAAGCAGAGTTAGGGAGGGCAAAAAGCAAAGTCTTAGGGGTACATTGAGACGTCTGATAGAAGAGAAGGAAAATTTAAAAGAAAATTGAAAGGCACAATTAGAGAATTAGGAGCAGCAGTGTGATGGTAAATGTTTAACAACTGATTTGCCGGCGTGAGGAGAGGTGACTTGCAGTGTTTGTCGGCTCCTGGGATGCCAACACTCCCTCTATGGCTTATTTCAAACTATGGAAACAGTATCACTGAAGGAAGAGTTAGAGACATATAGCATATGTCTCTAACATATAAAATACAATTTCCATACACAGGCAATTGACGTAGACAACCTCAAGAGTATAATAGTAGTGTGATGTTCGGGACTGATAAGTTTTAAGCATTCGTTACTTCTGTTTTAATATTTACTTTTTGAAAGTTTACATAACTTTATTTTTATTATACATATATATATATATATATTTTTTTAAGTGTATTTATTTTTGAGAAAGAAAGAGAGCATGCAAGAGTAAGAGCAGGGGAGGAGGAGAGAGAATCCCGAGCAAGCTCTGCACTTTCAGCACAGAGCCTGACGCGGGGCTTGACTCACAAACCTTGAGATCATGACCTGAGACTCAGCTGACTGAGCCACCCAGACGTTCCTAATTTAACTTTTTAATGGCTACTTTCAATAAGTGGCTTACAAAATACATGAAAATTTAAAAATCATATGAGTCTGTTCAAACTAGCAAGCACACCAGTGGATGGCAGGCAAGTGGGTTACTGATGCAGGTTGGGCCACAGACACTTGCATAGAGCTCAAGTTTGAACAAGGAGTTGAACAAGGAGTTCAAACATTTTTTTGAGAGGGAATAATACCTCTGAAAGAAGAAGTAGAGGAAGCAGGATTGTGCAGGGGGTGATGCCTGATTGTGATATGGACCTAAGGAAACGATAGCCAGCCCATTGCTGAGCTTTGGAGCAAAGATTGCCTATTAGTGGAGTCATTATATATATATATATATATATATATATATAATATGCTTTTTTTTATTTTTGAGGGGTGGAAGCAGGGGAGGGAAAGAGAGACAGGGAGACACAGACTCCAAAGCAGGCTCCAGGCTCGGAGCTGTCAGCACAGAGCCTGATGTGGGGCTAAAACACACGAACTGTGAGATCATGACCTAAGCTGAAGTTGGACGCTTAACCAATTGAGCCACCCAGGCACCCCAGTGGAGTCCCATATTGGGAAGACATGATTTGGCTCTGTATTTTTGGCTTTGTCAGTTGTTGGCCAGGGATTATTCAGGCAGAGCATCAGCTGAAGGAGCTAACAGCTGGAAGCTATCAGCCACTTTCACTCCTCACACCTGCTGGGCAACCATTCCTTTCTTGAAGGGACATCAAGTGGCACATTTGTGTGGGTTACACAATTATCATGAGATAGGGAATGACCAACTATGATCAGTTATGCTCTGTAATTGAGTCAGACAAAAAAAGATAATTTACTATAGGGGGTAATGAGGTGTAAGCCATTGTCAGCTTTCATGAGTGGTTTTCAACCTGACATGAGAAAAAAAAAAAAAAAAGAGGAGTGGAAATTTTAGGCATAGATGTTTCTTTCACGTATTAAAAGGGAATGTATTCAAACTAAGATTCATATATTTAACCTGAGAAACGGTGATTGTAGAGTAATTGGGAGCATAGAATAGAAATGTTCCAAAACATATGAAAAATTTCACAAGCAACTTAATTAGAAAAAAGAAAGTGTCCTTTGGAATAAAAACAGTTTGGTTGAAAACACATACCTCCATTTTTTTTTTTTTTTTTAAGGAATGATCAGTAAATAGTTCTGTTTTTTTTTATGGCCCTCTTTTGAAGTAAATCTGGAAGGAAGAGCTAGAATTTTTGTCAAAAAATGACAATAGACCTAAAGAACACTGGAAAAGTGATATTTCCTCTTAGGTTCTCTCACTTTTGTGGGTCAGAAATTCTTTCCCTGAACCTGGGGGTGGAATGCCTTTGTATTGGACAATTGTTTCTACTTCACTGGCCTTTCAGCGGTGAAAGGAAGCTTTAGTGAAATAAGTTTTCACTGGGGAGTTTTAACACATTTTCTGTCATTAAGCTAACAAGCAGCTGAGGAAGTGGTAAAAACTGTTAATCCCTCAGCTGATCTGTGCAGAGCTCCCAGTGTTGATATATATGTAGAGGTGTTGGTAAATGAATATTGTTAACATCACATTTAAAAGCTATGGAAATGAGAGGCATCACTGTGAAACTCTAAAAATCTAGATTTTATTTCTTGTTTTCATTGTTTTTAATTTTTAAATTTTATTTAGATCCTAGTTAGTTAACATATTGTAATATGATTTTAGGAGTAGAATTTAGTGATTTATCACTTACCTATAGCGCCCAGTGTTCATCGCAACAAGCACCTTCCTTAATGTCCACTACCCATTTAGTCCATCACCCCACCCAACACCCCTCCAGCAACTCTCACTTCTCTGTATTTAAGAGTCTCTTATGGTTTGCCTCCCTCTCTGTTTTTATCTTATTTTTCCTTCCCTTCCCCTATGCTCATCTATTTTGTTTCTTAAATTCCACATGAGTGAAATCATATGATACTTGTCTTTCTCTGACTGTTTCTCTCAGCATAGTACACTCTAGTTCCATCTACATTGTTACACACGGCAATATTTCATTCTTTTTGTTTGCCGAGTAATATTCCATTAGATAGATAGATACACACACACACGCACATACCTACACACACACACACACACACACCCCATATATTCTTTATCCATTCGTCACTCAGTGGGCATGTGCGCTCTTTCCATAGTTTGGCTCTTGTTGATAGTGCTGCTATGAACACTGGGGTGCATGGTCCCCTTCGAATAAGCATTTTTGTATCCTTTGGATAAATACTTAGTAGTGCAATTGCTGGGTCATAGGGTAGTTCTATTTTTAATTTTTTGAGGAACTTTCATGCTGATTTCCAGAGTAGATTTTATTTTTCGAAAGATGATTTTCATTTGTTCCTCCAACATACCATGTTTGCCTCTGCATTTGCTATTGCCTCTGGCTGGAAGGCTACGAACAAGACCTTTGCATGACTGTTTCCTACTCACTCACACATCAGCTCCTTAAGCCCTAGGCAGATCACCAAATTGAACTATCCTTCTTCCCAGTCAAGTTCTACCATATTTTTCCAACAGCACTTATTAGTTTTTGAAATTGTGTGGTGCATTAACTTTTATTCTTCATTATTCTAATGAAAACAATGACCTCCTCCTCCTGTTCATTGCTCTATGAATGCCGCTCTCAGAAGCTAGCACATAATGAGGCACATCGTAGGACCAGAATAAAGAGGTCTTCAATGAATGACAACTCATTTAATACTTTCTTTATAGTTAACATTTGCTGAGGTTTAAAAATCAGCTTATAAACAGTCCATTTTTCTCATCTCCAAGAAAGGGATATTTTAGCTTCTCTACTCACTTCTCCTCTGACACACACTATGTTGTCTTTATGTTTTCACCTTCCACTTACTATTGAAAATAGTGTAATACCAGGCTTAAAACATCAATAACCACAACTACTTCTGGACAAAATTAACAATACCACTAATTACCAAACTGAATGGAATATTTTGGTGTTTGTCTTACCTACTATAAGTTTAACACTGTAAATCTGCTTCTCTGCCATCTCCATTGGCTTCTAGAATACTTCTTGATCATTTTTCTCCTCCTACACCATAAGCATTAAATCCAGGTTTTTATCATAGGCTGTTTTTCCCTCTGCCCACTTTTAGATGATTATAATAGTCCTGTCCATGTTGTTCCTCTTTGATTTGTCTTTGCATTCTAGCTGCTTTCTTATCCTGTTCCCTATCCCTCCTGCATTATATGTTTTCCTAAATAATTTCACTAGTCACTAAACTGGCCTCCAAGAATCTAGGTTTGTCTCCGACCCTCTACAAAGTTGCCAGAAGAATTTCTCCAAAACAATACTCATACTGTAGCTTGAAATTTAAAATGGTTTTCTTAACCAGATAATAGACTTGCTGACAGTGGAAAATGTGAAGGAGTTTGCTCTGTAACCTCCACATGTAGTTGACAGAAAGTGTTCAATAAATATTTAAGGAATTGGGGTGCCTGGGTGGCTCAGTTAGCTAAGCATCCGACTTTGGCTCCGGTCATGATCTCATGGTTCATGGGTTCAAGCACTGTGTTGGGCTGTGTGCTGATGGCTCAGAGCCTGGAGCCTGACTCATAGTCTGTGTCTCCCTTTGTCTGTCCCTCCCCTGCTCATGCTCTCCCTCTGTCTCAAAAATAAATAAACATTATTTATTTTTTTTTAATATTTAAGGACAAGGGGCACCTGGGTGGTTCAGTCAGTTAAACTTCTGACTTTGGCTCACATTACAATCTCACAGTTCATGGGTTTGAGCCTCGCATCAGGCTCTGTACTGATAGCTGAGTCTGGAGCCTGCTTTGGATTCTGTGTCTCCCTCTCTCTCTCCCTCTCCCCCACTTGTCCCCTGTCTCTCTCTGTCTCCCAAAAAATAAATGAATAAATAAATGTTAAAGAATATTTAAGGAAAAAAGAAAGAATGAGAAGGAGGGACAATTGTTCAGACAATGACAAATTACTGTGAATAATGAACTTTCTCATTCCCTTGAAATCAGAACTTTAAAAGAGACCTGTATAAAAGGTAAACACTCTGGTATTTATAACTAGTGATCAAAACTCACAAAAAAAAATAAAAGGAATAGCCCAAAAAATGCACTTTAGAAAGCTTGGCTGCAATTAATTACAGTAATTAATATAAATAGCATATGTATATATCGATTTACACGGGTATATACATTACACATTTACTAGCAACAGGAAACAGAAACAACATCACAGAGTTCTCCTTTTCTTCCTCCTTGATTTTGTATTCAAGGAAAGCAGTCTCTGTAAAAATGAAAGAAATAGAAGAATGAGACTGATGTAGCAGAGTTCTGGAAGGGAGAACTGGGATCATAGGAGGAATTTCTTGTTTTAAATGGAAGTGAACTCAGCATATTTTAATGCTGTTGGGAAGGTTCCTTTAGAAATGGAATAAGTAAAAGTAGAGATAATCTTAAACATACCTATGCCATCTAATAGCCATTTTCTTAGGAACAGGTTTGTAAATTCGTTGAAAACACCTACCAATAAACAGTGATCCTTAGAAAGATAACACATCGATACATTTTTACTTAATTTTCAGTATGTGTAGTCTTTCTAAATTATTATACTTAATAATCTAGTTTATTTTGTGCTTCTTGAACAAGTCATAAGATAGAAATATTAATATACTTATTGGAAAGCAAATAAGGCTTGCTTGCTCAGAGTGACCATCAGTGTGAGAAAATAATTTTCCTGGATAACAATGTCCTAATGAAAACAGCATTATAGCTTTCCTTTATACTCTTATTTGTCAGAAGGTAATTTTCTTTTGGCATCTTTTGATTTTAGGGTCCCATTTTCTGGGAAATTTTAAATGTTTCCAGAACTCTTATATATAAAATAGATTGTTTTCTGTTTTGTTTCAGTGCTTTAAACAGGGATACTTTAGGAAAAAATAACACTACCTAGTAATAAAGATGCCTTTTTTAAGGTACTAGGCATTTATATATAAATAAATGGCAAATTTTCTACTTACAGTTGGACATGAAACAAGATTGTTAACACAGTTCCGTAGACTTCCTCATGATAATTTGTATTAATATATTTATGGAAGACAGACAGCCTGGGTTCAGAGAGGCTAAAACACAAGCCATAATGTTTAATTCCTAAACACAATGTAAAGTTCAGAGGTAAGAAAAACATATACTCAGCTATGAGAGAAAAATTCAAATGTTAATTTCGTAACATGAAATACATTTGTTGTCATTGAAATGAAATATGTGGAGCCTGTTTGTAATTCTTTCTGAGAACTACAGTTGGATATTGGAATAATGTTGGAATAATAATATCTGTGCTCTTTATTCCCAAATGAATACACACACACACACACACACACACACACACACACACACGTACACATGCACATACACACACACACGATTATGGCACAAATGTTAGTATTTGCATGACTTTTTATTTGTGAATCACACTGGTTCTTAAACAACTTACATAAAGGGCCACTGAACTCAAAGTTATGTATTATAATCCTTTATTTTCTAAAAACAATGACAACATTGCAGTAGGATGAATATGATAAATATTGCCAATTCATATCTCTAGAATTACATTTTATAGTAAGAAATAATAGATAAGGTCAATGCTGCTTTAATTGCTCCATATAACTTTAGCTAGTGAGCACATTATACACACATTAGTAAGAACTCTACTAAAAATGAAATTCAAACATAACAAATGTATTCTAACTTCACTATTTAAACTGCCCAGCTAGCTCAGTTGGTAGAACATGAGACTCTTAATTTCACTATTTATATTTTGGAGAAAATTACCAACTGTACTTTAATGGTTATTTGTCTTTACAGTTACAAAAATGTGGGGGATATATGACATATGATGGTTTAGAATTTCCTAATGAACTAAGGAGGAAACTGAATCTAAGTCTTAGTTTAATCATAGTTAAATTCAATTCATAGATTAAATGAAGCAGGCTGTGCTAATTCTCACAAAATTGGCACATAGTGTTTTTCCAAAGGATGTGCTGTGAAGGAAGGAGATGTAATTTGGAAGAGGTTTTTGAATTTTACAAGAATGCTCTAAAATATAAAACATACAAAAGTAATATTTATATAATGAAAACTACAAAAATACAGCTCCATAAAAATCTTGCTAGCCTAGTGGTATTAGGCCGAAGTTACAAAAAGGAGGTCATTCAAACCAAATTCTACAATTATCTTGATCCGTGGATGATACATATAACACAGGCAATGGATTCAGATGGATCTAAATTTAAATCCGGTATTCCTGCTGTCCAGCTTGGTACCATGGAGAGTAACATGGATGACCTTATCTTCTACCTAACTTTCCTCATCTAAAAATGAGCCGCTTGTGGATTCAATGGGTAGTACATAAAAACGACTTTGCATCATTCTAGTTCATGAGGGAATATTCTATGAAAATTGGCTATTTTTTTAAAAAAATTGACATTAGATGCATTAGATATGGCACATTCACCAATGCAATGTTCTTTTATATTTGGTTCAATCTTAGAGGATTTTAAGAAACATTTTAAACCTAGTTTAACTTTTCATGGTTACTAAAAGTGGTTTCAGTGCTTCAAATTTATTCTATTTATTTCCCATTTCATCTCATCCATGGATTAGTTTTTAACTGTTTTTTTTAAAGAGAATATTTAAATTATGATAATTTATATTTGCTGCACATGCTGTTAGGCTGTGGTGCGTGTTCCACTGCCAAAACAGGTATTTAAAGAAAATAGGGCTAACCCTTGACTTAGGATAGATGAGGCTATTTATAAAACTTCCAGGCTTCATTTACTGGTCTGGTATGTACTAGTATGAATGCAAAATCTCTTCTCATTCTCCCTTAAAAATGTAGCTTTTAAATAACAAGGACTAACAAAATCAAAATTGTATGGGCCAGACAAAAGTACCTTCTCAAATTTTACAAAGAGTTCCAAGAGTCTAGGAATGTAGTCTATCAAAAATAATATATTTCAAAATGAATAGTATTTTAGTTGCATATAAGAAACATTTATTTTTAGGAAATCAGATGTGTTTATTTTTCTATAAAGTATATGTCATTCAATATTATGGGCCTACATTATTAGAAATGATTTACACATTTTCTTTCATGTCTAAGCAATACCCTCTTTGTTTTAAAGGTGAAGAAATTGTAGGAGCACCTGGGTGGCTCTATCGGTTAAGTGTCTGACTTCAGCTCAGGTCATGATCTCACTACTGAGTTCGAGCCACGCAATGGGCTCTGCGCTGACAGTGCAGAGCCTGACTGGGGTTCTCTCTGTCCCTATCTCTGCCCCTCCCCCACTTGCTCTTTCTCTCTCAAAATAAATAAATAAACTTAAAAAAAAAAGAGCGCCTGGGTGGCTTAGTTGGTTAAGCCTCTGACTTCAGCTCAGGTCACGATCTCACAGTATGTGAGTTCGAGCCCCGCGTCGGGCTCTGGGCTGATGGCTCAGAGCCTGGAGCCTGCTTCCGATTCTGTGTCTCCCTCTCTCTCTGCCCCTCCCCGGTTCATGCTCTGTCTCTCTCTGTCTCAAAAACAAATAAACGTTAAAAAAAAAATTAAAAAAAAAAGATAAACTGTAACATTTAAAGTCACTTCTCCAAGGTGAAACAGAAAGTGGCCTCCTGGAATTTAAAAATAATTGTCTCACGCCAAAGACTTTATTTTCCTTTATTTCACTATAGAGTCCCTGCATGCCAATGAACTAATGTCTTGTTATTACTAAAGGAAATATGGAGATTTTTCTTATTCTAATATGTGATATTCAGTATTAACTTCATTCATCAGTATAGTGACATAATTTTGTACAATAACCATGGTTTGATTTTGAAAATACAACTTGGATATTTAAGAGCTACAGCTCACAAGTTATTATTTATAATTTGCTTTATGTTTTGTAGGCATAATTCTTAGTCATTATTTGCAAAACACTTTTCAAATAAAGTGATACTATTTTCTTCATTATAGTTGTGAAGAAAATCTGACATCCAGAGGTTAAGTGATTTGCTAAAGTCCAAATAAGAAGTTAATGGCACAGTCAGAATTTAAATCCTTACTATTCACTAGGTTATTTTGTCCCAATTTAGACATACTAGAGAATAGAGAGAAAGAGACCAGGAGGCGGTGAGAAGGGAATGGGGTAATGGAGAAGGAGATGGAGAGATAGAGAGATTGAGAAATATTAAAAGGAAACATTATAAATTACGGCAGAGTCCAAATAAACTTAATTGCCTTCTACATCACTAAACCTGAATGTGTTTCTAGTATATGTGTAAGGGAAAAAGTGGGAAAAGATCACATTTCAAACACACAGGACAGGAAATTGTTTTGAAATGCTAGGCATACATTATGATATAGACTCATGTGAAATAAAGAATGATTCAAATACGTATATCTGAAGATCATGCAGGATTTTGAGACAATCAAGTATATTTGAAGTCCAATGCTTCAGGAGACAAGAGGGGTCTCTACTTGTAAAGCTTTCTACAGGAAGAGCCAAACATAAGTGTTCTGATACGCATAAGGCAAATAAACAGGAGTGTCCCTATTGTCTGAAATCTTATCTACGTGGTAAAAACATCTTCAATAGCTTGGAATTATGGAGGCAGTTTATAGTAATTGTAATCATTGAAAACCTTTCCAACCAATCTTGTTACCCCCATCCATTCATGAATTTGGGTTTTGTTAGTGTCTCTCCAAGTTATTTAAATAACAATTGTTATTGGGAGTTAAATGCCTAGTGAAGACATTATCATTCTTCCTGTTTCATTTATTACCAAATTTCTGAGTTTAGTGTATGACTTTCTACAAGGTCTTTGTAATATAGTTGAGTGATGATATCAAAGGCAGAAATTAGCCATATAGATCAAAGAAGTAGTGCATAGAGAGGACAGGCCCTGAAAACTGTACAGAATTATCCTGGTGTAGTTATTCTTCACTAGCCAGATTCTTAGAAGCAAAGCATATAGAGAGTGTAGAAATCTGTGACTTAAAAGGCATCATTGGGAGTTAGCCAAGACTTTAAACATAGGAATTCAAGAAAAGTTACACAAAATGGAATGATTGAAAACTACCAGATGATATGTCTTAATATTAAATAAATTGACTTTTGTGTCTTGCCTGGGAAATGTTCAGGAATAAAGGTTGAAAGTGGAAAAAGAATACAAAGAGAAAAATGCTTTGAATTAAAACTCTGGATTGTATTATCTTGTTTATTAATAATTGACCTTATGACCTTAGAAGAGAAACAGCCTTTCTGAACATTATTCTTGAATCCATTAGATATTTATACTCACCTTTTAATATTCTTGCTGGACTTTTATTAGATGATATAAAAGTGCTTTGCAAATTTTATAATACAAGTGAACTGAAAGACACTCAGGATGTTGTGGATACTTGGTTCTAAGACTGAGCTTAAAATCCACTACCTAGAATATTTTTGGTGCCTCATTTTCAGGCTTCTAGGCATGAGGTTTCCAGAAAGTAGGGATTTCATGATTTTCTTTTTATTCTCTATGATAGGTTTTAATTACATCCAGAAAAATTATTTTATTATTGTTGTTGTTAGTATTATTATTATTATTATTATTATTATTATTATTTTAGACAGAGCAAGCTGGGGAGAGGGGCAGAGGAAGAGAGAGAGAATTTCAAGCAGACTCCATGCTCAGCATGCGTCTGACAGGGGCCGATCCCATGATCCTGGGATCACAATCTGAGCTGAAATCAAGAGTAAGATGCTTAACTGAGTCACCCAGGCACCCCTGCTTTTAGAAAAATTATTAATAATTGGCCAGAAAATATGATAGTGTCTAGTTTTGTAGAAGATGGTGAAAAAAGTTTCCCCTAACAGTTAAAAAAAAGAAAAAAATAGAGTATCTGGTTTATTGAAATATTCTATAATAGACTAAGTTTCTAGTCTTGGATTTATTTTTTTATTTAAATTTTTTTAAAAATTTATTTATTTTTGAAAGAGCGCACGCACATGAATGGGGGAAACAGAATCCAAAGCAGGCTCCAGGCTCTGAGCTGTCAGCACCGAGCCGGATATGGGGCTCAGACTCACAAACTGTGAGATCATGACCTGAGCTGGAGTCAGCTGCTTAACCCACCTAAACCACCCAGGCACGCCGGATTTATTTTTTAATAGCTAATAAGGACTTACAGGGTTATCCGAGATAGAAGTTTTAAATATACATATTTTGGTTTCTTGAGGTAAACTTGAATATTCAAGGAAAAGATGTCATAATTGTAGCAAATATGAAAGGTAATTGGAGGAGCTTGGGATTTTTCCCCCATATGATTGATATAGAGTTAGAAATGTAATGTGTTTGCACCTGGAACTTTGTGCTCATTGGAAAACGTTGGCAGTTATTGAGGCGGCAGCCTGCAGGACATATGGCTTCGGTTCATGGAATTGCTCCGACCACACATAGACTCTGGTATTCTGTGAACATGAATGCTCTATTTAAAGAAATGTGACTGGATTGTGCCTCTGCATCATTGGTGTCAACAGGAACAGAAAGTAAGAGTCCTTGTCATTGAAATATATTTGGACTAAACTCTGCCCAAATGTCAGGGCTCTTTCATTTCTCATGGATTTTATATAGAAACCCATGAGTGAAACAGCTGTCATTTTGCACGAGCTGGAATATAGTTCTAGGCATGGGGTATTAAAGAAAAAAAAAAACCCAAAACCTATTTTTAAAAGAGAATATCTTTTATCAGTAGGTGAATTTATAATTCAAATGTTTGTGTTCATCAAATTAAAATACAAATGTAAAGTAGCAATTCCCTAGAAAACAGACCAGAAAATTACACTGCTATAATTTGTTCTCTGTGCTTTTTTTTTGGTTTGTTTATTTATTTATTTTGAGAGAGAGATAGAACAAGCAGGGGAGGGGCAGAGAGAGAGAATCCCAAGCAGGCTCCATGCCATCAGTGCAGAGCCCAATGAGGGGTCGAACCCATGAACAGTGGGATCATGACCTGAGCCGAAATTAAGAGTCTGATGCTTAACCGGCTGAACCAATCAAGCACTCCTGTTCTCTGTGCTCTTTTTGCCATTTGATTGTTTATTAAAAACCTACCTATGATCGAAAACAATAGTATTTTGCTAAATCAAACCAAAAGCTATTAAGGTGCTAAGGTATTGAATATCTTCTATTATATTCCTTGGTTTTCAAAGACAAATACTTTAATTCTGCAATTTAAAGATAAATATTTTCTTCATCTACTGAACATGGAAATAATAGGACTCTGAAGGTAATTCAGCATGTTGGCATGGATCTGAAGGATAATTCTGTAATCTTAAAAAATTATAGTGACCTAATGACTTTGAGCACCATGTATCAGGGTAACATATATGACTATGCCGATCTGTGTATTTTAAGAGAGATATAGTAAAGATATAACTTCTGATTTAATAAGAGTGGTATTTTCATATGATGCCTCAGCTATTTCTTTATATATCAACCCCCAGTGACTGGTGATAATATGAATATCTGGGATATTTGTAAACTGAATACAAAACTCATTGAAAATTTTTCTGAAATAAATTTTTCCCTAAAATTGTGTATAGCAGCCTTCCTTTTAAAAGTTTTTGCAGTATTGTGTCATTGATCACAAAGCTAAAAAAATAACATATAACTCTCATAAAATGTGTTTATAACTGTATTTATATTTCCAAAGCATTTCTAAAAGAAACTAGTCAAGCTTAACATACTTAAAAATGTTTTCTCTTTTTTTACAATCTTGTTTAGAATCATTAGCTATTTTGTGTAGGTCAAAATAAATTAATTAAAATGTACTTAATAAGTCTCTCCAGAGTTTAGTTTTGTTGGTTAGCTTTTTAAAACGACTGTGTGCTTATCAAGTGAGAAAAACTGCTTTGCAAAGGAACAAGAGGTTCTGTAAAATGAACTTATGCAAGCATCTTGAGTTGCTTCACATAAGGTGACAGGAGGAGGGCCCCATGTCTCCCAACCACAGGATTGGTGCTCAAGCTTCGTTTTACACAACTCTCTTGACTTTTTTTTTTAGCTCAGGACGTATTTGTTACACACATGGGCTCCAATGCCCTGAGTGATATCCAGTCTCCAGGTGCAGACAAGCTGATTTTCCAGGACATTCCTGTAAACATCTGCCACCTAAATTGATACTGTCCAATGTCGACCTGCAAGTATATTCTCCACATGGCAAATTAGCGTTCCCTCCATCGCCATTTTAAGAGGGAGCTCACAGTGGAAAAGGGTCTTACTCACTAGAACGAAATCCATACCACATCCAGTGGCTGCTCTAGTCCTGGCATCCCCTCTCAGTGAGTGGTTTGGAGACTGGGGGATCCTCGCGCTACTGACCTGATGTATGGTTTTTCTCTTCTTTTTCCAAAAAAAGCCTCCTCCTTAACCTAAGCCAAACCTCTGACAGATAGTAGCCCTCAAAGGGCCCACCTATCCAGGAAAGTAAGCACTGTTTCTAAATTTTATAAACATTACTATGTTTTGAGATAGTTCCTATTTTCAACGAAAATATAATTTTAAAAATGTCAAGAAGTTTAGAGATACATAATCTAAATCCCTGATGACATTAAAAGCTCATTTAATGAATGGACTTTTTCTATTAAATATTTCAAACATAAAAATAACCTCAGGGGCGCCTGGGTGGCTCAGTCTGTTGAGCGTCGGATTTCGGCTGGGGTCATGGTCTCACAGTCCGTGAGTTCGACCCACCCTCCACCCCCGTGGGGCTCTGTGCTGACAGCTCAGAGCCTGAAGCCTGCTTCGGATTTTGTGTCTCCCTCTCTCTCTGCCCCAACCGCATTCTGTCTCTGTCTCTCTCAAAAATAAATAAACATTAAAAAAATTAAAAAAAATAACTTCAAAGGATAGTAGCCATTTTTACCCTTTGTGAAAAGACAGTTAATGCTATACACACCTCACAACCATCCCTTAAATTAAACAAGTCTTGTATCACACCTAATAGTCCGTGCAGGTGATGCCAGTGTGTGAAATTGACCAAGTATGGCTTGTGGAGAGCATATCCCCTCCCTAAAAAAGTCAAACAATACTAAGTTTTATCTGACCTGTGTTTATATGAGTTACTTTTTAAAGAAAACAGTACCTTATTTTACTTTAAGACACTCTGAGCCAATAAAGCAAACAGTATCATATCTCTACATGCAAATTTGTGAAGATTAAGGCATTCTAAAATAGTCTGTGATTCCTTTAACATGCAAAAATTAGTACATTGTACTTTTTTAAAGACTTTCTATTTTGAATTGAAGATGGTTTAGTAGCTTTAAAGATTTGTGACTAATAAAGACATTGCTTTAATTTTCACTCATTCAAATCCAATGTTTTAGCAAGTAACCTTTTGATATTATTAAAATAAAACTCAGTGGAGAACAGGCTTGAGAATCTCTTAAGCAGATAAAACTATTTAAGCCATGTAAGAAAAACTAAATCTAACTTTTTTTATGAATCTAAGTGAAATTAGGCGATTTCTTATAAATGTTTCTGATAATCATAAAATAATCTTCAGTCATCTTTTTAAAATGGTATGAGATAATTACTTTTAACTAATCCTCTTCCACTGGAAACCCCAGATATAATAACCAGTTGTTATAAAGGTTAAGTTACTTCCTCATTTTGCCTTTAAACCATCCTGCAATATCATGCACCTTAACTTCATAGCGGTTTTAGATTTCAAAGCACGCAGTTCATGATCTGTTCTTATGTGCACACTAGACTTACTAAATACTAGTTTATTAATCTAGTGTTTTAAAATTTGCTATTTCTGAATTTTTTGCAGCATGTTTATTAACCTAAATGAAGAACAGTAAGGCAATGTATTGTTTATTGTATTGGAAAATAAAGAACCAAATTCTACAGGTGTTAATTATTTCATTGGTATAAACAGTAATTCATATTAAGTAATTAATACATTTCAAATATAAAGTACATTCTCAGAGACATCTCCAGAAATGTTCACACAGAAGAGAATAACTATAGCTACAAATATTTTAATATACATTTTAGTGTACATTTTCTTTAAATGTGTTTTCTTAGCATAGTAAAAATGAAAAGGGATAAGTTTTGGTGGCATTCTAGAAATAGATAAATATTTTTTTATTTTATTTTATTTTCATTTAAGAAATAAAAGTAATTTGGGGCGCCTGGGTGGCTCAGTCGGTTAAGCAGCCGACTTCGGCTCAGGTCATGATCTCACGGTCCGTGGGTTCCAGCCCCGCGTCGGGCTCTGTGCTGATGGCTTGGAACCTGGGGCCTGCTTCGGATTCTGTGTCTCCCTCTCTCTACCCTCCCCCATTCATGCTCTGTCTCTCTCTGTCTCAAAAATAAATAAATGATAAAAAAATTTTTTTTTAAAAAGTAAAAAAAAAAAAAAAAAAAGAAATAAAAGTAATTTAAGAGCTTGGGTCTTCCCTACAATGTGGAGTGAATACCTATGGATTTGTGTTGTATGTAGCTGTTGAATCCAGGAATATGTATCCTTTTATATCACCGGATCCGATATACAAAATATTTGTACATTCTTATGGCACATGTGAAATGATAGATTATTGGGTAAAAATGTGTGAGCTTGTTTCAATAAATTATGTAATATATTAAATATATCATTTTATAGCATGCATTAAAACAAGAATTTCAAGAAGTATATTTTGAAATTGTACTTAAGGGAAATTTTGTTAGTTTCAAGTAATTAAATGTTGGCCTTAGTAGAAAGGTACCATTTCAAATTACAAAGTTGTAGTCGTCTGCAACTTCATAAAATTCTTGGTAAAATTTTGGTCTCTAAGAGCAAAAACTTTCTTGTATCTACAGCAATTATACCAAGTGTTTTGTTCAAGTTTAATGGAAAATGCAGAGCTGAATGTACAGAAAGAAGAAAAAGTTTCAGCTTAACTTGACTTTGATTTGATGAAAGCAGTTAAGTTTCCAATTCCAGTTCACTGTGTATCTGGATTTGGCTTTTCAGTTCACTAAGCCCAGCTAGCAGATCAATACAAATTATCACTAATTTGTCAGAATGTGATAAATGACTTAATGCCAGTGAGCTGCCACTGATCCTTATGTCATCTCTGTCTGCCTGGGTCAGCACATTTTCTTATTGCTCTGAGAACCTTAAAAAAAGACAGTACAATAAAAGTTATGTGCTTAATATCTTAACCCAAGTTTGTCCAGTAAAATGTGCTTATGCTAAAAATAGCGCATTATGTAATGTAATACATTATGTTTGACTCTGTGATATTCTGGGGTTAACAATAATGGTGAACTATCAGGAAACATGCAACAAACATGAAAAAAGATGTAGCCATAAGGTTCATTATTTATGCATTTATTTCCATAATAATTGTTTGGCAAGCACTAGGATTTTTTTCTTTCAGTTATCTTATTTTTAACATTTTATTCACAACTGGCTGAATCATTTATCTTAGTCACCTAATACAGATGATTAATGAGATAATGAACAAAAAGGTCACTATTTTATCACTGCATAGATTAACTTGCTTCTAAAACACAAAATATCCATTTTAACATAACAAACTCTACCCATTAACCCTGTTGTCATTGTTTAGAGGAGAGGCTAGAGAAAAATGGCATGAATGATGACTTTTCCCCAAAAGAAAAGAAAAATAAACCAGAACAAAACAGTGTCTGAAGCCAAAGCTTACATGATCATGCTTTATTGGAGGGATGCAATCCCTGGGAAAATGGATTTAAAAATTGGAAAGAAAGGCAGGGAAGAGCAAATATAATGTGGTGTGTTTACCAGCTGGCTATAGCTTCCCAATAAACACATCTGCTTTCTCAGTTAAATGCCATGTCTCCAGAGATGTATTATGGAACCATTGAATTTCTGGATGACCCTACATTCCCTTCTCACTTATTCAGAGATACCTCGTGAGACACTGCCTCCCTGGCACTTCTCTGTTCTGCTGCATAGCCCTTCCAGGTACTGTGGAAGAAGTCAGAGCTTGTGTGTGTGCAATATAGTCAGAGATAGAGCAGTCTGCTTTGTCAGCTGGCACTGTATATGAGGGCTTCTCATTCCATGGTGACTACAGCATCACAGAGAGCAGCAGTGGCTTTTCAACTACCGGATGGCATGAGCCAATGGAAGAGTTGTTCTGGCCTAGAAGTAAGGCAATTGGCTAAAGCTTGTCAGAGTGGCAGGGAGGCATAGTTGGCATAAAGAATAAACTGAGTTTGGTATAATGATATAACTCAATCCATAATCGATTTAGGCAAAGAACTCAGGGCATCTCAGTCTCAAAATGGAAGGGCGGATTTAGTATAAGTAATTGTAAGAGGAAGATAAATGTGGAGTAAGGGAGTTAGTGAATATTAGGAGAGGAGGGAAAAAAAAAGAACACTTCAGGTGTATTGCACTTGTGCTCAGAATGGAAATATTTTTTATTACATTTTGATTACAAATCGTTCTGATTACATTACGCATTGTTTTATTTCTTGCTGACTCAAGAGACAGACTACTTCCACTGTGGGGACCACTTCCTCGTCTTTTTGGCGTAAGTTCTCCCTACGCTATCTCAGAAAAAATAGGCATAACTTCATCGTTTGTTCTATTCCTGATATCTCGTAAATTAGCATAACTCTTTTAAAATGTTTTATGGATTTATTTAACTTTTATTGACTACAGCACACATCAGGAAAGGGCACAAAAATAAATGTACAGTACAATGAATTATCATGAAGCTGACTAAACAAGAAATTAAAAAAATAAAAATAAAAATAACTAAAACCTAAACCAAGAAATGAAATACCAGTCTCCCGATATAGTCCCTCTCACAATTCATTTAATGTAATACGGTCATTGCAATATATTTTATAAATGTGTAAAATTGCATATATGCACAAAATTGTGTGTCAATCACTGTGTATTTGTTTTGCCAGGATTGTCTATTTATATACATAGAATCATACAGTATGTGTTCTTTGTGTCTGACTTTCTTTGCACAAAATTGTTTGTGAGATTCATTTATGTTTTGCATGTTTAGCTCATGCATATATAGTAGTCTATATATAGATATATAATATTTAATTGTTTAAAAATACTATTTATATATCCTTCATACTTTTGAATTGTTATTGGTTTTTAATTATTATGAAAAAAGTCATTATGAATAATCTATATATGCCCTTTGATGCATAAATATCTGCAATTCCACTGGATATCATCCCCCAGGAATACAATAATTGGGTGACAGAATATGTATATTTTTAATTCACTAGAAGATGCCAAAGAATTTTCCGCAAAACTTCTAGCAATTTATAGTCTGAGCAGAAGTGTGTTAGTTTCCATTGCTTTTGCCAAAACTTGACCTTCAGACTTTTTTTGGTCATTCCACTGCATGTTCAGTGGTACACATAAAGTGGTTTCACAGTGTGATTTTATGGTTTGAGCATCTTTTTATAACTTTATTGGTTCTATATATTGTGTTCTTTGAAGTGCATATTCAAGACTTCCCCATTATTCTATTGAGTTATCTTTTATTGATATTTTGGGGCTTATTAAATTTGGGCAATAGCTCTTTGTTAGTCAAATATGAGGCGAATGTCTTTTCGTAATACCTGGATTTACTTTTTACCCTCTTAATGGTATATTTTGAAACCTTAGTCAATTTATTAGTTTTGTTTATGGTAAGCATTTTTTGTGTCCTCTTCAGGAAGAACTTTGCTATGCAAGGTTGTATTTTAGAAGCTGAATCATTTGACCTTTCACATTAGAGTAATAATCCCCTAGGGCTGGTTGTTTGGAAGAGAGTGGGTTTTGGGTAAATTTTATATTTTAAAGCTTTTTGGGGAGACACCTAGGTGGCTCAATCAGTTGAGCATCTGATTTTGGCTCAGGTTCATGAGTTCGAGCCCCACATCGGGCTCTGTGCTGACAGCTGCGCTGACACAGATTCTGTGTCTCCCTCTCTTTCTGCCCCTCCCCCGCTGATGGTCTCTCTCTCTCTCTCTCTCTCTCTCTCTCTCTCTCAAAAATAAAAACATTAAAAAAATTTAAAGCTTTTTTGAAGTATAATTTATTTTCTAATTTTTCAAAGTGTAACTTTTATAAAATAAACTGCATATTCAGAAGTGTATATGTTGATGAATTTGGTATTTGTATAAACCTGGAAAGCATCACTCCAATGAAGATAATATAATCATGGTCTGTTAAGAGTTTCCTTATGCCATTTTGCTGTCTTCTGTCCCAGATGGCCACTTGTCATTTTGTGTCACAATAGATCAGTTTACAATTTCCAGAATTTTGTATAAATGGAATCATGTAATATGTAGGTTTTTTCCTTGTTTGTTTCACATTGTTCATTTGACACAATTGGTTCCATTCACGTTACATATATCCATTTTCTGTTTCCCTAGGCTGAGTAGTATTTCAGTGTTTACCCATTCACCTGTTGATGAATATTTAGGTTGTTTTCAGTTTTGTGTTATTAGATGTCCAGACTTGGTATAAACATTCATATTAGGTCTTGGCATGGACATAACATTTAATGTCTCTTGTCCAGCCCCCAAGAGTAAGAAGAATATATATATATACATATATATATATATATATATATATATACATACATATATATATATATGTATATATATATA